>NC_056682.1:111454842-111767683 GCF_018350215.1 Panthera leo | reverse complement strand
GGAAGATGCAGTTGAAAGCAAAGTTGGTTAGATGGGTCTATCTTAGAAGTCAGGAAGGAGAAAAACTTGAATTAATACTGCCTCACATCTGAAAACTTTTCCCTTGGCAAAGCCCTTTAGATTTGCTTGATCATTTTCTTTTCATAATAAGTTGATTTAGAAGGTGTTGTTACCACCAATAATACAGAACTGTTAAAAACGTAACTAAGATAAATTACTTACTTTTGGTCACATAGTTTATTCATTAATTACTTCATATTAATTCACTGGGGTCCAGAAAAGACCCCAAACACTAATCTGTTGTCTTTAACTTGTGCTCTTTTGTTCAGATACCAGTGCTAAGAAAAAAGGCAAACTATACACAAAGAACCTCCAGTTGAAATGGAATATATCATAATCATTTAATACTATGTATTTGATATCAATTTTTATACCTGAACAGTGAGAGTAACATGTTTTATACTGACACGGAGGTATATGTAGGAATAAATAAGACTCAACCTCACATTTTATATTTTCTGAATTTTACAGTGAAGAAAATAAATCAATTGCTTACATTTAACTCATAGACCTGAAGTTGCAATGCAAATTAGAATAACATTTGTAATTGTATACTTTATAGGGTTTCAAACGTCCTCTTATAAAGAAAACTATATTAAATAAAGATAATGTTTGCTCTTCATCTATCCTCAATTAATACTTTTCCTTTGGGATAGTGTTTCTGCTAACCTTTTTTTTCCTTTCACTGAGTGGCCAATATAGGGGAAGAAAAAAGAAACTAAGACTCTTAGTCTTAAGTGTCAAGAAATCAATATGAAGATATCTTTGGGCAGATTAATGTGAAATGAATTAAAACTGAAGCCTTCATGATATGAATGTGCACGTGTATGTATTCCACACAATTCAGAGTAGACATAAGTGAAATATGAATAACATTTCTTGTTGTTTCTATTGAGTCATTGATTGATTGAAGTGGTAAAGAATATTAAAATCACTAGCAAAACTTAGCTGAACAAGTGTTTTACACGTTTAGTAAAAGACATATTATTAATCTCATCACACAGAAGCTATCACTGTTACAACTAACCCTGGAGCTGTAAAATGAGCTGTAAAATAGATTTGATTTTAGAATATTACAACTTCTGTCATTATAGCTAAGCTTAACTATATAGCCTCATAAAGGTCTGTTGCTTTTAGTGATATAGCAATGTCGCAGACAGGAAACTGCTTGGTAATTATAACTGACTTACTGGAAATAAAAGGGCACAAAAAGGGCACCTTTGAGTAATTATCAGTAATAGAAAGACAAGTGATTTGAGCAAGGTAATAGAGAATAACGATTTCATAGTGATAGATGATAGAAAGGGTTAAGTCCTATGTAAGTTAGAGGCTTTAATGGTGGAATTGTTATAATTTATTTTGGTCCAATTGAGTGCTCATCTGGAGCCTTACCTGAGCTGAGAGACTTTTCTCTGATGCTCTCTATAGATAAAATATTCTGCCTTGATAGTATAATGTGCAAACTTGAAGTCTGCATTGCATTGTAGCTCTTTGAAATTTAGGTCTCCCTTGTTGGCTTTTATTTCATTTGCTGAAGGGTGAATATATATGTATGGATTCAGCTCTGATGATAATCAAACCTTTCTTTTCTGGTAGCATTTTCCTCTGTTAAAGCTTTGCTTATAGTATTTAAGTGTTGGGTGATGTACTAACCCCTTTTGACTGTTATATACCATATAAAGCATCATGGAGTGACTTTACTAGGTTCATTTTCATAACTGAATCAGGAATAACATCTCTATACTTGGCCTTCAGCATGCTTCTTAGATTCTCTATCTATAAAACAGTGTCTTAAAAGTCCTTTTTTTTTTTTTTTTTTTTTTTTTTGGCAAAAGTCCAGGTGTGGCATCCTTTATTCGTCCCTTTGGCATGGACAATCTGGAAAATGATTTTTATTGTTTTGGGAAGTGATTTATGCTTCAACATGACAATTCTCATAGCAACTCAACTCACATATTGGCATCCCATATTCTTCCCTCAAATACAGAAAATATTTTCCTTGGGGACACACAGAATTGGGGAGGTGGTGTGGTATAATCTAAAGCTTGCTGAGAGATCTGCTTATGCAAATAATAAAAATATGTCACATGTATTCTCATTAAGGTGCTCATATGCTATTTATATTCTTTGCACATGGAAATGAGAAATTACACTGTAGTATATATTATTGGAAATACTTCATTTCAAAACAAGAGATGCAGTTAAAATGATGCTTGGGGGAAATTACAGCTTTCAATGAATATATAGGACAAGATGAAGGGTTGAAAGTCATCTATCTAAGCTATAATCTGAAGAAGTAAGAAAAATTTAACAAATTCATTTTAAACAAAGTAGTAAGAGAAGATAAAGTATGGGCAGAATCAATGAAATAGAAAGCAAATGGATAATAGATATTTTAAAAGCCAAGAATTAATAGTAAATCTGATCAGCTATCAGCAACACTAATCAAGAGAACAAAGACAATAAAAATTATTCATATCAGAAATGAAATTCTACAAATAAGACAAAATGAGAGATCAAAGTGAAAACTTTCTGCTAATATACTTGACACATTAAGAAAAAAATAAGTTATTTAAAAATCTTCCTTAAAAATGAATAGCAAACTTATTTAATCCCTTTCAGAGACTATGTATTTAAAAAAGGACACTTCTCAACTCATGAAACTAGCATGGTCTTCATACTGAGAAAACTGTTACAAAAAAGAAAACTATAAGCTAAAATCTCATTATTCCTCATGATCATAGATGCAAAAATTTTATCTCAATAATACCATATGGAATACAGCTATATAGAACTGACAACTGGAGAGTATTCCCGGCATGTAACTTGCTCTAATATTAAAAAATATAAATCACATCTATTTATACTTATAAAATATATAAGCTAAGGGGCGCCTGGGTGGCGCAGTTGGTTAAGCGTCCGACTTCAGCCAGGTCACGATCTCGCGGTCCGTGAGTTCGGGCCCCGCGTCGGGCTCTGGGCTGATGGCTCGGAGCCTGGAACCTGTTTCCGATTCTGTGTCTCCCTCTCTCTCTGCCCCTCCCTCGTTCATGCTCTGTCTCTCTCTGTCCCAAAAATAAATAAAAAACGTTGAAAAAAAAATTAAAAAAAATAAAATAAAATAAAATATATAAGCTAAAATATAAATCACAAACAAAATACTGGAAAATAAATTTATAATCTCAATAGATATAGAAAAGACATAAAGTCAATGCTTAAGGAGACAAAAACTCTCCATAATCTAAGAATAGAAGGGGATTTTTTAAACTGATAAAAAATATTAATAAAATATCATCACACTTAAAGTTAAATTATAGTATTCACTTAATGATGAAATATTGAATATTTTCTCCCTGAATTGATGATGCACATATGAAGGTCCCCTATTACCATTCTATTCAACATTGTACTAGAAGATCTAGTCAGTTCCATAAAGCACATAAAAGAAATAAAACTCTCAGAAGACTTGATGTTTAAAACAAAGGAAATTATTATTATTTTTATATGGCTTGATTATATAGGTAGACAATGTTAAAATAATTTGCTGGTAATCTATTAGATTTAATAAGTGGTTTAAGCAAAGTCACTGTAAACAAAGCCAATTTAAATTAGTGATATTTCTGTACAATATTGTAAAACAATTGAGAAATAAAATGTAAAATTGTCACAATAACTTAAAAATTCTTACAAATCGCTGGTGAGAGTTTCGATAGTTACAACTATTTCAGAGCACTAATAATATCTACTAAAGTTAAACATAATCTTGTTTCATGATCTGGTAGTTCCACACCTACATATAAGCCCAAAAGAAATTAGTGCATATGTCCACCAAAACAAGAACCTTATATTCATACTAGCTTTATTCATAATAGCTCAAAAATGGAAATAGCCCCAAATTCCATCAACTATAGAATAGTCATTGGAATACTACTTAGGAAATTGTTAGCAAACCAAAGTATTTCCACATTCAGCAACATAATCTCAAAGATATGGAGATGATCAAAATAAGGCAAGAACACAAGAGCACATACACTGGTTTAATTCACTGAAGTTTAGGAAGCAGCAAAACTAATCTATGGTGAATACAAATAGTGATTATCTCTTGGGATACATGCTATTGATCTTGAGGAGGCACGAAGGAAACTCCTTACAACTGTTCTGTATGTATCTTGGTATGGAAGCTGGTTGTATAATATACTTATAAAATTTTATTTACTTATGCACACTTATAATTTATACAGTTTATTGTATATATGGAACACTGAAATAAATCAATTTTTAAAAGTGACTCACAATAAATATAACAACAATAAACACAATGTATGTGTTGAATGATCCATGAGGCTCAATATCAAATTATATGTGCACAAATTTATAGAAATACCAAAGTGAGTTTGTAGAAACTCACATTTTTATTACAGAAACTAAAATTCCCCTTTTTAGCACTGTAAATTATGGGGTAATGCCAGAAGCATTGTGTTGAAATTATGTCAAGAGAACAAATAAAGATATATGTTTATCAGCTAAAAAATATAGGATAACATCAAATTCTCACCAACGCAATACAGCTAGAATCAGAAACAGGAAGAGACTTAAGTCTCTTAAGTCTTAAGAAAAAACTTGGTAAAGTAATAAAATATAAGAAACTATTTTTCTTATAAGAAAGTAATGCTTAAGAAAAGTCTTAAGAAAAAAATTGGTAAGGTAATAAAATATAAGAAACTATTTTTCTTATAAGAAAGTAATTATATAAATACATAAACACTTTAAAATATTTATTAGATCAAACATAATATGAAGAAAACATAAGATTAATTTGAAATCACCTCCCAATTATGAGAATAATCTGAAAAAAAGGAATATATAAGACTGTGAGAGCACTATGATCTTTTTCCTGAAAGATATAAAAATATGAGTTGATTTGATGGAAAGATTTGTTATATTCCTGAATAGAAAGAATTAGTTAAGATGTTCTTTAAATTTTTTGAGATTTTACTTTTTTTTCTGATTATGACTACATAGAAATATTTCACAGAAATATTTAAAAGCTAATAAAAATAACAACTTATGTCATTTTAAAGTATGCATTTGTTATGTTTTTTCATTATGTTCATACCTTAGTCCATACATTTTATTTCGTAAGATTTAGATCATAAGGTCTTATGAAATATAATTATATTCTACTCCTTTCACATAATATAAGCTATCTTTCATATCAGTAAATGTTCGGAGAACATTTTTATTGACAAAAATTACATTTAGTGGATCATTCATAACTCAATGATTTTATTAATTTGTACATTTTATTAGGAAAGGTCTTTATAAATAGAAGTATGGGAAGAAAGGAAAATATATCCATTCTTCTCATAATTGATTCTTAGATTTAACATAATCCCAACCCAAATCCCAGAAAAATCAGGAGAAGTTAATAATATTTACAGACTCAGGTAAAAAATGAAAAAAAAAAGGGGGGGGCACTGGGCGGTTCAGTTGGTTAAGTGTCCAACTTGGCTCAGCTCATGATCTCTTGGTTCTTGAGTTGGAGACCCACATCGGGCTTTGTGCTGACAGCTCAGAACCTACAGCCTGCTTCGGATTCTCTGTCTCCCTGTCTCTCTGCCCCTCCCCCACTAAGGCTCTGTCTCTTTCTGTGTCTCAAAAACAAATAAACGTTAAAAAATGTAATGAAAAAAAAGAAAATGATGGAAATAAAAGAATAATGGGAAAGGATTTGCCCTATTGTGTCAAGAATTACTGAAAAGATATGTTTTTAACTGAAAGAAGAAATGCATAAGTTCCATATACAGATAAATAGCTAGAAATATAGAATGATATTTCTGTCCAAAAATTTTTTTAAAAATTTTAACAAAACTAACTATAAGTTTCTGTAAGTAGGGAAAATATTTACAATGTAAGAACACATAAATGTGTAGATATGTGTAGAAATAAATATTTATAAAAAGACCCCTAACAAGCACGTTAACAACAACCAAAAACACCTCTACGGAAAAATGACAAGATGTGAAGTCACTCTTAAAAGAGAAGATCAAGATGGTGATAAAGACATCAAAAAATCATGAAAGAACAAGTCCAAATGACCAGAAATATTTGGAAAATATTCAAAATTTGTAGAAATGCGGGAAAGACAATTTAAGGACAAGGTTGTACTTTACACTCATCAGTGTGGAAAAATATATATAACTACTGCTGGTGGAATGGTCACTTGTCCTGCCTTGAAATTGTTAATAAGTTTAAATTCTTAAAAGTGCTCCAAGCCCTTGGTGAATTCTTCACTTCTTTGCTATACATGGGGAATTTCCTTCTTATCAATTAACAATGGAGAATAATACTTACCAACAGATAACAAGACAATATCCTTTAAAATTTCCAAAGAAAATACACTTGAAATGTGTTTCAATGTGCTTTTATGGAGTCAATGAACTTAACGTTCTTGTTCTTTCTTGTCTTATTTCTATCTATCTATCATCTATCTATCTATCTATCTATCTATCTATCGTCTATCTATTATCTATCTATCTATCTATCTATCATCTATTATCTATCTATCTATCTATCTATCTATCTATCTATCTACCTATCTATCTATCTATCATCTATCTATCAGCAAAAGATGAAGCAAAGATAATAGCTCAAAGATTGGGGCACCTGGGTGGCTCAGTCAATTAAGCATCTGGTCTTGATTTTGGCTCAGTTATTGGTCTTGTAGTCCTGTGGCTGGTGGGATTGAGTCCCTGTCTGGCTCTGCACTGGTGGCAGGGAGCCCACTTGGGACTTTCTGTCTCTCAACTTCTCTCTTTGCCCTTTCCTTGTCATTCTCTCTCTCTCTCTCTCTCTCTCTCTCTCTTTCTCTCAATCAATAAATAAACATTTTTTAAAAAAATAACTCAAAGTTTATCCTCACTTTGTTTATTAGGCCATGTATATGACATCATCAGGTTCTATTCATTCTATGGCCTAATAAAAAAGTAGAGACAATCTTTGAGTTCTCATCCTTGCTTTACCTTTTGCTGTTCATACCACTTTTAGCAAAAGCCTCCACTTAGCAGAATAAAAGCTTGGGACATTGGGCATGTTGGATTAAGAGGGCAGGTTTGGGGTGGGGAGTAGAGAATTGGGGTGAATTCACACCAAAGTTCACTAACAGTTTTCTTTGAGTAGTAACGTCACTAATGATTTTAACTTCATCCTTTTTGGGCAAAGATTGTTCATTAATGATCTTATCACACAGCAAAAATAAGAGATATTTTCAATAATAATACCAGCAATGAGAAAGACATGTCCTAAAGACCTAATTTAGGGATGGGGAATCGGCTGAAAAAAAAAATGGCTCTAAATGTTCTAGTTGTTAATAAGGAAAAAGAAGTCTGGTCAACAGGCCTAAATTTACTCTTTTCTCCTCTTCTTTTATCACTAAGACATGCTGACAAGAGAAATCGCATTGTCCCCTTAAGTAATTTTCGCTGACTACATTTGTTCTTTGGTGCCCTGGATAGAACAGGGCAGTTTAGCAGTATACAGCTTGAAGCTGAATAAAGCATGGGGGATCCCAAATGAAAATTATTCTCTTAGTTGTTTAATTCCCGACATAGTTATCGGCTTAATCATACATTCCTCTTTGTTTTGAATAGAGGGAGTGATGTTAATGATTTAAGTGTGTGTTCGGTTGTGTTCATGGTTTGGAACCTGTCACGTTGCTAACAATACAATTTCGGACATTAGTACTGAGTCTCATTTTTTGAGTTGGCGTTAAAGAGATCATTTTAATTTCTGTGAAATGTGGGCAATTTTGCAATGAGTAGGCATGAGATTTTTCATTATTGCACTCTTTTTTCACAGTTTTGTGTCACTTTAATGTCTTTGTCTTAGTACCACATGAGGAGCCTCACTGCAGAGATGAAGAGAAAACTCCGAGGTACATGGCTTTGGCAGTAATTAAATGGCAGCACATTTCAAAGCTATGGATATTTAATGTCACCCAAGTATCAGTTTCACATTTGGTTCAATACTGTGTGTGGGAATTAAATGCAGAACAGTGTGTTATCACTGCTTAATCATGTAAATGGTATTCACATGTTAGGCCTCTGTTCTTAATTGAATTTTTGCTTCTTTATTTAGAAACAAAGATTTCTTGATAAGGTTAAATCGGTTTTAAGCAGAAGCATACTCTTAAGAAATTAATTTTCATATTTTCTTACTGGTACTCGGTTGTAAGTGAATGTCACAGCGTGTAGTGACACTGCTGCACATTTTATCTTTGTTCTGGAGGGTACAGTGTGAAGCCGATGAGCAATGCGGGTGCTAGAAAAATATCTATGGCAACAGTGTACTTTCATCTTGATTTTTGATCACAAAATGCTCTATGAACATTTAAAATTAATACAAACGAACACTTAAGAGACTCCTCAGGCATTAACTTCAGATGTATCTCCCCTATCTAAGTTACAGAGGGACATTTAGAGATTCAAACCTTTTAGGCAGCAATAGATTTAGTTCGTCTGCATCTAAGAGAAATTCCTTCTCACTTACTAAAATTATCTACTACAGAACTTACTTTAAGGCCAATGGTGACAAACATTCTGTTCTTGACATAGCTGGTTTTGTTTCTGAACTGACCACATCCGTGAATTATGAAGACTTTCTCGGTTAGGCTTCTGAAACTCTTTTAAGGCATATGAAATTTTTAGGGATGTGCTAGTCCATTGATGGTTGTTTACATATGCATAGCATGTATATAAAAGTGGTTTTGGATTTCAATTTAGTTTATTTGTAACAAAATAAAACACTTAAAACCATTGGAATAGTTTTAGTTCCTAAATTAAAGGTGCTCTTTTCATTGAGATCATTACTGTTCATTGATTTATCATAGCAGTAAACCTTTGTTGATAATAAAGTATTCATTTAAACCTAAGAAAGTCGCAATGAAATTTAGAAAGTTCTTTGCCACATTTTCATCTCATTGAACGAGTAAACAGAAAGAATTTATCATCCACCAAAGCCAATTTGCATTGTAATAATATAGTCCTTAACCCACACCAAGAGATGTGGGAGTGAAATATTGAGAATGACTGGCTGAATATTTTACAGGAGTCCTGGATTTTAAGGATTTCTGAATTCAAATCCCAAGTCTTATAACTGATCATGTAGTTATTAGCTAAACATTACTTCCGCTCAGTGTAAAAGAGAAAGCTGAAAAATACTAAGTATAGAATTAAGTGGATAGTATCAAACCCATTTTGAGATAAATCTACTTGATAGGTATCTAAAAAAAACATAACCCATTTAGGAGCTACTTCTTTTAATAGATTCATTTGGATAAATACATGTATCATCCAAGATTTCTTATCCAGAAGTCATTCTCATCCACTGCACCTTTGATCTATATTAATTTCTTGCTTATAGATCTGCTTCCTGTGCTGGACTGAGAGCTTTTTGTAGGCAGCGACTTTCTCAAACAGTTTTGGACGGTAAGCCTTATTTTATAGTACTTCATAATAATAAGTGCTCAATAACTGCTCCTTGGCTCCAAAACAAAATGGCTTGACCATTCTTCAATGACTTTAAACCCCTAGGCACAGGAATTTTAAAGTCCCTTTACAGCTTCAGGACCTTTCCAAGAAACAATCACAGGAGCAATAACAACCAAACCAAATGAAACCAGACCATCTGTATTCTATTACCCTTTATTCTCAGAAAAGTGGCTGCCTCATATGTCCATAATAAAAAGGGAGGGGGCTTGGCTGGTTCTTTAGAGAATTATAGATTTCTACTTCTAGGTAACCTGAAGGAGATGTTGGAAGAAAGATTAGATGTGGGTATTTTTTTTAAGCCACGTTAAATTTAAAGGAATTTGGAGATATTCAGGAGGAGGCATCAAGTTCGACAACAAATCTGGTACACAGACAGAAGAACTGGACTGGACATTTAGATGTGATTATTCTGTGAGCTTTAAACATGCTTTATTTGTACTCTTATAAATGTGATGTGTTTTAGTAGGTGGATCTTGCCTGGAATATGCAATTATTATCACTACTATATTTCTATGCTTCATTCCAGGATAGAAAGATTGATAATACAGCGATTTCTCCAGGGATGAACATAGTATTTAAGGAATACATACCTAAATCTAGTCATCTGAGCTAGTCATTTCTTATGAATTCCTATTACTTATTATACTGAACATCATAATTGTTTCTTAGATGAAACCTCATATAAAGTTGAAGTCCTTAAAAGTACAAGTGCATAACTCTTCACCAAAGAAAGAAAGCACTGTTAGACCAAATCCATGTGCCCTCTAGTTTTAGAGATAGAGCAGTTATTATCTATACACAAAAAGGGCAACAAAGTAGGAAAAGCACCTCCTGAAAAGCCCAGCAGAATCCCTGCAAATACAGGCAAAAAAAGCAGATCTTTACCAAACCTTGGTGCTCCTATTACTTGAATTTAAAACCTGCCACCCACATGTTCCTCCTTTTTTTTATTAAGTTTTTAATTTTAATTCCAGAATGGTTAAAATATGGTGTTATATTAGTTTCAGGTATACAATACAGTAATTCAACAACCCTATACATTACTCACTGATCATCATGGTAAGTGCACTCCTCAATCCCTGTCACCTATTTCACCTATTCCTCCATCTACCTCCCCTCTGGTAACCATCGGTTTGTTCTTTGTAGTTAAGAGTCTATTTGGGGCACCTAGTGGGTTTGGTCAGTTGAGCATCTGACTTCGGCGCAAGTCATCATCTTGCGGCTTGTGAGTTCAAGCCCCGTGTCGGGCTCTCTGCTGTCAACATGGAGCCTACTTGGGATCATCTGTCCCCCTCTCTCTCTGGACCCTTCCTCTCTCTCTCAGAAATAAATAAACATTTAAAAAGAGTCTATTTCTTAGTCTCTTTCTCTTTCTCTATCCTTTGCTCATTGTCTTGTTTCTTAATTCCGCATGTGAGTGAAATCATACGGTATTTGTCTTTCTCTGATTGACTTATTCTGCTTAGCATTATACTCTCTAGCTCCATCCGTGTTGCTGCAAATGGCAAGATTTCATTCCCTTTTGTGGCTGAATAATATTCTTTTGTATGTATGTACCATATCTTCTTTATCCATTCATCTATTGATGGGCACTTGGGCTGCTTCCATAATTTGATGATTGTAAATCAATCATCAATCATGCTATAAACAGGGGTGCATACAGCCCTTTGAATTAGTGTTTTGTATTTTTGGGGTAAATGCTCAGAAGTGCAAATACCCTGGATTGTAGGGCAGTTCTATTTTTAACTTTTTGAGAAATCTCCATACTGTTTTCCAGAGTGGCTGTACCAGTTTGCATTCCCAAAAACAGTAGTACCCAAGGGTTCCTTTATCTCCATCCACTTCTTTGCCAACACTTGTTTCTTTCATTTTTTTTTATTTTAGCCATTCTGACAGGTGTGAGGTGATATCTTATTGTGGTTTTGATTTGCATTTTCCTGATGATGAGTGATGATCATTTTTTCATGTGTCTGTTGTCCATCTGAATGCCTTCTTTGGAGAAATGTCTGTTCATGTCTTCTGCCCATTTTTAATTGGATTATTTGTTTTTTGGGTGTCAAATTTTATAAGTCCTTTATATATTTTGGATACTAACCCTTTATCAGATATGCCATTTGCAAATATCTTCTCCCCTTCCGTAGGTTGTGTTTTTGTTTTGTTGGTAGTTTCCTTTGCTGCCACACATTGCTCTTAAGTCCTGACTGTATCATTTTAGGCACCTCCACATCCGAACATGTGAGAGTGTGGTTAAAATGCTATGGCCTTCCCTTCCAATAGTCAGTATGGTAGAGTTATTACTTTAAAATGTATTGAGGCAAGAACACCTGGGTGGCTCAGTCAGTTAAGCGTCTGACTTCGGCTCAGGTCATGATCTCACGGTTTGTGGGTTCAAGCCTCATGTTGGGCTCTGTTCTGACAGCTCAGAGCCTGGAGCCTGCTTCGGATTCTGTGTCTCCCTCTCTCTCTGCCCCTCCCCTGCTTGCATTCTGTCTGTCTCTCTCTCTCTATCTCAAAAATAAACACTAAAATTTTTTTAATGTATTGATGCAGAAGATAATATGTGCATACACAGGCACAATGTATGTTTGTTCAAAAAGTTGTTTTACACAGCAATAGGAGAGGCTTAGTAGTTCAATAGTTCAGGAAAAGGGCTATCAGATCCTTTGTATTGATTTCAATGGTTTAAAGTGTAAAAAGTCACCTGACTTTAAGAAGTTTTCTGTAAAGGAAATGATGAGCTTTAAAATTGGAAAAGCCATTACCTTTGTTACAGGCATTAGGTCAAAAGAAATGGAGTTATGTGTCCCCTCAGAAGTATGTAATGATTCATACTTATTTTTTTAATGTTTATTTATGTTTGAGAGAGAGAGAGGGAGAAAGACAGAGTGTGAGCTGGGGAGGTACAGAGAGAGAGGGAGACACAGAAATCTGAAGCAGGCTCCAGGCTCTGAGCTGTCAGCACAGAACCTGATGCAGGGTTTGAACTCATGAACCATGAGATCACGACCTGAGCCAAAGTTGGATGCTTAACCAACTGAACCACCAGATGTCCCTCATTTGTTAAGTTATGAACAATACTGTTAAACATGGGTCAACAGTATAACTTGGCTTGTCACTTAATAATTGCAAATATTTTTATTTATTTATTTATTTATTTAGTTAGTTAGTTAGTTATGATTCCTTAATTCTAGAAATAAGCTGAGACACTAGGCTTGTCATATATAAGCCTCACATGAGAACAAGTTGATCTATCTCTTTAAAATTTTAGGATATTTTTATTTTGGGGGGATAATAATACCTTGCAGGTTTATTATGAAAATTAAATAAGCAAATACAACATAGAGTCTGAGATATAATCTGCTAAAACTGGTAGTTCTTATGCTGATGATAAAGACAACAATTACATTCAGTAACAAATTATTATATCCTGCTTTCATAAAAATCAATTTTTGCTCAGTGCTTCCAAATATATATATATATATATATATATATATATATATATATATAAAACTATTAAGATAATCCTTATACAGACTAAAGAAAGTTAGTGTCTCATTCGATGGCACTTGTGTAATTATGCAATTGTATTTGATGAGTCAAGAACTTTTATAAGAAACTATGGTGCTGGAAAGGATTTTGTAATCCTTGGGTTAGGAATTAATGATCAATAAAATCATTGTGAACAGTTGATCATAGGGGAAATTTCTTACTTTAGTCTATTATAAAAGGGAAAAGAAAAACAAATAAAACTTTAGGTACACAGATTCATATGACATTTACAGAAGAAATGGGGACAAGCCCTGGCCACAAAGCCAGAAATAGACAGTAGGTTAGGTCTGCTGGAACTGAACAAATATTCCTTTTCCACTTCTCTCAAAACAAGGAAAAGGTTCCTGTCAGGAAACTAGCACTCTATTACTGACCAGGTGGACCTTGTCCTTATAAACAAAACTTATTATAGAATCTTGCAGTCAGTGGGAGCTTATATCTAAATAGATCTCTGACCTACCGAGGAGACTAACTGGCATACCAAACAGCACTGAGAGGAAAGAATTTCAAAATGTTCATATCACAAAGAATCCTGAACCTTCTACATGTCTCCATGTAATTATTTATGTCAAAACGATATAATGACTACTTTATAATCAAGGTCTTATTTCAACCTTTACCCAAAGCCTTCTGTATTCAGTGGGAATAGATAGAGCCCCTGTAATCTAGAATCTCATAGATTTATACCAGGGAGCTGATGGAGAATTAGGCAGAAAATTGATGGCAAATTCTGACCTCTCATTCCCCAACATGAATACCAGGGAAGGCATCACACAGTTAATTACTGGGAGATCCAGACCTAATTCTCCAATATATGAATTCCATGAACACCAAGAATGTCCCCAAAATATTTTCAGCCCTATATATGAATGTTACTACATTTGGGTCAAAAGTACTCTTGGGCCCTTGCTGGCTCTGTTTTAGGTTTAAAATAATGTCAATTATAATTTTTTAAAAAGTTAAACTAAAAATAAAAGCAAACAAATCCCCAAGAAAAGTAAGGAAAGAAGTCTTGAGCAGCAATTTTCTCCCAGCTCCCCACAGAGTTTGGTGGTGTTCACAGGCAAACAATTCCACCCCCGAGTGGAGATTCCTGAGCTTGTTCTCACCTGCTGGTCATCTGGAACTCTTCCTTTCCCCACAACAGATCTGGAGAAATGCACATACTGTGCTATTATAATTACCACTGCTTTGTAATTCACAAGTGTCTAGTATATGCTAATTAAGACAGCTAATTAAGACTCAATTTTTGAAGAAAAAATATCGAATTGCTATATTACATAGGTAAGAAAACTCAACAAATTCTGACAGACATGTCACCCACCTTTCTTCTGCTGTTTTAATGGCAAACCAAGACTTTACGCAAATCATTTTCAGAAATGAATCACCCATTTCTCTAGAGACCCACTTCTCTAGAGCTAGTGACTTTAGTCAAATATGAGCATATTAATTTCCTATTTTTTATCATTTCATTTATTATGAGCTTATAGTGGAAGTGAAGATAAGGCTGTTAAAATATTGTAAAAGCTGATAGAATGTTATGTTATGTTTCCTCCTAAATGTTATTGTTAACCATTTAGCTGCAATTTCATACTAATGAATACTATGTATCCACAATGACTCAGTTTGCTTATCAATATATCTTCTAAAAATGTTTACTTTCATTTTTTGCTGTCTACTTAGTTCAATTTTTTATGTATTATCCTAATGTAGATAGATGAATAATATGAAGTTTTTCTAAGTATGTAAAGGAATTTATGCCAGTGCTAGCAATGATATCCATGGAACAAAATAGTGGTATGGATTTAGCAGTGAGGGGCAAGTATGGAAAAATTATGAGCAGATTTTTGTAGCTGTGAAGTCCAACAAGGAGTATACACATATTCTAGCATCCATATTTTAATGGCTATGGACTTTTGAAATCCACTACATTTACCACATGTGAAAATCAGGTTAGTTTTAACCATGGATATGCATGAGTGGAAGAGAGAGGAAGAGAGGGAAAGATGGTTAGGAAAATAGTAAAATCAGGTTATCAGTGGAAAGATTTTATATCTTCCTTTCAAAAATGAGAAAGGTAAGGCAATTTGTGACATTAAACTGAATTTGGGAAATAATCCAAGGGTCTGTCAATGGATGAATAGATAACATGGAGTCTACATGTATGTACACACACACACACACACACACACACACAGGAATATTATTCAGCCATGAGAAAAAAGGAAACCTTGCATCTGTAACATGGATGTACCTTAAGAGCATTAAGTGCTAAATGAAGTAAGTTAGAAAAAGACGAATGTTTTATAATATTACTTGTATGTGGAATCTAAAAAAGAAGAACTCACAGAAACAGCCTAGAATGGTGGTTACCAGTGGTTAGGAGGTGGGGAGATAGGGAGATGTTGGTCAAAGAATGTAAAATTCCAGTTTCTTCACACTATGGTGATGTGCTTGGCCTGTGTTCTGGTTGGTCATTTGTTAAATATTTATAGTAACATGCCTGACTATAGAGATCTTTTTTCATGTGTGCTTTGGTTAAATCACATTTATTTCTCATCATTATACTTGAATCTTGTGTAAACTTATTAATTATTATGTACACTTATTAATTAAACAATATGAGTATCATTGACTAAGTACAACACAATTATTGCTGAGCCAAATACCTCTTAATCATACAATTTATGATTATTATTGCAAATATTAAAATGATAAATTTCATTCTCTAGCTTTTTTGAATGCTTTTGATGTGTTATTTTAAGCACTATCTATCTATCTATCTATATTATTTTATTTTCAAGCAACCCTATGAATAAGGTGTGATTATTATTCTCATTTCACAGATGAGAATAAAAGAAACAAAGACATGGTAGGCACCATCTTGGAGTTCACACAACTATAATTAGTCATTGAGCCAGGTTTTGAACCCAGCTACTTTCACTCTTATTCCAATACTATATAGCCATTGTGTAAAATTATCCCTCATTTGGCTATAATTTCACTTTATGGTTTAGTAGCTAGAATTTGGCAAATCAAATTAATTACCTTGGGAATAATTCTTCTCCATTTCTTGCTCATTAAAACCATCAAAGAGGCCAAATGATTGGTTCTGCTTCTCCCATCCTCATTTATGCAGGACCTGTTAATTATTTCCACTTCCATGTTTCTTTTTATCTCTATGTGATACATAAAATATTTGGGCAAAGAGAGTAATGTGTCCCTGTGTAGGCCTATTTGAATTGATCTCAAACTTAACAAATTGCAAGATGCATGTAAAAATGTGTCCAGAAATAAGAATTAAGATTTAACATTGTGTCACCCAAGTAACCAAGAACAGAACTCAGGTAGACAAGTCCATGACTTTTTCAAGAGTATGAAAGACTTTACTTTACATATAATCATACATTCAGCCATGACTCAACAAATGAAAGTGGCCTAACAAATGTTTCAAATAACTCACCAGCCCTATATTTGTACACATCATCTTCTCTCCTATAACTTTTCTTTTTTCAGTATTCCTTAACCAAGAGAATGGCCTTATGCCAAAAGTATAGCAGCATTTTTGACATCCTTCCCCTTTACTACATACCACAGAAAATTAAGAATAAATTATTGGCCCTGGCCTCATCTTAACAGAAGGCTCACACCTGGTCAGCCTGTTTAAATTTCAGCACAGAAAAAATATTTATCGTACACGGAAATCTTCTTGGGTTCTACCCAATAAGAAGAAAGTGATTGTGATTATCTGTGATGATAGAAGTCAAATTGAGAATGAAATGTTTTAGTTTATAAAATAAATGGTTACTTGCCTTGAAGATTTCCATAGTTATACATTACCATTTTTTCATTTATGTGTATGTATTTATGTTTGTAAATATTTCCCTAATCAAAGTTGGAAAAAATGGCCGCAAGTTATTTAAAAGTTGCTGGAGAGTCATTGAGGGAAATAATGGAATATGAGAAGAATCTTGCAAAATCCAAACAAATTACAATGGTACAAAATATAGTCCTGCAAAATATGTTCACATAAACTTTTTTGAATACAGTTTAAAAAGTCACATTGATTCTAGTACAAATTTATTTGAATTTTCTGGTGCTGTCAGTCAGCCTTGAAAGAAAAATATATTACCAATGTAATAGATATCTCCATTTGTCCACAGACCATAAGGACCATTTGAGTTTACCTCAAAGTGGCCTGTAACAAAAGTTAATAATGCCAGTGTTCATAAAAAGAAGCAAATAAATAAAGCTTAAACAGAAGTTTTAAATAAATGCTTAAAAGTACCTGCATATATTGTCTGTTTCATGGCTTATATCTAGAAATTGTATAAGATTCTATTTAAGTCATTCCATTTTTTAAATATACTTTCCACAGCTTCCTTTTTCTCCTCTCTTTTTCCTTTTATTTTCTTCTCTCCCTTTCTTTTCTTTTCCAGAAAATTAGTGCTGGAATGATGATGATACAGGAGACTTCCTGGGCCTATCATCGTTAGCACGCCAAGGGGCAGAAAGAAAAATAAAAAGGGAAAATTTCAATTTCAAATACCAATGTACATTGAACACATTTTGGTTATGAAACCTCAGGCTGGAAAACAGAAATCTTTGTTACACAATATGGGATGAGTTTATTATACCATTTCTTGTGAGCCTGTTCCCAGGAGCACGATATACCTCAACTGTAAAGTACGCAGGAAAAAACTACTGCGCCGGGAACACTGGCTGCTAATGCTTTGTTAACACAAGGCAAGTGACCATCTCCACTGTCGTTTATCCTACCTCATCTCAGCCAGTTCCATAATTTGGAGTCTTCCATTTGCAACACTCCGTATTAGAGCTCTTTGGATGAGAGAGACAACTCTAACTCTCTTAGAGATATAAGGGAATTTATTGGCAGGACATTATGTAGTCTCATATAATTATTGATGATACAGGGGGATAGCTGAAAGATTTAGCGGACATTGGGACTTTCTTTTTATTCCTCCTTTTCTTCCTGGGTTACCTATTTTTTTTCATACCATTGACTAGATTCCTCCAAAGAGGATAGAACAATGCCATTGACAAATCTGGACCTATTTGGGAATTCTGTCTACTTGAGAAGGCCTGAATCTTTCCTTTGATAGTTCCAGTTCAAACATTGTATTTTGTCTAACTTGAGTCAGCGGACTATCGCATGGCCAATCAATTGCAGCAAATAGGTTAGAATTACAAAACACATAAAGAGTCTCAGGATCCCCTGTCTATGCCTCCGCACCACTGCAGAGAAAGATAAATTGTTGGGGGTTGGCTGAGATACCACTCTATTGGGACTCTGTTGTGTTCCTTGTCCTTGGTTTCTTAATTATGATTCAATTCTTAGTTTATTGGACTATGTGACAGTTAACGTGAGTGTTGGTGCATTTTGTGAATTTTTGAATATTTTTAAATATCTTCCAATTACCCTGTTCCAAATGTTTTCCTTGCTAGTCTGAAAGTCCTATTAAGTTTACACCACAGGAATTCTATTTCTCAGAAAAGATTTAAACCGAGCCTTTTCTCATTCCCACCTTTTCTTGCAGAAATTGAGATTTCTTACATGTTGTATCTTTTCTACTTTTTAGAGCCAATATAAGAATTTTCTCTGAAAATAAATCTTCTGAGTCCATTCAATAGAAATACACATCAATGGGGTGATAAATACAAGTATTTAAAACATCTAATATGTTAGATGACTTTGATATGAATACAATACGGTAATGGGATTTTGGTAATTTTTCCTAAATTAAAAACTTTAATTGGAATTTTACTGATTTACATTTATATTAAAATACTTATGTATGGTCTTACCAATACTATTTTGATATATAATTTCTGACATTTATTTTTGCTCTGTATTTCCTCTTTATCTTCTTTGTTTTGATCCATGAATTCCATTTATTCTATGGAATTTTATTCTATTTCACAACAGTTATCTGGGAGCTATTTATTCTTTTTTTTCTCTGTGTATTTTTTTAAGTTACAAAATGTGTGTGTGTGTGTGTGTGTGTGTGTGTGTGTGTGTGTGTTATTCAAAAAGAATAATGCTATGAAATTCTATAAATGCTATAAAATCAGAACTTGGCATAATCAGGAGTAATAAGTCACTTGCAGTCAAAGTTATCATCAAAGTTATTTAGGTAAAAGTGACAGAAACATAACTCAAGCCTGACTAAGCAAACAAAACACACAAACAAACAAAAACAAACAAAATCTCATCCACCTAATTTGTTCGCATTACTAAACTTTGTGAAAAGTTGAAAAAACTAGGTTAGAAATAATTGTAACCAAGACCCAGACCCTGTGAGAATCCTTTTTTGTTTGTTTGTTTGTTTCTTCTCCTTTCTAAACCCTGGCTTATTTTGTTCATGCTAGCTCTTCCTGTGTGTTTGCAACTGAGATTTTTAAGTAGCTATGATACTAATCCATATGGTGTCTTGCCTATTAAAAAAGAATCCTATCCATCAGATTTAGAAAAAAAAATACTAGGGGATTATTTTGATTGGCCCAGACTAGGTCATGCACCATCCCAGTGACTAGGGGCATTAGTTCACTAGGATTGCAAAACTGCACCATAAATCACAGAAAGAACATTTACACAAAACAAGAAGAAGGCTATTCCACATAGAAAAGATGATAAATGCCCACCAGCTTTCCCACAATTACATAGCTGATAGCCATAGAATATGATTTGGACATGGTAATTATGACTATAAATTCTATAATCTTTCAAAAACAAGTTGGCCACCCTCAAAATTCTGAACCTTGCATATGCATTTTGCTGCATAAATAGTTTATGTGCTCATTTTTGACAACATCTGGACTTTAAACTGCTTGAGGGCCAGATATATGCTTAATTTTTCTTAAAACTCTCCTACCACATAGCAAAATAATTTGTGCTGAAATTCTGTGCACATACTTGGAATTGACTAATAGCCCAATTGTAAAATGTTTTCTTCAGTGTATCTAACAATTTTCCTATTTTTCATATGCAAATGCAAAAAACCTTTTTTAAGTACAGTAAGAGTAAAAATAATAGAAGAGAGAGAAAGATACAAAATAAAAGACTGGGCAATGAGTTGTAGGAAGCAGTAAATGGAGCCACTGATACTCATCACTATATAAAAAGCATGGAGATCCCTGGAAAATAATTGAACTGAGAGTCCTGGTTATTAATAAGTACAGCTATTAAACTTAAGGTAAAAAGACCATCATCACAAGTATATCGCACTCCTTACCAGCAGTGACTTAACTTTCTAGCCATTACTATAGGTTTTAATTTGTAAGTTTATTTTAGAATGAGGTGTGCAATTAGTGTAAATGACTGATTATTTTCACCAAGTGGTTTTGTGCGCTGGCCAAATTATTATGAGACTAGGTGCTATTGTATTTGTTTGCTTATTTTATAGACTCTGATTCATGCTCAATAATTATTTGGATGCAACATTCATAGAGAATAAAAATTTGCTAACTTCTTAAAATATTTTCTCATAAAGACACCTAAAAATCACTAAGATGATTGTTCGAACATCTACTTTTCAAAAGCAATTTAACGTATCTTTGATTACATGCTTATTAAACACAGTAGGACAAATTTTTTTCTTACGAATACAGACTCAAATTATATTTGTGAAATCTTAGAAATAAAGGAAACCCCCCACCCCAAGCAATCCTGCTGTACAGTGGGGGGAATTTTCCTATTCATATATTTTGATATGGAATGACTGTACTTGACAAATCTCTGTTCAGTTCCCATAGAATAAATCCCACCAAATAATATTTCTAGGCATATTATCTCAGTTTGTGTAACTCCCCAAAACAATGATATCATTTTGTGATTATCACAAAATTATCATTTTGTGATACCTCACAAATTTCAGTTGTACCTCCATGTAAGATTGACCAGATTGGCGGTTGTTGTTAAACACTTTCTGAAGATATCATGGCATTGCCTGTGAAGATTTACTTTGTGAAAGGCTTTGAACTCTTAGCACCGGTACTGGAAGCTTTACACAGCACACACGAGGGGGGATTTCTTGTTATGCCAATTGCAAGCTTTACCACAGCTGTGACACAAAATCTGGAAGTTTGTGTTGGAAAGGCAGCAACAGGCACAGATGTTGGGAAATGATACCAAGCATTTTTCAGTCACCTTATGGAGACGACAACACAGACCCATAGACACACACACACACACACACACACACACACACAAACACACACACATGCTCACACTCAAATGAGCTTACAGAAGAGTCTGAGTTTCTTCCAATGATCCTGGTCCCATGGGGGTTGGTTACTTAAGAATTAAAGGAATCTTTATCATTACTGGACTCCTTCCTGCCTTCACAAAGACTGATGATTTGGAAAATCCAAATTGCTTGCTTTGTATCTTCCAAGTCTACAGCTGAGGTTGGGCAGGTTTTCAAGATGAGCTACTTGAACAAATAGAACTGCAGGCACAGATCCAACATTTCCCAGGGTGCACTGCAGTCTATTTAACAGAGCAAGCTCCTTAGCATACAGAGAATGGCAGGGCATCTTATTTACCTTCACTTTGGATTGTATGTTTAATGCACCCAGAATAGACAAAAGACAAGATGACTGCTAGGATCTGATTCACATTAATTTGTAGCAGATGGGAAAACCCGTGTTTTTCCAAGATGTTTGTGGTAAAGTAACCCGTACTGGAGAAGAAAAAAGAAATATGGCATTCAGCTGTTTGCTATGTTGAACATTTATATTAATGTATTTTAGAAGCAATTATTCTATTAAGTGATTTTAATATAGTGGGTGTATGGGATTAGCATGGTGTTACATTAGGCTGGCATAAATTACAGCTGTGCAAAACTAGCAAAAATGTGATGTAATTGGCAAAATGTCTTTTCTCCCCTTTGAATGAGGTTTTGAAACCTACCACATTTTCAGGGAATTCGTGTTGGCTCCAAATGGCCTAGGAAATATACATTTTAGAAATGTTCATGTTGAAATGTTAGTGCTTATGAAATTGGAGCATCTTCCTCCAGGGCCTCTCTGATGTCTTTCTACTATTTTCTTCTAACTCAGCTTTCGGTCATGTTACTTGCTTGGCTCAAGAATCTGTGGGGCATCTGGTTGGCATTGTCCTAATTACACATACACTGTAGATGTATGAGTTAGTAGCATTTTCTACCAAACCTGACTACATAGGCATAACATCAAGTTAGTACGCAAAAGGATATCCTAATTCTCCACTTTATTCACCAAACACATATGAAGCTGTTAGTTGAAAAAAAGCCTATGCCCATTAAGTGATTTTTAGCAACATAGACACTGAATTTATTTAGGTATCCATACTACATATGGAAGGAATTTTAATATAAATTATTTATTTATAAAGAGTCATCTCTTAGCTAGGTATTTATTCATAAACATTCGTATCATGACCGTGTTATTAAAACTTTCTTGTTTGATAATTTTCAATCCATTTTTCGAATAAGAGTAAAACAAATTCTCATGTTCTTTATATCAAACCAAAAGCCATCATTGAAACATTATGTAAGTTTCAAAGTGGACCATTTGTTTTCAGAATTCACAGACTCTCCTTAGTTGAAAAAAACAAAACAAAACACCTCATTTACCTTAAGGGTAATTTAGTTCATTTTAAAATTTAAAAAAAGGCTTTTAATACATACTACTTAAAACATTATTTCTTAGGAACTTAAGCAGTTTCCTCTTGGATTAACTAATACCATTTTGCAAGTAATAGAAAGTGCGCAAAAGACCTGTGGCAACCATAATGAGTAATTTATATATCGAACATCTCATTTATCTTTAGAAAACCCTGATAATGTTGAATATTCTGTTTTCCATTCCTTCATAAACGTCTACAGGTATGATTCACAGTGTTCAATAACTTGGTATCCTGAAAGGTGCTGGTCTCCTCATTTCCTTGAACTTTAAATGCTGCAGAACTTAGTCTTTTGACCACTTCTCTATTTAAAACCACTGCATTTAGAATCCTATAACTTCTTTTGAAACTGTGTGACCCTATTGATTAATCTCTTATTCTTGAAACATGTCTAAGCTTCAGTAACATCTACTCAATTGATAGGATACTCTCCTATTTTTATTTGCCCCTTCTCAGTTTACTTTCCAGATTTCTCTTTTCTCTTCTTTGATTCACTCATAAGAAATTCTCCTCAATGTCTTGCCATTTTTCTTTGTCTTCTCCTTAGAGTATCTTCTTTATTACCAAGGCTTCAGTTGTCTTCTATATGCTGAAGATTCTTAATTCCATTACTGATTAGTCATTATCTTTAGCCTATGCTATTGCAACAAACTGTACCTGATTGATCCAAAGTCACCCTTGTTCTGATGTAAGTAATTCAGCCTCTATGATAAAAGTAATTTTTCAAAAATAAATTCTGAGCATGTTAGTTCATGCTTAAAATCCTTAAGTGGGTTCCCACTGATCTTAGAGAAAAATCTAAATTCTCTAACTAGCCCCTGGGAACCTCACTGCCTTAATCCCTTAATTCAATCCCTCCTGAAACATATAGTATAGATATGGTCTCTGGACATATGTATATGCTGTTTCTTCTCATGGAAGCACACAATTTCACTTCTTCTCCTGGTTAACTCCAGAGTCTTTCTCAGATTTCAGCTTAAATTTCAATTTAAGAACAAGATTTCCCTGATCCGACCCTTTATTACGACCATATCACACTTTATTTTTCATTTAAATATCTATATTTCTTCCCTCAATAGTCCTTAAAATCAAGAATTATATTATTAGAACCTGCCATAATGACTCATTCAGTACATATTCAATTAATATTTTCTAGCAAACAAAGGTGCAAGAAATTGCCTCTGCACACTAGGATTTCAGATTGATGGGAGAGATAGACAAGAAAACAATTAGAAAGAGTATAAAGAAGGAATAAAGTGTCAAGAACAACACCAGAGAGCATATTTCAAGTCAATGTAAAGAACTAGATTTTGACATAGGATTCCCTCTCAGGGTCTCTAAGGCCTCAATGAAGTACAAGGCAAGTAAGAGGAGTACAAGAGGCTTAATAATTTGGGAGAGAAGAAAAATGTAATTAATAGTATTCACTATATGAGGAAAAGTGACTTTTCTGGAGAAACATAACTAGGTTTGTGGACTTCTGGGCAATGTTGAGAGCCCATGTGAGGCTACTGATAATAAACTTAAAACCTTTAGACTTGAGTGTGTTTTGTCTCCAGCCATAATTAGCTATTTGGGTGTAGGTGATTAAAAGGTAGATAGTTGAATGAGTACAGAATACATTTTGAAAATACATTGCAATAAATCCTCTGCCTAGAGGCAAGAAAAGGCCAAAAAACAATTCAAATTGCCAGTATCGAAGATTTCCAAAACTCCTTTGGGCCTTTGGGGAGTTTTCATTTGTTTGTTTGTTTTTTAGTAAAGAATGGTTTGAAGAAAACCTACAATGGGACAGTTAGAGAAATGCGCATGAATCCACATATACCCACATCCAGGCATGTGAAAGAGCATGGCATGTTCAAGGATCTGTATGGAAGAAATTTAAGATGCCTGCAGACAGGCATTTTTCATAAAGTGATGGAAAGATTAGAGTGCAGTGGCCAGATCCTAAAAGTCCTTTAAGAATGTGTTAAGGAGATTGGATTGATCCTGAAGATATGAGGTGCTATTAAAAGATTTTAAATACAAGAATGACACTTAGAATTCCTCTGGCAATAGGATATAAAATGAATGTGAATATAGGAGACAGTAAAATTGCACAATTGCAGTTATGCAATTAGGAGATAATGAGGGAGGGACTGAATTAAGGTAGTGATGACCAGATGACGATAATGATCATGATGATGAAGAAGAAGAATGATGATGAAAGTGAATCAGATTATTTTGAAAGATTTCCAGAGTGTAAATAATTTTATACAACCCCACATGTCTTGGGTGGTAAAAGTAAAACTAACACTCAGAGCTGGATCCAAGACCAGTTCTCTTCACACTATGTTAACAGGAAGTTCCCCAAAGTTGGAGAGTATAACTTACTCATTCTTTTTTGGTAATTTTTATTAATAGATTTTATTTTTAATTTTTTCTAATGTTTATTTACTTTTGAGAGAGAGAGAGAGAGAGAGAGAGAGAGAGAGAATGAGCGGGGGAGGGGCAGAGAGAGGGAGACACAGAATCCATAGCAGGCTCCAGGCTCTGAGCTGTTAGCAGAGTCTGATGAGGGGCTCTAACTCAAGGACCGCGAGATCATGACATGAGCCAAAGTCAGATGCTTAACCAACTGCCACCCAGGCACTCCTAGATCTTATTTTTTTATAGCATTTTTAGGTTGATGGTGAAACTGTGAAAAAAGTAAGAGATTTCCCATACGCCCCCTACTCCTACTCATGCATAGTCTCCCTCATCATCAATATCCCTCACCAAAGTAGAACATTTGTTTGATGAACCTACGGTGACATGTCATTGTCACTCAAAGTCCTTAGTTTACTTTAGTGCACATTCTATGGGTTTGGACAAATGTATCTGACATTTATACTCATTATACTATACTCTGCATACTTATGCAGAGTAGTTTCACCACCCTAAAAATCCTCTGTGTTCAACCAGTTCACCACTCCTTCCCCCCCACCCAAACTCTGGCAACCACTGATATTTTTACTCTGGCCATTCTAGTTTTGTCTATTCTAGAATGTCATGTTGTTCGAATCATGTAGTATTTAGTCTTTTTAGATTGTCTTCTTTCACCTAGTAATGTGCATTTAAAGTTTCTTCATGTCTTGCCATTGCTTGATAGCTCCTTTCTGTTTAGTGCTGAATAGCATTCCATGGTCTGGATGTACCAAAGATTATTTATCCATTCACCTGCTGAAGAATATCTTGGTTCCTTCCTAATTTTGACAATTCTGAATAAAGCTTCTATTTACACTTGCATACAGGTTTTTGTGTAGACACGTTTTCAACACCTTGAAGTAAATACCAAGGAATATGATTGCTGGATCACCTGGTAAGAGTATGTTTAGTTTTGGGGTACCCAGGTGACTCAGTTTGTTCAGTGACTGACTGACTTTTGTTTTCTGCTCAAGTCATGATCTCACAGTGGTAAGATTGAGCCCTGAGTCAGGCTCTGCCCTGGGCATGAAACCTGATTAAGATTCTTTCTCTCCCTCTCTTTCTGCCCTTCCCCCACTTGCACTGTCTCTCAAAAAAAATATATATGTTTAGTTTTGTTAGAAATTTCTAAACAATTTTCCAAAATGGCTGTGCCATTTTGCATTTCCCAACAGCAATGAATGAGAGTTCCTGTTTCTCCACATCTTCACCAGAATTTGCTGTTGCCAGTGTTTTGGATTTTGGTTGTTTTAATAGGAATGTACTGGTGTCATGCTGGTATAATTTCCATTTCCCTAATGACATATGATATGGATTATCTTTTCATGTGGCTATTTGCCATCTTTTATCTTCTTTCATGAGGTGTCTATTTAAGCTCTTTGGTCCATTTTTAAATTGGGTTGTTTTTCTTTTTTACATGCTATTTAATTTTAAGACTACTTTGTGTATTTTGGATAATGATCTTTTATCAGATGTCTCTTTTGCAAATATGTCCTCCTGGTCTAAGGCTTGTCTTCTCATTCTGTTGACATTTTCTTCTGGGGCCTTACTCACCTGTTATGCTCAGTTTCTAGCCCAGGTGTCAATGTGGGAGGAATGAATGCCAAGGAGTTGAATCACCCAATGTTGTTCTGGGCAGAAGTCATAGAAATGGTTCATGTATCTTTTAGCAGATACTGTTTACAGTGAAGGAAGGAAGAGAAAGACAAATCTGAAATTTGGGTCCATCACATAGAGATTGTGGAAAAGAATTTCAGGAATATTTGATGTGACTTTAAAATAACACCCAATGTACTTCATTATTCCACTACATTTTGTCTATTTTCCCTACCAAAGCCATCTTATCATCCCCACCCTTTCCAGACTAATTAAATCATTTTGAACAACACAGATGTTTGTTGACAGGCTAATCTGCAAAATTTCTCAGCTCCCTTTTTTATTTTCTCAGGAATGCAGTATGCATCATCTGTCTGCAAACTGAATACTCTTAGTGGCATGACCTGTAATCTCTGTACCTTAAGTGATAATAAATGTGACACACAGTACACGTGCAATGCTATGTGAAATAGCAAGCAGAATAGGGCTATTTATTGTCACGTACCCACACTTTCACTTTGTAACCTAGGGAAATTCCAAAAGCTTAGACGTGTGAGAAAATTAGATGTTCTATTCCTATTTTCTCAGCACTTAAAAGTGTGCAAAAATAAAACAAAATAAAATTTTGAACTAAGAAGAGGAGGGATATGATTGAGAAAAAGGATATGAAACCATCCGAATGGCTGTGCCATTATGGATGTTACAACTGAGTTTCAAGGGACTTAATGACTCCACAACTTGAGTCACAAGCCCACTTGCACAAACATCATATACATCATAGAAGTTATGGTTTTAAAGCCCACAGTCCAATTGTGTTATGTCTGAATGTTTATGTCTCCTCCTAAAATTTATGGGTTGAAATTCTAACCTCCAAAAGTGATGGTATTAGTAGTTGTGGTCTTTGGGAGGCGATTAGGTTATGGGGTTGTTACTCTCATGAATGTGATTGGTGTTCTTATAAAAGAGATTCAACAGAGACCCCTAGCTTTTTCTACCACAGGAAAATACAACCAGAAGTCTACCCCCTGGAAGAGGGCCCTCACCCAACCGTGATGGCACCTGGCTCTCGAACTTCCAGACTACAGATCTGCGAGAAAGAAATTTATTGTTTGTAAGCTAGTCGATCTGTGGCATTTTGTTATGGCAGCCTGAACTGACAAAGACAAATGGGTATTGTTACATATTATAATAATTTCATTTTTGTGTCAGAATTTAAAATGCTGTTTTACTCTGTCATATTTTTGTTGAGAAAAACCATTGGTACGCTAAATGACTTCATAAAGCCAACCAGGTAGGTTTATAATGTATAATACATAGTGACAATATTAATAATGACTGCTAGTAAAAGAGAGATTAATATGTACTAAGCACTGATTTATCTGGCTTTTCATAAATTAACTCATTTAATCTTTAAATTCTATAAAAAAGGAAATATTAACTTTATTTAGCAAGGGCAAGCAAGGCTGGATATTAATTAAATTAATTAAATTAATTAATGAAAGTTCTTGGGACAGCTGGGTGCCTCAGTCTGTTAAGCTCAGGTCATGATCTCAGGGGTCATGAGTTCGAGCCCTGCATGGGGCTCTCTGGTGTCAGTGCCTAGCCTCCTTCAGATCCTCTGTCTCTCTCTCTCTCTCTCTCTCTCTCTGCTCCTCCCCACACCTCCCTCAAAATAAATAAGTAAACATTTAAAAAAATAAAACCCAAGTTCTTAAACTGTATGCTCTACTTCCCCTTTGTATAAAACTCAGATCCTTTGCCATCAGTCAGCTATTAGATAGGGCTAGATGTCCTCATCTCTCATTATAATACATCTGCTAAGTTGTCTTACCATCCTGCATTGCATCTCAGACAAGTATGTGAGTATCAGGATAATGTACTTCTTAAAAGCATTCAGCTATTTATTTATTCATTCAATGAATATACATTGAATATATATTTTCCAGGTACTGTCCTGTCCCAAGGGCTGGGCATAAGACCATATAAAATGTGTACATCTCCTTTGAATGAACTAGGAATAATTTTCTAGCAAAAGTATGATTATTATCCTCATGAAATATAAAATTAATTTTTTTTAATGTTTGTTTATTTTTGAGAGACAGAGAGAGAGACAGAGTGTGAGCGGGGAGAGGGACAGAGAGAGAGGGAAAGACACAGAATCTGAAGAAGATTCAGGCTCTGAGCTGTCAGCACAGAGTCAGATGCGGGGCTGGAACTCACAAGCTGTGAGATCGTGACCTGAGCCAAAGTTGGACACTCAACCGACTGAACCACCCAGGCGCCCCTGAAATATAAAATTAAAACAACTACATGTGAACAGAGGGAAAACTTTAACTAAGAATGTTTAGATGTTCTGTAATTTTCTTATTAGCATTTGCCACTCATTCATTTATTTACTCATCTGCTATAGATTACTACCAATCAAGACTAATATATGCGTAAAAAATAATTGAGAAATTCTAATACATATTTATTTAAGTTGAAATAAGACTTCTATTATTCAATTTATATTCAGTTCAAATCAAGAACTATCAGTGTTCTGTTACAGCCTAATTTTGTAATTACTAACCTTGCATAATTCAAATCTAAAAGAGGAATTTATATTTATATTTTGGATACATTTTGAAGATATCTGGTAATAAAGATATGATGTTTACAGCTACCATATTAAGAGTCTTTGCTATGTAGCAAAGATTCTAATTTATATTTCATGATTAGATCCTTTATTATTCATAAAAACTATGAAATAGATATTCAATTGCCATTTATGTACTGAAAATTCCCAATCCCATATTTTAACTTTATTTGAGATGAGAAAACATAAACTATAATAATAATTGGTAAGTATCAGAGCCAGGATTTGAATACAAGCCTTTTTGCTTCCAATTCTAAACACCTCCCATAACATGAAACTATTTTTCTCTATGATCTGTTATTCAGGCAGATAAAGTATCTAAAGCATGCTTTATACAATATCCTTCTGAACACATAATCTCGGAAATTAGTTCTATTCAATTTGACTGACTACCATCATTGGCCAGAGGAAGAAAGCTAATGTTACATATGGAGCTTTACTGAGAGGGGTATGAGGGAAGAAAGCATTTGATATAGATCCATTCAAATATCTCACTTTTGAGTAACAAAACATCATAAATGATATTTTAAATATCACACATTTTATTATTTTGTTCATAGTATCCACACTAAAAACAAGATTCTTGGATATACAGAAAGTTAAACAAGCATAATATTTGTGAGGGAAGGGGGAGAATTCCAATGATGTGACCACTAATAAATCCGGGAAGAATTCTGTGAGAGCAGATTTTTTTTCATCTTTCTGAAATATTACTATAATCTATATGTGCAAGCCTTCAGATTGCTAATAAAACTACCTCCTTATTCTATTTTAGAAACATGAGACTGAAATGGAATTCTGCATGAGATTAATAGGGAAAAAAATAATGAAAATGTGACTTCCATACAAAAGTCTTCTCATCTAGAAAGAAATAGAGGTTGGCTTTGTAGAGCGGCACCTTGGTACCTTTGAAAAGTTCTATTCTTTCAACTCAGAAGTAGTTATATATTAATGAGGGAGGGAAACGTTTCTATGAAAAGAATGTACAATAGGTGAGTCATTTTGAAGGAGAGTTTTCTTATAGAATAATCCACAACATTACGAAGAATGTAGAGGGACAATAATATTTATTAATTTGAATATGAATAAAACTTGAGTTACACAAAATAATTTTTTAAAAGTAAATTTTTAAAGTAATTAGGCCATCAATAGCAGGGAACCCTGACAGGTTTTAGGCAACATAAGCTAAACAGTACAATATAGAGTTTATAAATTTAAACAAGCCAAACTAAGGAAAGCAAGACCAAAACTGTCATAACAGGAAGTGTAATCTGTTAAATGACTCATTTGAAAATCTAACTAACATTGAAAAATTAGACATTTATCAGATGTTACTAGATCCTCAAAAGCATGAAAAACTATACTGGTTTCTATGGTATTTAAGAAGTCAAGGGGCGCCTGGGTGGCTCAGTTGGTTGAGCATCCGGCTTCAGCCCAGGTCATGATCTCATGGTTTGTGGGTTTGAGCCCCGTGTGGGGCTCTGTGCTGACAGCTCAGAGTCTGGAGCCTGTTTCAGATTCTGTGTCTCCCTCTCTCTCTCTGCTCCTCCCCGCTCGTACTCTGTCTCTGTCTCTCTATCAAAAATAAAATAAACATTAAAAAAATTTAAAAAAAATCAAAATATTTTCTCAACTTTATACCTTTATTAGTTATATTCTGAAAAACAAAAAATACGAAAAAGGACCCAGATATCTATCATAGTTTCCATCACTCTGAAACTATAAAAGCAAACCAGTTCACCCATACAACCAACTACAAAAGTACTTACAATAATTTATGATCATGGAAATACCTACGTGATTCTACATATGCATCACCCAATATCTTGAATGCACTCAAATGTAATTTTTCAACTGTTAAATCTTTTTTTAGTTGCCTTAATTATTCAACATTTCTTCTATTTTTCAGAGAAGATGCATTTAAAAAATCTCAGATTTCAAAGCAAATTCACATTTGAGCTATTTGTGATTTCTTAAATACCTTAATTGGTTTTGAAATAGAGAAAATACATATATTTCTACACCAAGATATAACTCTAAATTTTTCCTTGTGCATATGTTCTAGGCCAACTTAGTGTCTGGGCAAACATAGAATTTTAATCTTCATTAATTTACTCAGAATATGCATAAAGTATAAAAGTTGGTTCTTTTTTCCACTGACAAATCAGTTAAAGTAGCAAAGTAACCAGTAAGAAAAGCTCTATCTCTCAATATATATTCCTTAAGGACACCATGATCCTTTAAAGCAATCCCTTCCATTCAGCAACTAATAATAGGGAAAATTACAGAAAATTACAGCTACAAGTAAACTTGAAAGCCAGTTTATCCACTATTACATATCTAGACTTAATATATTCTCAGAAAATTGTTCCTAAATACTATAACATCAATAGTTACATATCCTTACCATTTTAAGTACCATAAAATGTGAGCATTGCTTCAGTAAAGATGATAGAAAACTGCCTAAATGTTCAACTACGAGGAGTTTTAAAAATTAGTGTTACCCAGGATGTGTTTCAACCAAATACTAACTCTATGGGACATTTAAAGAATTTACACAACACAAAGAGTCTTTGAGAAAATAAGTTCGAAAAAACCTGTGTTAGCCAAATTTTAAAAATTTCGTCATGCGTTACTACATGCATGAGCTAATTTGTACGTTGTGAACTTTAATAAAGGGATATTCTATGTTTTTTTTTTTCCCAAATACATTTAACCACAGAATATATCTAGAACACCTTGTGGGTTAATGGTTTTGCAGGATATAGTTTGAGATAATTGAATTTAATAATCTATGCTACATAGAAACAATAAAACATTAAACAGTCATTACAAGGACACAAACTATTTACAGGAAAACTTCCTGAGGTAAGCAGATTATAATTTAGAGTAATATTTATTTATATTTATTTACTATATAATATATATTCATTTTATCTTAAACATATAGTTAGGAAGAGCAATTTGAACTTCCTAAAGTAGCACTAATTCACTTTTTAATAAAAATATTTATTATACTGATCTTAAAAACCTTCATAAAGTTTGCACTAGATTCAATGTTCAAACAGTAAGCAAAGGAAAAATTGAAATCCACATTCTTTCCATAAAACTGTTCCTTGTACATGGACTTCTCCAGTTAAATTTTCACTCATTTGCCACAATATATTAGGGATCATGTTTTTCTTTATCCATTTTGCCTTTGAAAGAAAAACCAAATTCCCTAAAGCAAATTCTCTCCAATTTTTGGAATGATACTGTCTTACATTACTGGGGACAGATTTTAATACTGCATGTTTATCATGTTACATTTTATTTGCTCCCACAAAGAAAATTAAATCCGGAAATAATTTGAAATCACATGTCAGAAGGAAGCTATTAACTAGGTTTGATTTCCAAGTTGAAAAAGCATCCAAAAGTCTTGTAAAACGAGTGGTCTTATCACTAAATGTGAGCACTACACATCCCAAATGTACCTTTCTTTTTCTCTTTTTTGTTAAAAGTGGGTATGAACAGACATCTCAGTTTGTTGGCAAAGCCCTGTTATACAGATTTTTCTGGTGTTATTGTTACTAGTATCCTTTTTCACTCTCACAAGTGTCTCAGCTTGGTTGATAAAGTATATGGTCATCTGAGTTCAGTAGCAAGAGCCAGTGTTCCCGTGATTTACCCATCTCATGTGCAAAAAATGTTCCATGGGCTTTAGAGTCTGATCAAATGTGCTTAGGAGCAGACTTTCAGAATTTGTTATTATTTGTTACATGACTTACGATCTCAATTTATGGATCCAATGGTTCAGTCAGGTAACCTAATCCTAAAATTACAGAAACAGAAACTATTTAAAAATTCCTGGTTGTGCTTACTCTACTACCCCTGTTTTATATATATAGAGAGAGAAATTTATTCCTCCACTAACCTTCCACTTTTCCCTTTGAGGTGCTCCTCCACTTAGTGTATTTTGGTTGCTTTGTTTCTTCACTTGTTTTGATTTGTTTTATTTTGCCTCAGGGACAACTAACATAATGACTTTAATGCTTTTAAGATTTGGAAATTTAAGAGTGACTTTGAGGTTATTTCTGCTTTCTACTCTGCCATTTCTCCCGGAGGGAATAAATCCCAAATGGCCAATGAAATTAAATGAGGTCAGAAAAGGGGAGGATAAAGAGAATATATTGGATGAAAAAACAACATTTAAAAATTATTTTTCTATCCCACATTTTTTTATTAAATATATTTTTACTAGGCATAACAAATGAGTAGGGATGGACATTGAAAACAAGAAAGCACAAAATAAATTTTGTTTAAAGAAAAAAAATTCCTTGTCATAAAAATAGCTTTAAAATAGTTTGTTGGAGGGGCGCCTGGGTGGCCCAGACAGTTGAGCGGCTGACTTCAGCTCAGGTCATGATCTCGTGGTTGACAAGTTCGAACCCCACATGGGGCTCTGTGTTGACAGCTCAGAGCCTGGAGCCTGCTTCAGATTCTGTGTTTCTCTCTCTCTGCCCCTCCCTTGCTCATGCTCTGTCTCTGTCTCAAAAATAAAATAAACATTAAAAAAATTAAAAAAATAATTTGTTGGTAATGAAACTTTGTTTTAATTGAAAAAGGCATTGGGGAGCCTGGGTTGCTCAGTTGGTTAAGCATCTGACTTCTGCTCAGGTCATGATCTAACAGTTCACTGGTTCAAACCCCGTGTTGGACTCTGTGCTGACAGCTCAGAGCCTGGAGCCTGCTTCAGATTCAATGTCTCCCTCTTTCTCTGCCCCTCCCTTGCTAGCGCTCTGTCTCTCTCACTCAAAAATAAATAAGCATTAAAAAAAAAAGGCATTGTTATACGTTGTCATTAAGTGCAGTTATAATAAATATTGAAGATCATTATGAAATATAATTTTTCTCTTCATGATTGTGCTAGTTAAGATCCTTTGGCTACAAGAAACAAAGAATCCTTGCAAAGCTTTATTAAAAAAAAATCTTACTATTAATTCACTCCCCAAAGATAGAAAATCAACTCCCTCTCCCAACCCCCATACTCTGTTCTAGATATTTCAAATTTTGACTAAGATGGACCATCATGTAGCTGTCTAACTATTCTTATTTGGATTTCTTATGGAATTAATTTTAATTCATTATGCTTTGGTAGATTGAAGACCATTATTAGAAAAAGATCTATAAAATCTTACAATGTACAGTTACTTTTATAGAAATGGTATTCACCTTGAAACCTCTACTTTGCTCAGTGATATATTTATGGCCTCAGCCCAATAAGGTACTTTTTACATCAGTTTTCCTATTTTAATCCTATTAACATTGACTTTGAGACAATTTTTAGTTTTTTGTTTTGTTCTATAGAATACTTACAGGCAGGTATATAGAAATGCATAAGTATGTTTTTTATAATAACCTTATTTTGCTTAATTTTTCTACCTTTGTTTTTCTTTCTTCCTAGTGTTTGCTTTTTTTTATATTTTTATGCTATATATTCTTTAAAATGCCGCAGTTTTTAAAACAAAGTAGGTTATAAATAATGCAATACCTTATGCTTTAAAATACATGTATTTAAAATTATAGAATACAATGCTTATTATTTTTTCTAAATAACTGCATTTTATATGATAAAATTATATGCATATATTTCAGAAAGTAAAGGAGAAAATAGTGTGTTGATTGTGATATTTGTTCAACTTTCATATCAATTTATTTCATATTTACTTTCTCAAACTCTTAGTCATTATTTATATTAGATATATTATTTACATTATATACTATATAACATATAGTATATTATTTATATCACATATTATTTATATTATATATATTATGTAGTCATTATATACATTGCATATAATTTATCTTTAAATTTTTTAAATAATTTATCTTTAAAATATTTTAATAATAAAATATTAAAATATTTTAATTATTCTTAAGTAAAGGAATAATATTACAGTTTTATAGAATTGATTTAGTCACTGTCTTAGTTATATATCCTCAGGAGAAGACATTTATAGCAAAAAGATTGGTTTTAATCTTATAGATTGTAAAATAGCACTCCACATTGAGGCATATCCAACAGCTGTCTTATGCCAGGAAAGCCCAGCCATTACAACCTCTGCCAGCTGTAGGGTAACAAGGGAGAAAAATATGTGTAAGAGTAAACATATATATTTCATGTCTACATATCTTACGCATCTGGGTTTTTAAAGTGAAGTCGTTGCTACTATTTCCAGCACTAGAATAACTAGCAGCACGACTTACACTGAGCTCATTTTAATAATCCTGACTTCTGCTCTACCATTTAAAATACTTTCCTTGTTACCCCCTTATCTCAGATGGGCTCTTTATAGAAGACTCTCTAGAGAGGCCAAGAATTTAATAAACAAAAAATTGAATGCTCAATAATTCTAAACAAGTGGGCAACTCATGATGATGAACACAATGGCAAGTGCCTACACCATTCACTCTGACAGATAGTTTGTAAGCATAAATGAGCAAGGGAATAATGCTTGGATACTCCTGATCTTTCTATAGAAGTTATTATAACTTGCTTGGGTCACTGCTTAGTGGAACAGTAACAAGAAAAAGTAGATCTTAATTGTTCCTCTGGTAGATAACATTGGTCACACTTTGATGCTTAGCTTACAAATCTGCCCTAGACAATACTAACTTGAAAAACAAGGTTTTTTTGGTTTGTTTGTATTTGATATTTAAATTTATTTTATTTTAATATAATTTATTGTCAAGTTGGCTAACATACAGTCTATACAGTGTGCTTTTGGTTTTGAGGGTGGATTCCCATGATTCATTGCTTACATATAACACCCGGTGCTCATCCCAACAAGTGCATTCCTCAATGCCCATCACCCATTTTCCCCTCTCCCTTGCCCCCCCATCAACCCTCAGTTTGTTTTCTGTATTTAAGAGAAAGACAAATTTTATTTAAAAATGAATTCTCAGTAAGTGATGTTTCTTGTAGAAAGATCTGAAAGTTTAGACTTCTTTATGTATGGCAAGAGACTATGTAAATTTGGTAATAGCCACAAAAAGATTTTTGACAATCAACTCTTTAGTCCAATACATCTTACTGAATTATGATCACTGTCAATGATATCATCTTAAAAAATCAAGACATGGTAATACATGCACAAATACACATTTAAATCTCCATCAGTAATCTATACTAACTACCTCCTGGCACTGCTAAATGTTAAAAAATAGTTCAGTGAGGATTATGTTATCATCTCCATTTTATATATAAAGAAAATTGACTTCAGTAAGGGTAAGTAGCTCCAAATTCCAAATCTGAAAAATAGCGAAGTTGCTCAGAAAACAAATGTTAGACATGGAGAAAGTCTAGAAAATAATGTATGCTAAAAACAAAAACAGACACAGAACAACTAAAAGAAAATGATGTATGAACAAAATGGATATATCAATAAAGGGATCAAAACCCTGAAAAGAAGCCAAAAAAATTCTGGACAGCTATATGCAAAACAAAAAAACTGTATCACTTTTCCACCATATACAAAAATAAACTAAAAATTGACTAAAGACCTAAACCTGAGACCTGAAATCATATATTCCTAGAATATAGCATCAGCAGTAATTTCTTTGACATCAGCCATAATAACATTTTTCTAGATATGTTGCCTAAGGCAAAAGAATCAAAAACAAAAACAAATTACTGAGATTGCATTAAGATAAAAACCTTTTGTACAGCAAAAGAAACCATTAACAATACAAAAAGACAATCTACTGAATGGGAGAAGAAATTTGCAAATGGCATATCCAATAAACAGTTCATATCCAAACTATATAAAGAACTACAACTCAACACCAAAAAGATTCCCATATAATCCAATTTAAAAATGGGAAGAGATTCTGAATAGATATTTTTCCAAAGAAGACATACAAATAGCCAACAGACACAAGAAAAGATGCTCAACATCACTAATCATAAAGGAAATGCGAATTAAAACCACAAAGAGATATCATGTTACACCTGTCAAAATGGCTAGAATCAAAAGACAAGGAAGAAAAAGCATTGACTGGAATGTGGAGAAAAAAAACCTTTATACATTGTTGGTGGAAATGTAAATTGCTATAGTCATTGTAGATAACAGTATGGAGTTTCCTCAAAATTTTAAAATAGGAATTGTCATATGATATAATAATTCCACTACTGAGTGTTTACTCAAAGAAAACAAAACATAATTTGAAAAGATAAATGTGCCTCTATGTTTACTGCAGCATTATTTACAATAGCCAAGATATGGAAGCCATTCAAATGTACATCAATAGAAGAATGGATAAAGAGGATATGGCATACACACACACACACACACACACACACACACACACACACAATGGAATATTACTCAGCCATAAAAAAGAATGAGATATTGCTATTTCAACAACATGGGTGGGTCTAGAGGGTATTATGCTAAGTGAAATAATTTAGACTAAGAAACAAATAACATATTATTTCACTCATATGCAGAATCCAAAAAGCAAAACAAATGAATAAACAAACAAACAAGGAGCAGAATCAGACCCATCAATACAAAGAACAAACTGATGGTTGTCAGAGGGGAGGGGATGTGGGAATAGGAAAAATGGGTGAAGGGGAGTGGAAGATACAGAATTCTAGTTATGGAATGAATAGGCCACAGGGATAAAAGGTACAGCATAGGAAATATAGTCACATTATAATAGTGTTGCATGGTGAGAGATGCATGGCATAATGTACAGGTTGTTGAATAACTATACTGTACATCTGAGACTAATGTAACATTGTGTACCAGCTATACTCAAATAATTCTTGGTTTGTAATATATTTTTTCCTACATAGTTTTGTATGTTATTTTAGTTAGGTTAATTGATAAATTCAATCAGAGTGTAATAAGATGTAAAATGGTAACCACAAAGAAAACAGCTATAGAATATATACAAAAGGAAATGAAAAGGAAATTAAAGCATTACACTACAGAAATCAACTAAACACAAAAGTAAATAGTAATGAAGAAAATGAGGAAAAAATATAAACCATATAGAAAACACATAGCAAAAGATAATGTAAGACATTACATATTAATACAGACTCAATAAGGCAAGAAGATATAATAATAATAAACATTTACACTCAAACCCTCAAAATATATGAAGCAAAAATTGACATATATAAAGATAGAAATAGACAATTCTTTAATAGTTGGAGACTTCTATACCCCACTTTTAATAATGGGTAGAAGGTAAGTAATAAAATAGAGTTCTTGAATGACGCAATAAGCCAACTAGATCTTACAGACAAATATGGAACACTCTACCTAAGCAACAGAATACACATTCTTTTCAAGTGAACATGGAACATTTTCCAGGATAAACCATACATTGGGCCACATATGAAGTCTCAAAAATTAAAAAAAAAAATAAACATCATACAAAGCATTTCTCTTTTCACAACAGGATAATTTTAGAAATCCATGACAAGCAAATCTAGATAATCCACAAATTTGAAGTATCAAAAAACACACTCTAAGAGGTAGATCTAAGAAGAAACAATAAGGGAAGTTAGAAAATACTTAAAGACTAAAGAAAACTAACACACAACATAACACAACTTATGGGTCACTGTCAAAGCAGGAGTAGGGAGAAATTTATGGCTATAAATGCCTATAGTTTTTAAATTTTTTTTACATTTATTTACTTTTTGAGAGACAGAGAGAGACAGAGCATGAGCAGGGGAGGGGCAGAGAGAGAAGGAGACACAGAATCCGAAGCAGGCTCCAGGCTCCGAGCTGTCAGCACAGAGCACGACGCGGGGCTCGAACTCACAAACCGTGAGATCTTGACCTGAGCCAAAGTCGGATGGTTAACCAACTGAGCCACCCAGGCGCTCCAATAAATGCCTATATTCAAAAAGAAGAACGATCACAAATCAATACCCTAAATTTGCAACTTTAAGAACTAGAAAAAGAACAAACTAAATGCAAAGGTAGCAAAAGGAAGGAAATAATAAACATTAGAGCAGAAATAAATAAAATAGAAAAGAAAAATAGAGAAAATCAGTAAAACCAAGTTAGTTCTTCAAGAAGATCAACAAATTGACAAAATTTTAGCTAGATTGACTAAGAAAAAAAGGAAAAGACTCAAATTACTACAACCTGAAATAAAAGTGGAGACATTACCACGAATTCTACAGAAATAAAAAGACTATAAGAGAATATGATAAATAATTACACACCAAAAAATTGGATAACCTAGATGAAATGGACAAATTCCTAACAACCCAAAACCTACCAAGACTAATTCATGAGAAAATAGAAAACCTAAATAGACTTATAACTAGTAAGGAGCTTAAATTGGTAATCCAAAATCTTCTGGCAAAGAAAAGCTCTGGACCTGATCCTTTACCAATAAATTTTACCAAACATTTAAAGAAAAACTAATACCAATCCTTCTCAAACTTTTCCAAAAAATTGAAGAGTAGGAAACTCTTCCTAACACTTTCTCTGAGGCCAACTTTACTCTGATACCAAAGCCAGGCAAAGACACTACAAGAAAAGAAAACTAAAGTTTAATATCCCTGATGAATATTGTTGCAAAAATTCTCAACAAAATACTAGCAAACCAAATTCAGCAGCATATTAAGAGGATTTTGCACCATGACCAAGTGGGATTTATTCCTGCAATGCAAGGATAGTTCAACACACAAAAAGGGATCAATGTAATACACCACATTAACAGAATGAAAAAAAAAATGATCATCTCAGTCAATGCAGAATAAGTGTTTGGCAAAATTGAACACCTTTCATGATAAATACTTAACAAACTAAGAGTAGAAGGAAACTATCTCAACATAATAAAAGCTATATATAAAAACCCGTAGCAAATATACTCAATGATGAAAACTTGAAAGCCTTCCCTGTAAGGTCAGGAAACAAGTCAAGGATGTTTACTTTCACTACTTTTATTCAACATGGAACTAGAAGATCTAGCCAGAGGACTTAGGAAGGAAAAAAAAGGCATCTAAATTGGAAAGGAAGAAGTAAAATTATCTGTTCACAGTTAATATGATCTTATATGTAGAAAATCCTAAAGATTTTACATAGAATTGGTAAAACTAATAAGCGAATACAACAACGTAGCTGGATACAAGTTCAACACATAAAACTAGGTTGCAATAACAATATACAATCTCAAAAAGAAATTTTAAAAAATTCATATTCAATAGCATCAAAAAATACTTAGAGTTAACCAAGAAGGTGAAATACTTATAAAATAAAAGCTGTAAAACATTACTTAAAGAAATTTAAAAATATAAATAAATGGAAAGACATCCCACGTTAATGAACTGGAAGACTTAATATTGTATAATGTCAATAATCAATACCCAAAGTGAATCCACAGGTTTGATGCAATCCCAATCAAAATCCCAATGATGTTTTTGGCAGAAAATCCATTCTAAAAGTGATATGGAATCTCAAAGAACCCCAAGTAGACAAAATAATTTTGAAAAGAAAAATAAAACTATTGGGATCATACTCCCCTTTGCAAAACTTACTAAACAGTTAAAGTAATCAAAACAGTGTCTTTCACTTCTCTAAAGAAGACATCCGGATGGCCAACAGGCACATGAAAAGATGTTCAACGTCGCTCCTTATCAGGGAAATACAAATCAAAACCACACTCAGATACCACCTCACGCCAGTCAGAGTGGCCAAAATGAAGAAATCAGGAGACTATAGATGCTGGAGAGGATGTGGAGAAACAGGAACCCTCTTGCACTGTTGGTGGGAATGCAAATTGGTGCAGCCGCTCTGGAAAGCAGTGTGGAGGTTCCTCAGAAAATTAAAAATAGAACTACCCTATGACCCAGCAATAGCACTGCTAGGAATTTACCCAAGGGATACAGGAGTACTGATGCATAGGGGCACTTGTACGCCAATGTTTATAGCAGCACTCTCAACAATAGCCAAATTATGGAAAGAGCCTAAATGTCCATCAACTGATGAATGGATAAAGAAATTGTGGTTTATATACACAATGGAATACTACGTGGCAATGAGAAAAAATGAAATATGGCCTTTTGTAGCAACGTGGATGGAACTGGAGAGTGTGATGCTAAGTGAAATAAGCCATACAGAGAAAGACAGATACCATATGGTTTCACTCTTATGTGGATCCTGAGAAACGTAACAGAAACCCATGGGGGAGGGGAAGGAAAAAAAAAAAAAGAGGTTAGAGTGGGAGAGAGCCAAAGCATAAGAGACTGTTAAAAACTGAGAACAAACTGAGGGTTGATGGGGGGTGGGAGGGAGGGGAGGGTGGGTGATGGGTATTGAGGAGGGCACCTTTTGGGATGAGCACTGGGTGTTGTATGGAAACCAATTTGACAGTAAATTTCATATATTAAAAAATAAAAAAAATAAATAAAACATAAAAAAAAACAACTGAGAACAAACTGAGGGTTGATGGGGGGGTGGGAGGGAGAGGAGGGCGGGTGATGGGTATTGAGGAGGGCACATTTTGGGATGAGCACTGGGTGTTGTATGGAAACCAATTTGACAATAAACTTCATATATTGAAAAAAAAAAAAAAAAAACAGTGTCTTTCTGGCATAAAAGCTGAAATGTAAATCAATGGAATAGAATAAAAAGCCCAGAAATAAACCTTCACAAACGTGGCCAAATGATTTTCAACAAAGGGCCGAAATAATTCAATGGGGCAGGAACTTTTTTTTCTTCTTCAATAAACAGTACTGGGAAAATTGGATATCTATTGTGAAAGAATGAAACTGGACCTTACTTAACACCTATACAAAAATTAACTCAAACTGGATCAAAGATCTAACTGTAGGGTCTAAATGTGTAAAACTCTAAGAAGAATACTTAGGTAAAAACTTCATGGCATTGGGTTTGGCAAATATTACTTGCATATGATACAAAATATGCAGGCAACAAAAGAAAAATAGACAAATTGGATTTCATGAAAATTTTTAAATATTACATCAGAAGATATTATCCATAGAGTAAAAAGGCAACCTATGGAAGGGAGCAATATTTGCAAATCGCGTACGATTAGGATTAGGATGATAAGGAATTAGTAGCTCAAATATATAGAGAACTCCTAAAACTCAACAACAACAATAACAAATTTGATTTAAAAATGGCCAAAGGACTTGTATAGACATTACTCCAAAGAAGACAATGCCCAATAACTACATAAAAATATGCTCAACACTACTTATGAGAAAAATGTAAATCAAAAACTACAATAAGATATCCCTTCATACCCATTAGGATAATTACTATCAGAGAACAAAACAAAACAAAACAAAACAAACAAACAAACAAAAAATACCCAGAAAGTAATGTGTCTCTGAGAACATGGAAAAATTGGAATTTTTTGTTTATTGTCAATGGGAATGTAAAATGGTGCAGCTTCTACAGGGAATGGTATAGTGCTTTCTCAAAAATTTAAAATAAAAATAACCCACAATCCAGCAATTCCACTTCTGGGTATATGTCAAAAGAAGTGAAAATGGGGTCTCAAAGAGATTATTTATACACTCATTACTTAGCAGCATTACTAACAAGAGCAAAAAAGTCACAGCAATCCACTTCTATTGGTAGAAGACTGGATGAGAAAAACATGGTGTATATACACATATATTAGAATATCATTCAGCGGGGCGCCTGGGTGGCTCAGTCGGTTGGGCCGCCGGCTTCGCCTCAGGTCATGATGTCGCGGTCCGTGAGTTCGAGCCCCGCGTCGGGCTCTGTGCTGACAGCTCAGAGCCTGGAGCCTGTTTCGGATTCTGTGTCTCCCTCTCTCTGACCCTCCCCCATTCATGCTTTGTCTCTCTCTGTCTCAAAAATAAATAAACGTTAAAAAAAAAATTAAAGAATATCATTCAGCTTTAAAAAGGGAAAAAAATCTGACACATGCTAAAACATGGACGAACCTCGAGGACATTATGCTAAGTGAAATAAGTTAATCACAACAAAACAAATATTGTATGATTCCACTTACATGAGGTACATGAGTACTCAAAATCGTAGAGACAGAAAGTAAAATGGTGGTTGCCACAGGCTGGGGAGTGGAGAAAACGAGTTTGTGTTTAACAGATAAATAGTTTCAGTTTTGCAAAATCGAAAGAGTTCTGGTGGCGGATGGTGGTGATGATTGTACAACAATATGAATGTACTTAATACCACTGAACTGTACACCTAAACATGTTTGAAATGGTAAATTTGATGTGCATTTTACCACACTAAACACACACACACACACACACACACACACACACACACACACACATTGAAAAAATGGCAAAGACGCATTGGAACCTAAGTTCCTGGCTCCTAGTAGGTAATTGGTTCTCTTCTGCCCACTTATGCTACTATATTGTAATGCCATATGTTGCAGGTTTCAGCCTCTCTTTCTCTGTCAGATTCTTCCTGTCACTCATAAGCATGTTTACATCTCTCTCATCCTCCTAAAGAAAATAACAAAAAGCCCTTTCTTACCCTGGTTATGCTATTCCTCCCTAATTTGCCTTCTTGATTCCTAGACAGGTAGCTTAAGCATCACTACATGCTGAACTGCCCACCTTACTCTCTGTGCTACTCTACTCTATGACCAGGTTCACACCTCTCTTGTGGTTCTGATATGTTGCTAAAATGGTTTGTTTTCATATCTGGTTCTGACACAACAGAGTGTCACCACTCTGTTGGTATGACCACCAACAGAGCAAGTGTTTCATGACATTTCTCTCTGTGCTTTCGGTCCATGTTCTGGTCCCCAAATCAACACTTTAAAAAATGAATAAAATATATATTAATACAAATATGATTTACATACAAAAATGTGATAATTTGGATTTAGTAATTTAGAATTTCTGTTAATCCATCGTAAGGGTTCTATAAGACCTATTTGCATTCTATACAAAACTTCTAGCTGTGGAAGGCAGCTTCTCTTCCACATTTGACCTCCTTTCCCATCTAGAATATTTCTCTCCTTCAAGTATTCACAGACTGGGAGAGAGCATGGTGATCAAAAGTGTATTGAAATCAATGGATTTATAATATGTAAAGACTCTATGGCAAAATAGAACATTCACCATATTCCAGATGGGTTGTGGTTTTCTCTTCTGAATTGATATGTAAGCAATTCCCACAAGTTTAAGGGGAAATTATACATCAAAACCTATGTCTCTAGTGCTAATTTCTCCCTACCCCAAGCATTTTTAATAGGGGAAATATCACTGTTAATTTGTGAAAAAAAATTTTGAGAGGCAAAAATATCTTACAAACCTAAACACATACACAGTATAGTTGTGTTATTAAAATGTCAGGCAGAGGGATATTTGGGGGAAAAAATGTCTAGAAAGACCCATTAAAAGGCATTAATAAAAACAGGTTTGCGAAACACTGTTATACTTTAAATTTCTGGTGACACCATTTTTTCTAGGCTGTGCAGATTTATCACTATCATCGGACAAGACTCTTTGTAATATAAAATCAGAAAATCAGAAAGTCATCAGATACAAACTCTATAATTGAGGGACTCACAGGTATGATCACTCCAAGTTGCACCCATATATTTAAAGTGTAAAACAACCCCTTCCAGATATCTTTGTTACAGTTTGTCTTTATTGCAAAGGAAAAACATTAAAAGATAAATACATTTAAAAAATAAAAAAGATCCTGTCTTGCTTTTGCAGTCATATGCACCCCTCTTCCCCATCAGTCTCGGGTCCTCCCAAGGACAGTCATCTTTATACCTTTGGTAGAATAGCTATTTTCCCCTGTTGAATGTCAAGGTGCAAGTTCCTTGGCTTCCAGCCAGTGTTTATAGTGTCTTGGGCCATATCACACAATTATCTGGCCTGCCTTCCCTTGAACAGGAAAGCTGTTTGTGATTATCTCACATTGGAAGATAAGGAAAAGATAGCAAGTGTCTGTTTTATATGAACCCAAACTGCTTCACTTAATAACAACAACAAAAAGTTTGACATGTTGTATTAATCAGCAAGATGTTTTAATTTTTGCTATTACTAAAACTTTGCTTCCCTAGGCAAGATAAAACAGTGGAGCCAATCACAATAAGATTCCTACTTCTAATTCATGTGTCTGATGTGTAAATAAGTCACCAGCATGGAGTTTCTGCATTTGAGATACAACCCTGGGGGAAGAAGTTTTGAGGACCAGGACCTGCCTCTAAACCACTGGAGCAAAGAGCAAGCAGAGGGTACAAAGGGCACCATAGGGGACCAACACATTCCTAGTCCAGTTGGAACCGGTTTAAAGGCTTCCCTTAGACCCAGCCGGATTCTTTTGATTTTCTCCTGGCAAGAACCTTGGCAAAGCAATAAAGCGATTGGCCAATCAGTCTCATATGACTTTGCATCTCCTGTCTTCACTGTGTTGTTCCTGAAGGAATATACCTGGACTATGATCTTATTCTGCCTTAGCAAAAGGGATAGGAGCTTGAGCTGAATGGATTTCTGCCCATTATTCTTTTTGTTCACTGCATCTGATAAATATATTACTTTTTCTTTATTTCCATTCCTCACTGAAAGGCACATATAATCTTTTTTTTTTTAATGTGGGTCAAATAGAAATGTTCTTAATTCCTCTGGCTTACCCAGAGTCTCTCTATATAACACCTCTCCTTTTCTCTTTCCCTACCTGGGGAGTCTAAGAATTATAGAAATTTAGGGCTAACAGTGCATATAAGATCATCTGGATTCCCCAGGGCAAGAACTTTCCTTCCAATCCAAACTCTTCATTTTACAAATAAGCTTAGAAAGATTATTTTCTTAAAGATTCTACAGTTCATTTCTGACAGGTGCTAAATCAGAACCTAAGTCTACTGATTCTCTGCCCAGCACTTTGTCCACTATGAAGATCCTGCCTGCCACCCCCATTTATTAACTCTCGTCCACCTTCACTCCAATGTTCCATACCCGTTTCTTCCTTGACGTTGCTCCAAACTGGCCTTTTCTCCATTTTGTATATCAACATCATTATTCTCAAAAAGCACTGCAACACTGTTAAGTTATCCATCAGGCATCTCTGGCCCTGTCACTTAACTGAAGCTCCCCTCTTTTTTCCCTATCTCTCTATATGACGCTCTTAACAATATCACCCTTGCCCATACTTCCAAATTGTTCCTACACAAATATTAATGCATATGAATTGCAAATTCAGTGTTTCCTGAATAATCAGTTTCTTTATTGAACTTTGATTTGGATTTCTGACTGTCTTTAGATACCACTACCTGAAGGTCCTACGAGCATTCACAATCCACTGTCTAAAAATGAACTCATTATCGTAACTATTCTCTCTGGTCAATTGCCTTCTCCACTAGTGTTCTTTGTGTATTGTTAAGGCAATAACATTTTCCAAGTCTCTTAGACAAGAAACTGAATATCTATTCAGTTATTAAATATCTTTGATTCTTCCCCTCTTCCTTTTCTTATATATCCTATATGCAAATGATCAGCAAGCCCCAGAAACTATACTTCTTAAATATCTCTCAAATGTGTCCCTTCTGGTCTAATTTCATTGTCCTTGACCAAGTTTAGGTCCTCATTGTCTTTCATCTGGACCCTGAAGATGGCATTCCAAAGTCTCCCATCAACCCTTTTTAATCCAGTGCTGCCAGAATTATTTTCCTAAATCATATGTTTAATTATATGAGCCCTAAATATTAAAAATTCCCTACATATGTATATGGAATACTACATGATTTTGTCCAATACTCCAATACTACATATTTTGTCCATTCAGTGGCCCCAATATGTATTCCTACATATTTTGTCTTCCTTTTGTATCTTGATTTAAAGAAGGTTTAAGTTACCTCACAGAAACATGTAAAAATGAAACATTAAAAAATAATTTGAAGGGAAAGAAAACTAATATGAAGCCAGGAATGAAGATCAATCCTTTGAACCCTGTGTTTGCTACCGACAAATTTGGCTCTAAGTTTTGAACAGGTGAAACAAAGAGGGAGCTATGACTTTCAATAACTGTTTCTATAAATGTTTCCTTCTTCTGCTTAATTGTAAGTTCCTTGTGGGAAGTTATATATGCTTTTGTTCATGTAATTTTTGTATTCACCAGCATTTAGTGTAGTGCTTTGTTGACATGGGCAGAAACACGGCCTCTCATTGAAATAAATAGTTCTGTCTTTTAATATCTTGAAACTCATATTACCATTTCTTTTTGATGTTTCTAAAAACAAAACAAATTAGTAAGTGCTAAATATGCTATGTAAAAAACATACAAAGAGTTGATGTCCCTAATTTACTACCTACCCCTAAACACACACATACCACACACAACCACAGTTCAAAACATTGATAAGAAATCGTTTTTTCCCTTGACTTGCCTCACCCTGCTTTATACATTAACTGTTCTTTCTATAAATGATTTTACCAGGTAACACAGTCTTTCCTTAGAGCTACATGATTTATTGAGAAACATGGTCAAGGTTTCTAATCAGGTAAGTACATCGTGGACATGAGGTAACTATATACGTTCTACACAAAGCTTATACACGTATTCTTGTAACTATTGCTGTCCAATTAGCGTATATATGTTTCAGAGTGAAATGGGAAGGATACATCTGATATTCATTTGGAAAATAAAGAGAAGCTGTTATTAGAGATTATAGTTTGTCTTCCTAAAATTTATAATCTTTCTGAACTGATTCTAGTGGTAGGAGTAAAGTGGCATTTTTCCTGCTATTTTGAATAAAGGAGCTGTAAGCATCTTTGTTATGTTCTTCAATTTGTATAACTGTTGGTATCTGTTGTGAAAATTGATGTCGATAGCTAGGCAAGACGGCATTTCATGTGTTTTTGTTGATGGGTCTGGAAAGGGAAGAAACAAACTTTCTTGTGCTGACGAATTGATTGTAGCCATATGATTTTTTTTCAACATTAATGTGATCAACAGAGAAGAAACATCATTAGTTTTATAAAGAAGATATTCCGTTAAAAAAACACGAGAGCAGGTATCCGCTGCATGTAGCATCAGGTACTAATCACAGACACATACTTCACAGGTTCTGGTGTTTTTGTTTGAAAAGTCTGCTGCCACAGCATCGTACAATCACCGCCTCGACGTATTGTTGACAAGAACTGCCAAGCACCTCGACTTCATTTCTCACACAAGACAGCAACAGAGAGTTGGAAATGATCTCCAGCATGACACCGCTTGTACTTGTTCAGCTGGAGCACAGATACTCTTCCATTTGTACCCTCTTAGCTAACTCACAGATTTTTTGCAACATTCCTCTAGTTCTAGGAAATGCAAATAAAATAAGAAATGTGTGACTGTGACACCATTTTAAACACATGTCATCCATTCCATACTAAAACATAACTTTGGTTAACGTTTGGGTATCTCTTTCTCTTTTAATATTTTAGTACATAAAATACGAGAGGATTTGCACAAACAAGACAAAAGATCATTTTGTGTGTTTTTCAGGTAGGCTTGATTTTGATGGTGAAAAAAGAAATGGGTTTTGCTAAATATGTACTATGTGATTTATTTATGAATCTATAACTCCAAATGATTTTCTAGTAGTGTTGGGCTTATTCAATTTATCCTGATCCTAAAGGGAAAGTGAGTCTTCTCCAGTCTCAAACCTTCTTTTTTATCTCCCAGAGCCAAGATTATTCTTTCTAGTAGAATTGTTCTTCCCTATGTAGTAAATAGCCTATGCACATTCTTGGAAGTGAGACAGCCAAGTATCCTCATTGGCAAGGAGACTCGAGGGCTATGTAACTCAGAGGTTTTTATCCCTAAAACCCAAGGCACTATAAGATATGCAATCTGTGCCATTTGTTCCCAAATATCAATTATTGATTTCATTTATTGACTACCTTTACATTTTAAACAGCCAATAATGAAATATTCCAATACAAACAGCTGTTGTGGTATATTTATAAGGGCTTCCTGTTTTTGTCTTTAAATTGTATTTTTAATATTTATTTATTTTTGAGAAAGAGAGAGAGCGAGAGAGAGAGAGAGACAAAGCAAGAGCCAGGGAGGGACAGAGAGGGGAGATACAGAATCCATAGCAGGCTCCAGGCTCTGAGATGTCAGCACAGAGCCCAATGTGGGGCTCGAACTCACAGGCCACAGATCATAACCTAAACCGAAGTCAGACGTTCTAACTGCTGTAACTGACTGAGTCACCCAGGGGCCCCAGTTTTTGACTTTTAAATGAGGCATAACATATATCATAGCCTTCTAGTCACAACTTCTTTCTGATATCAAGTAGTATGCAACTATTACGAACTATTTCAGATTAGATACATGCACTAAATAATTATCACCCAAATCTAAAAACTCAGTCCTAGTGAGTAGAAAGAAATATGCAAGCGCCAGGTCTCTAGATATGACCCATAATGTGGACCAAATTAAAAAGTTTCAGCCCAGGGGGTTGTTTCTCGTACTTCTTAAAAGTAAGAGGAAGGAAGTATAAGACTGGCCAAGTGGATGGGTATAAATAGCATCAATTTCTGAAATTACCAGTGAACACTCATAATAATCTAAGCAGAGTTCAACAACACGATGCTATATAACAGGACTGGAAAACACAACTGATATCATTCTATTTTGTGTTCTTTTAATTTGTAGGAATGAGTGGGTTTTAAAAATGAATTTAGGAAGATAATTCAGACAATTATGTATTTGAAACCAAGCTTGTCACACAAAGATTTTTTCCTCCTCCTCTATTAAAGGCCAATCACGGACCATGTCCCACATAGACAATGTTTTTCCAAATTAATGGCTTACATTTCCACATGATATAAAATGTGTACGTATGTATGTTTGTGAAAGAATGTTTCAGAAGTTGATGTTTTCTTTTGATGAATAGCTTTCTATATTGTACTTTCTTCCTGATATATCCTCTTTATTTTTAGCTTAGACTATAAAAATATTCTTCAAAAATTGATGTTCACAATATGCATTAGAGTCTTAGAATATTACTTCAATTTCCATCCTATGTTGGTTATACAAATATACGGATGAGCTGGCCTTGAAGCCGCCCACATCCTGGTACATACTAAACACAAATCAAGCCTATATTATGAAACAGGAATCAAATCCACATCCTCTGTGCCACACATTGAAATTCTTGCCTTTTTTAGCCAGTATATATGTCAGCTCTTTCTTTTTTTTTCCTTTTTGTGAACTTGCAGCCTCAGATGTTAGTTAAGTTTTAGTATTCTTCAAAAGCATTTATTTGAAAAACATGTGAATGGAAAATGAACATGCTAAACTAATTAGGATATGCAAATGTGGTTCAGCAGGACTGCTTTTTAAGTGAATCATACTCATTTGAATACACAAATAAAAGAAAATTTGTTTCAGTAACAATCTGGAAGTTAGTTCATGTGGAACAAATAAGGGCTTAAATTATAAGGATTAACTTTTCAGAATCTACTTTGCAGTTCACCTTTTTAATAGAAGGAAATGTAGACTCGAGCCAGAGGCCCCCATTGGCATTCAGGGAAGTTTGGTGAGCCACAGAATACTTACCAAGTTCTTGTCCTCATTTAAAGTGAATGAAGAAGCTGAGGAAAAGGACTTCTGGTGGTTTACTTATTTCTTTCAAGGCAATTTAAGGGCAAGCAGGTGCAAATCTAAAAAACTTTACTTGTAAAAAAATATTTTCAATCATGGAATGGAAAATATTTGGCATGTTCTTTCTAATACTCTGTTCTTGATGCAGAAAGAACTATAAATGATATTAAAAGAGAGAAATAACATTAAAAGAATGGGGCGAATGATATTTAAAAAGATAAAAAAAGAACCTCAAGGTAAAATAACGTATGAAAGAAATGTATTTTGAGAATATTTGGACTAGGAATGTGTCCTCAAAAGGTCATATTTATATTTAATATTTATATTTAATATTTTGGATTCACTTTACATGGATAGGAAGGATAGGGATTTATTAAGTCATGGTTAAATCAAAGACTAAACCATAATGACTAAAAATGTTATTCTATCTCACTTTACTACTTAGGTGCCTTTTTTGTAAGGGTACTCTAGCTTTATGTGTGGTAACTTATAAACTTATTTAATTAAAACATTGCATTCTTCCTATGACATAATTCAATGCTTTATATTAGATCACCTACCCTTAGAATCCTTAATAATGTTTCATTTGTTCCTTAAACTACAAATATTTGTTCAGCTCAAACTACATGCCATTCACTATCAAGGTGCCTTGCGCTATACAAAGGTGACTATGACGTAGGCATGACCTACACTTAGCTGGCAATCTTGTAGAGGAGACCATGTATAAAATACTCATTCTCCAAGATAAACATGCCCAGCTATAACGTTCTAGGTGTCTATCTACAGGAGGTGATTTGCCTGAGGACTATTTTTTAACTGGAGGGGGAGTGAAAAAAAACCAAAACCAAAAACAAAAGCAAAAACAAAACAAAACAAACAACAACAAAAACATCCATATCCAAATGTCTGGGGGACAGAGGAAAATAAAGCAAAAGAAGATAGCTTACATGTTGATTGATCACCTGTTAATAACCAGGGCTGATTTTAAGTCCCTGTGTAGATGAAGAATACAGGAAGGAATTAAAGGAAATATTTCCAGGAGAGACTTAGGAAGTTTGGGACAAAGTAATATTGCTTTAGAGCATAGACATAAATATGTGATGCAAAGTTAGGGAAAGTCAGTTTATTGTGATAATTTCCCTTTACCTTGGAATACTACATGATTTTGTCCATTCAGTGGCCCCACAGGGGATAGGCTACATATAGGGGGGATATCCTAGGCATGCCTTTTTCTGAGATTAGTTACAATAGACTGTTACCAAGCTGACACAGCAAATCTGCTGCAGAAACTTAGTGGCAAAACAGGATAACTTAAAGGTGTAAGTGTGCTACAGAGCACACAGAGGCCTTGCCATTATTTCTCAGAGATAACTGGAGACTGTGTGGGATGGGAGTGACTTGAAGCCCTAAAGTCATGCACTGGGGCTTTATGAGTCAATGAAATATAGGTATGGGTGTTGAAGTTAATTTCAAATTTAGTTCTCTAACTTGATCATAAACTATAATGCGATAAGGGCAGATTAGTGGTGTAAACTGTGAGTTGTCTAATCTCAACAAACTAGTGTTTCTAGAATGTAGGCTCATTTGCAGAATGAGGGCTTAAACTAGGTAGCTTTCAGTACCTAGTGGCTCTAAACTTAGTACATGAGAGAATAATTAATTACAAAATCATATTCACTGAGTGATATTTAGGTTCAATGAATTTTGACTTCTAGACAAAAGAGAAAGGTAATAGATGAAGAGAGACAGTTATGTTCAGGTAATAGCCAATAGTCTCATTTGTTGAATTTCAGAACATAGGCCACAATAAAGATAAGTTGGTGATGAAAAAGTAGGCTAAAATTAGATCAAATATTTGGTTGACTACCTTCCCAAGTACATAAAAATTGATACCGTAGTGGGGGATTTAAAAGGTCCTCAACTTGGCAAATGAAAAAAATACGTATTTTAGGGAGAATATCCTATTCTTAACGGAAGTTTGAAGTTTTCAGAAGGCATATTAGAGGCCAGAAAAAAATTAGGTATCTATTGCAATAATCCAGATATTGAACATTAAGGAAATGATCAAATTTCAGAAATGGAGTTTGTAGTACTTGCATAAGTGTGGGAGGTGGAGGAAGATTAGTAGGTGGGGATGACTATGAAGTCATCTGGGGGACTGGAATTCACTCTTATGAGTTTGTCAATTTGGTTAGTATGGAGAAAAGGAAGTAGCATTTTGGAGGAGGCCTAGCTAAAACACCATCTTGATTTTGTGATGTCAAGCGATCATCTACCTGATGAATATTGCTAGTATGAGAATTGTCAAATCTTTGAGTCTCTATAGACCAATTGGCATGATTTCCATCATATTCTCAAGTTTTTGGATGGAGGTAGACACAGACAAAAAAGCAAAGCCAGCTAAAGTTGCTGCTTATTACTGGATCAGGTTAGGCTCAAGCCCTCATGTGAAAAATTGCTATAGGAAATGCATGAACCAATGGGATTCTCTAGGTTTGTCTAGATTAATCAGAAGCCTAAACTGCTTGCATGATTATGCTTTTATTTGGAGTCATATTCAAGGGTCTCATACTGGGAACCTGTCCTGAGTGGGAATTATCCCTGATCTTGTCTCATCATAGTTTCACACATAGTTTCAAAGAGAGAATTAGAATAGAATATTAAAAAAAACAGTGAATAAAGGAGTGAATAAAGACACATTGATAAATGCCTGCAAGAGCTTTTTAACATTTCTTGTCTTATTAGAAACAAGTTCCAATACCAACACTGTGGCTTAATAGTTGCTTGATTTTCATCCTTCTTCAGATCAGTATTCCTTCTCTTTAGGTATCATGAGGGGTTTGCCTTTAAGAACCAATGATCTCAGTCAGATCCTGTACTGAGTTAGAAGTCCTGGTATCTGAGCTAAAACTATAATGTGCTGCCCTGCCCTCAGGCACCCATGAAGGGGAAAGCCAAAGGGACAAGTACATCCTATAGTCTTTGGAAAGTTTTGGATTTCAAGCTTCCAAGTTCAAGGTGATGAACCCAAGGAGTAGAGTGGGTCTCAAAAGAGAACACAAGCCAGAGAGCTGTAATTAAGTCAGAAGTGCAAAAAAACATAACAAAACAAACACACAAAAAACCCCAAAATCAAACCAAGCCACAAGAAACAAAAAACAAAAAACAAAACAAAACAAAACAAGAAGAAGAAGAAGAAGAAGAAGAAGAAGAAGAAGAAGAAGAAGAAGAAAGAGGAGGAGGAGAGGGGGAGGAGGAGGAGGAGGAGGAGGAGAGGGGGAGGAGGAGGAGGAGGAGGAGGAGGAGGAGAGGGGGAGGAGGAGAGGGGGAGGAGGAGGAGGAGAGGGGAGGAGGAGGAGGAGAGGGAGAGGAGGAGGAGGAGGAAGTGGAGGAGGAGGAGAGAGAGAAAGTGAGTGTCCAGGCAATGACTCTAAGAGAAGATACAGTGTTTGCAGCTCATTTTCATCAACACTCAGAGAAAGGACCTTGGTGCTAAATGAGCTTAAATGTAGAAAATTAAGGCAAAAACTTAGAAAATAGATAGATCATTGATCTCATGGTGGTGTTTTGGGAGATCACTCTACATTTGCTATCTTTCCATGGTATTCATGGAGAAATTCTAACACTGAAATACAAATATGCATAAGGAATAAAACAGTAGAATTTAAACTAGAGATATAAATTTAGCAATTATTCAAATATAGATGATAAAGACACAGGAAAGAATGATGTTAAGTAGAAAGAGAAAAAACTATGATATTTTATTTGTCTCTAATAGGATATAGATTCCATATTATATTTTAATCATTTGAGTACGTCTTAAAAAATCCTTAATCCGTGGTTTAAAGATTAGCATAGAGATATAGCCTTTTGCACACTGACAATCCTATGGTGATGAATATATAATCCTAACCATAAAATCACACATGCTTAAGTAATAGGAATGGGGAAAGGATGCATGCCAAATCTTAAACCTTACTTATATATTTTGGTGCTAAGCAAGTCTTTAGAGTTTCTTTTAATATATCAATGCACATTCTATGATCAGAATAAAACAACACTCTACTTCTACTGTGTACCAGACCAATAGATGAACTCAAGATGTATTCCCGCGTGGTAAACTCATGGGATTTTCAAAGCACCGTAAAAGCTTTTTATTGTACACTCCAATGCTGTCATCCGCAGTTAGCTAACAAATATGATAGGTTTTTAATATAATCCACCCCGTCCTTGCCAGTGCTCCTTGTATGTTACGTCATCTTTCTGTGGGCCAAGAGTTTGTTTTCCCCAGATGGCCTTCATGAAGCTGCTGACAGCCCTTCTGACTGAGAAACTGTAGAACAGCAATCTTCCAATTCATTTAGTAGTACTGACAAAGAGAGAGCTGTTGATATCCCGATGCAAAAGCACTCTATCAGGCATTACATAGTGTCTGTGTTCTCAGCATGTTTGGGGCGTGATAAGTCATAGCACATGCTTTTTGACATCTTTCTGCATTTCACTGCCGTGTAGAGTTTCCTGCAGTTGAAATTAGGGTGACAGAATGTAAAAAGCCAAGTGTGACATCATCAGCAACTGGTAGCAGTCACTGTATCATAAATAATACTTTGCAGACGTGTAAAAAAAATTAAGTTGTGAAAAGTTCACTACAGTTCCTTTGAAGAAAATTTGAAATCAATGGTTTCACTAATTTCCACACACGGTTTTCTCCAAGTAATGACAACATACAGGAATATCTGCAATGTTTTGTATTGATAAGCCAGAGGTCTAGTCAGTGGAAGAACTGTAGTTTTTGTTTGTTTGTTTGTTGTTGTTTTGTTGTTGTTGTTGTTGTTTTTAGCAAATTGAGAAAAGTTTGTTGTTGTTGTTCTTTAATAAATAGCTTTTCTCTTTAAAGGGAGATCATGTATCAGTGACTGTAGGTCCCACAAAGCAATGGGTGGCACTGCACAGGAGGTGGCTCTACTGTGGATGGAATGTCTCCTGATTATGATTACGCCTCGGTATTAATAAGGATGGCAGCTGCAGCAATCTGTTCGATTTTATGCAAATTAGCCCTGACCCTCTGGCTTCTGGCCAGCGGCCAAGGCAGCCTTTGGCTGGGCCAAGTTTGGATGTATGCTGTATTCTACTGCTGCAAAGGTTTATTTAATTATCTGTATTTATTTAAAGCAGGCCAGCACAAAGCAATTCTGCATCTTGGTCAACTTTGTGATGGCTGAATTGTATGGGTTTTCCCACCCATCCACAAGCTAGTTTGAATCATCTACTCTGCGAATCCTTGAATATGTACGTCCCTGAAGAATAAGGAGTGACTTTTCGTTGCTTTCTTTGGTAATAAAGAGCTCAAAGTGGTGTTTCTCCACACTATACCACTGAAGACCTGTGGAATCAAATAACACAGGTATCTTTTAACTGATAGTGTAAATCTTCACTAACTGGAACTTAATGGGGGGAAATGATCTGAATTAGAGACTTTAATTTATATCTATAAAATTTTAAAAGAAATGGAAATTTTTAAAAGAAATGGGTGAAGCGGTCAAAGGTACAAATTCCCAGGTATAAGATAAACATATTTTAAGGATGCCATTTACAGAATGTATACTATAATTAATAATACTATAAAGCTGCTATGAGAGTAGTGCTTAAAAATTCTCATCACAAGAGGGGTACCTGGGTGGCTCAGTCAGTTGTGTGTGTCATGCAATCAAGCTGGTTATGATCCCAGGGTCATGTGATTGAGCCCCATGTCAGGCTCCACGCTCAACATGGAGACTGAGATTCTCTCTCCCTCTGTCCCTCCCCCACTGCTCTAAAAAATAATAATTCTCATCATAAGAAAAAAGTTTGGTAACTATGTACGGTGATGAATGTTAACTAGACTTGTGGTGCTCATTTCACAATATATACATATCATTCTGTTTACATTGAAACTAATATAGTGTTATGTCTCAACTACATCTCAATAAAAATATTTTAAAAGAAATGAATACCTATTATTTCCAAGTATATATACTTACCAACCGAAAATGATCTAGCCTACTATGGTCAAACATATATTATATTATGCCTGTTTTCATGCATCCATATAAAGATTTGTATTTATTATCTTTCTGTTATATCCCTTCTATATAAAATGTTAAAAATAATTTATTGCCATCTTGTGTGGATTAATTATTCCCTTTACAGACTCACTTACAGTAAAATTAATTGGCATAGCAAACTGATTTCTTAGCGAAGAGTATATGAGAGAACCTGAGCCCAGCTCATGTCTTAATCCTCAAACATCAGAATTAACGAGGTTATAGCAAAATTGAAAAATGCAGTTACTGACCACCTACAATTCACCAACTTCATATGCGGTGAAGTAATATGAGACATGGCTCAGCACCCATTTCTGAATTTGCTTTACACATTTTCTTGTCATTATACTTGTGACCCTATTCAGTTTTCATAAATACTATCAATTAAATATTTCATAGGGCACTTGGGTTACAAGAACCCTATATCCTATTTTATCAGCTAAGACATCTGCAATCGTATTAAAAACCACAAGAACTGTAGGGACAGCACCCACCATTTTCAGCTACTTGTACTAAGATTTCAGCATTAGATTGTCCCTTCTTCCTGTTAATCTGGGCTCTTATGGGCCTTCTTTTATTTTAAGCACAGATTCAGCTGACAGCCAGCACTTGTTCTGGTTTTGAATCAAACGCTGGCAGTGATCCCAGAATAGGAACCAGTTGTTTCTTTTACACACTCTCTCATTGTCCCCCACCGTCGTGACTGCTTTCAAAGCAATGTGCCATAACCAAACTTACACTTGCTTTAATGAGAATTAAAGTGCATGAATCAAAGCAATGCCTCCCATGAGGCCACTATCTCTGGGGTAAATTAAGACAGTTGATATTCAATGTGGTAAAAGAAAAGGCGAAAAAAAAAGTGTACAAAGATATCTCCGTTTTCGAACTGAAGCATAGAAATTATGTCTTTCTAAACAAGTTTTCCTTGAATTATCCACCACCCCCTTACTTTAGCTATTAGAAGCCTCAACTAAGAATTGTCCTAATTTTTCTCACTGGAACTGGTAGCAGCTCATCTACTTTTGCCTTTAAACATCCTACTACTCCCATTTTTCTGATAATGACCAATCCCTTACTTTCAATTTCCCATCCTCTTTATTGCTAAAACGTATTTTCAGCACAACATTATCTCTATTATGATAAAGTGCACTATAATCTGGGTTTGTTTGGGGCCCCGTCTAATGAAACTGCTCTCTAAAGGTTTGAGAATATTGTCATTTATGTTCTTCCTCGGCAAGCATTCAGAGGACAATGTAACAGCGGGACCCTATGAACATCTGAATTATACCACGATGCTAAGATAGTAATCATTATTTTAAGCAAGAAGATTTTAAGTCTGAAAAAGTCTGATTTTAGAATATGTTTATTCATAAGACAAAAAAGTAAATAACATGAATGTGTGATAAAAGAAGATGGGCTAAATAACTTATGGCACATTTAATATATGGTCATATAGAAATAAAACTAGAGACATGGAAAAGCTAGTATTTTATAAATTGAAAATAGGTTATATCAGTTTCTATTTTACACACACACACACACACACACGACTGAGAGATACACATTTATGTAGCAGGGTTGCCTATTTAAACTCTGCTGCACAGATGGAAAATAAATATAGCTTCTTTATTCTATTACTGATCTGATTTCTTCACTATTTCCCATGTGTCTGGCTTGGAAGGGATAGATAATAGATGGGGATAAACTAACTGGCAAGCAGCAGTCAGGTCCTTCCAGTTTAATAGTCCACTCAAAAGATCCAGTATCTTTTGGGGGAAATGCACAGTTTTGGGAATTTCCCTCTGTGCCTTCCCATGCCCATGTCCCCTGATTCCCTCTAGATGAAGCCAAGTGGATGGAAGATTTATATGACTTTCTGGCTATTGAGGAGAAATGTTCCCTTTCTCCACAATGGCCTTTTATCTGTGCAAATTTCTGCAGCTCATTCCTCCCTGCCCTTGTTCTGATGTTCATTAAGGACAGACTAATCCCATATACTCTCTTGAGATTTCATGCCAGTACCAACTATTTATGTTCTTGGCCTTGGCTCCTCACATCTAGTTTCAAAGTCCCTGATCACTATGGCTTCCTCTTTGTCTGTGCACTTTGCTTCTGCTGGTCCCTGGGCCAACCTTAGCATTATGTGTTCCTTCAAGAAAGCTCAATGGGATTTCTGGACCCCAGCTAGCCTTCCAAAGGCCATGGGGAAGCCATAAGTCCTGTGTCAGGCTCATCTCCCACTGTCAATGTCATGTTACTGGTCATGTACCTTGTTTGTCATGGTACCAAACTGGAGTTGGGCTTCTTCTAGCAGCTTGCATCACCCTAGGGAGGTGGACACTGGCTCAGATGTTCCCAAGATCACCCCATACCAATTTGGATGGTTCAGTGGCATCCACCTGTAAGGTTAGTCCAAATTGAGATGGGAATAAGATGCTAGCACCTGACTAAAAGCTCTTGACTCTTTATTTCTTCTTTCTGTATTACTTTAAGCCAGAAAAGGTGCGATTAACAGTTATCTGTCCTTTCTAAAAGGGGCATTTCCTCTTCCCTGGGGACCTCAAACTCAGTTTTCCCTTAATGGTGGAAAGACCATATTTCCTATATAGATAGATGTTACTCTTATTATCAATGTAGTAAGACAATGAGGAACTACAGATTCCTAAAAACAAAAACATATAGCTTACATGATAAAAATCATTAACCATGTTACATAGACGCATATCTACATGTGCATTTATATACATATGTATAGATATACATATATACATACAACATGGTATATTATGAAGTATACAGTGTAAATATTTATATTTTATATTTATATACATTTTATATTTTAGAACATACTGAACTGTTGTCATTATTCAATCTGAATGATAATTATAAGTGATTTTCATCTTCTTCCTCCTGCGTTTTAAAATGTATTTTAAATTTTCTAAAGTTAGTATATATTACTTTGTAATAGAGATAACTTACCAAACAAGAAAATGCATATTTGCAAAAACATCAGTACATCAGTCTGAGAATTGGGTCTCACTTGAGTAGCATTTTCCATAATATTTGAAATTGTTCTAGTAAAACATCAGTTGAAGAATCACCTTAAAAGTCTAATTTAAAAATTACCAAGGGTTTGAATATTTAAGCAATTCCTCAGAACTTACAGCAGCCCCCTCTTGTCTGCAGTTTAGCTTTCCACAGTTTCATTGTTTCACTTACCCAAGGTCAACTGCAGGGGGGAAGCAGGCGATCCTCCTCCTGACATATCATCAGAAGGTCAATAGTAGCCTAACGCTATGTTACAACGCCTGTCATTCACCTCACTTCATCATCATGTAGGCATTTTACCGTCTTACATCATCACAGGAAGAAGGGTGAGTGTAGTACAATAAGATATTTTGAGAAAGACCATATTCACATAAATTTTATTACAGTATATTAAGTATTCTATTGCATTATTAGTTATCACTGTTAATCTCTAATTTATAAATTAAAATGTATCATAGGTACATATGTTTGCATGGGGAAAACATATTATATGTAGGGTTTGGTTCTATTCGTGACTTCAGGCATCTACTAGTGGTCTTGGAATGTATCCCCATGGTAAATGGGGGACTACTCTATATGCTGAGAAGGTTATAATATTTTACATTTTGCATTTTACATTCAGCAGAGGTAGCCCTGGTTGTCCATGAGAGAACTGAAGTTCTGGAATAGTTACCTATAGATGATTCTAAGAGGTCCCTGTCTCAATTCCTTCTGGCAGTGGTTGTCTACAGGGATTATTAGAATCACATGGGCGTGGCCTTAATGGGCAATTGTCAGGAATGTTAAGTGGCGTCTAGCAAAGCTACCAACAGCTGATCTGCATATGGAGTCCTGGATGTGTTCATCTTCTCCAGTCTGAAAATCACAACACATCTTGTCATCTTCCTCCCCTGCACGCGCGCGTATGTACACACGCACACGCGCACACACGCGCCCCTAATTAGATCAAGACCTCTAAGCACTCCAGTCGTGAAACCAAATAGCCCCGATGTAAAAGATTTCCCATTTCTTCCTTTCAGATTGATAGCTACTTACGTAAATGATCTTGCAAACCACCGAAACCAAACTTAAGCTATGTATAAATTGTACATAAAAAATAATTATTTAACATCTCTCAGAATTTGAAACTATGCAGGTTAATATGCATATTAAAACTTAAGTTTGAGGGCGCCTGAGCAGCTCAGTCAATTAAGCATTAGACTCTTGTTTTTGGCTCACGTCATGATCTCATGGTTGTGAGAATGAGTATTGTGTCAGGCTTTGCACAGACAGTGTGGTGCCTACTTGGGATCCCCTCTCTACCTCTTTCCCTGCCCCTCCCTGGCTCACTTTCTTTCTCAAAATAAATAAATGAACATTAAAAAATATAAAACTTAAGTTTGGCTTGTTATATTTATTTTTTTAAAATTTTTTTTTTCAACATTTTTTATTTATTTTTGGGACAGAGAGAGACAGAGCATGAACGGGGGAGGGGCAGAGAGAGAGGGAGACACAGAATCGGAAACAGGCTCCAGGCTCCGAGCCATCAGCCCAGAGCCTGACGCGGGGCTCGAACTCACGGACCGCGAGATCGTGACCTGGCTGAAGTCGGACGCTTAACCGACTGCGCCACCCAGGCGCCCCTGGCTTGTTATATTTAATCATTATTTATTTTTAATAGAGCTGAAGCTAATTCCAAACTAACTTAAGAGCTTAGTCTTATGAAAGGTCTCTGAAGTCAGGCTGAAAGCTACGTTTATAAATATTAAATAACAGTATCAAGCTATGTTGAAAATAAAGAATATTTTTATTCTCTGATCTCAGTGAACATTAAAATATAGGGTGTTTGCCCTGTAGACATCAAGAATATTACACTATTCGTTTTTTATTAAAAATTCTAGTTTTTAATAAACATTATTTTTAGCAACTATTTGAAAATTCACTTTACAGAATATTTTCAGAACCAGTGGAGAACCACCTTTGTGAGATAGTATCAAGAGGGGTAAGCAAAAATTAATGTAGCTTGTAGAAAGGAAAGCTTGATCTTAAAAAGTTTTCTCGTTTAGGTTAGTGTACATCAATGATTATCTGTCATTTGATGTCTGGTGTTAGGTAGACAGATATTAATCTGAATACAGTACCTAAACTATTATTTGGACGAGATTTTTGGTCTTTAGTAAGCAATCTCGAAAATAAGTCTATTATTCCTGGGTGGTCACTGTAGAGAAAGCTTCAAGCATACAAAATATAAAAAGCATGCATGAAATATGCCAGTATATTAAATTAACATCTTGCAAAAGCCCCTCTCCAAAATCCAGATGCTTATATTGCTTTTGACAGACTGTAGGCGGTAACGTTTTAACTTTAAAGAAGGGGCTTTCTGTTTCTGTTTTCAAGTTAAAAATAATGAAAGGAAAACACACTGAAATTCCCACATTATTAAATAAAACATTTAAGTGGCCAAGGGCCAATCATTGTCACGCCATGAACAAATGCCTTACGGTAATATGTTCCATAACTGTTTGCTAAAAACTACCAATTTTAACACATTTGCACATGATTAGACACCATAAAAAGTTGCTTATTGAAGCCAGTGTCATAACACTGTTACTCATGCCTAAGGGGAGGGAAGCTTCAATGCAAACCTGAACAAGAAAGGTGGTGTGAAATAAGTTCCACGTTGTGAAAACAGATCCTAAGTAGATTTGCCAAATAGCTGACTCCATTCAATGGTCAGAAGTTCATAACATCAGTATCACGAGACTGTGCAGGGCTAAGAAAATGTTAACTGAAGAGTTTCCTAAACAATTAAAGTATGCAAAGGTGGATGATTAAAATTAATTTTTTTTTTTGAAAAATCTCTTTGGCCCTAGAAATCTTCTCATGCAGAAAATAAATGCTTTATGGAAAGGGAGAACTTGGGTTAGCTTTATTTGGGTAAGCTCTTCTAAAAATAAAAAATATTTAAAAAGCTAAAGAAATCCTCTATCATATCTAACAATTAGTTTGAGACAAAACAAAGCAGGTAGAATGTTTCAACTTTTAATATAATGAGAAGCTATGACTTCATGAAAGCCAGTATAAAAATGGAAAAGTGAAAAACTAATCTAGACGTCCTCAGTGTTCCTTGGCTCTCAAACTGCATAACTTATGATCTCTGTCTTTATCATCATGTGGTGTTGTCCTACGTGCCTTTGTTTTCACGTGGCTTTTATAAGGACACTAGTCACGTTGGAGAAGGGGTTTACCCTCTAGTATGACATCATCCTAACTAACTACATCTGCAACATCCCTTTTTCCAAATATGGTCTGATTCCAAGGTATCGGGTTGAGGACTTCGACCTATTTTTTTCTAGGGAGACACAATTCAACGCATAACAGTATTAGTGGAGTCAAACATTTACAACAATTAATGATAAATACTAAACTGACAGAATGGTTCCTTTATAAAGGAGAAATACTCATTAAATTAATTTAGAACTTGTACTAATTCATAGGGTATTAACATTATAAAGTAATTGAGCATAAATTTGCAAAATTACATCCCTGACTGAGGAAAACACAACTTAGCTTTGGGTGGCAGATCTTTTAAAATCTTTATTATTTAATTTATATTCCTGAGAAGAATTTCTTTAAAAAAATGCTTACTTATTTATTTTGAGAGAGAGAGCAGGAGAGGCACAGACAGAAGGAGACAGAGCATCTCAAGCAGGCTCCACACTGGCAGCACCAAAGTGGGGCTCGAACCCACGAACCGTGAAATCATGACCTGACTAGAAACCAAGAGTCAGATGCTTAACAGACTGAGCCACCCAGGCACCCACCCCTACTGAGAAGAATTTCTAAATGTAACTGATCTCTTGAATTTCTCTAGCAGGTGATTTCCAGATATTTAAAGCAATAGATTTCTAAAAGATGGGTGTCTCACAAGATTGTGGCCATACAAGCTGTACATTTAAAAATAGCATTAACCTTAAAGTATAGTCCTCATTCTGGACTGATTAAGTAAATTATACAACTGCTACCTTGGTCTTTCTGCTTGTAAAATAGACTCTAAAACTGACTTCATTTAGTTAAGGTAAATCTGAAGTAAGATAATCTATACAAAAATACTATAAGTAGCATGACTGAATTTCATAAATTATTATTAGTACAATTTGGTTCACTTATCACAATAGCTTCAAGATGTATCCTATTAGCTGTGGGAAGAGGAAGACCCACAGGACTGCAATATGGTATTCACAGCTCCCATCTCATGGTCTTCTCACTCCTCTTAAATGCTATGACAATGGTTTCAGCAATTGGAATCCTATTTAGAAAGAGTGAATGTTCTCTCTCTATCCTTCATTTTCTTTTCAGGTACAATCACCATAGGTTTAAAAGTAGACCTTTTAGAAAAAAAAAAAAAAAGAAATTAAGAGTTATTATAAAACACATTAGATCAGAAAGCCCCCATTGAGTGTTGGAGTAACTTCTTACTTATGGGCTTTTGCCTCTTTCAGAACTTGGGGTTTCGAGGCACTTTAGACTTGCTGTTTTTGCTTGCTGGGCACTGGGAAAGGAGACACAAAGGTAAGTCCACAAATAGGTGAAGCAGGATGCTGAGGCCAGAGCTATTTTTTTTTTCTTTTAGTGCATACGGGGTTATGGGTTGGCCAGGGAGACTCTGTTTTAGGCTGTGGATGGCAGGGTGGTGTATATATATATAGCTATATATATATATATATATATATATATATATATGTATCAAGTATGATTTAATCCTAGCAAAATGCACATATATTAAGTATTTACTTCTTGGACTTTTCATAAATATATACATTCATAAGATTTTCGTCACTCCACTTAGTACCATCCAGAGCTTTCTAGCTAATTCTCACACACTGATTAGATATCACTCAGATTTCTATCATCATCACTTAGTTATGCCTCTTCTAGAACTGCGTATGATGAAACTATGTGACACGATTTTTGTGTCTGGCTTCTTTTGCTTAACATGTGAGATTCGCTATATTTTTGCAGTAACCAATGGTATGTTCCTCCTTATTGTTGAGTGTATTGTATCATATGGACATGGCACAATTGGTTAATCCATTCCTTTATTTACAGGCATTTGTGTTTTCAGTTTTTAGTTTTCAGTTTTTAAAACTGATAACTGGGGCGCCTGGGTGGCTCAGTCTGTTAAGCGGCCGACTTCGGCTCAGGTCATGATCTCGCGGTCTGTGAGTTCGAGCCCCGCGACAGGCTCTGTGCTGACGGTCAGAGCCTGGAGCCTGTTTCAGATTCTGTGTCTCCCTCTCTCTGACCCTCCCCCGTTCATGCTCTGTCTCTCTCTGTCTCAAAAATAAATAAACGTTAAAAAAAATTTTTTTTTTAAATAAAAAAAATAAAACTGATAACACTGTTGTTAACATTCATACAGAAGTAGTTTTTCTTTGTTGTTTTTTTTTTGTTTTTTTTACGAACCATAGTTCTTGTTTCTTTAGAGTAGCCACATAATAGCGAAATAGTCATTGGTATGTGGTTAGTTTTGTAAAGAACTGTCATATCTCTTTCTAAAGTGCTAGTACTATTTTACATTCCTTTCACAAAATTTTAGTATTCCAGTTTCTCCCCAACCTGATAAAGATCTGATGTTGTCGTCTTTGTAGTATACTCCTTCTCATTGTGATTTTAATTTGCATTTTCTTATGTTTATTTATTCATTTTGACAGAGAAAGAGAGAGAGAGAGAGAGAGCAAGCCAGGGATGGGCAGAAAGAGAGGGAGAGAAATCCCAAGCAGGATCCATACCATCAGCAGATAGCCCAGTGCAGGGCTTGAACTCACCAACTGTGAGATCATGACCTGAGCTGAAACCAAATGAGACACTTAATCAATTGAGCCACCCAGGCACCCTAATTTGCATTTTCTTGATGGTCACTCACGTGGAGGATGGTTTCATGTGCTTATTGGCCATTTCTTTACCTCTTGAGAATGCCTTTTACTAACATTAATTGGATTTTTAAACTTTTTTGAATTGTAGGAGCTCTCTATAAATTCTGGGTGGAAATATTTTGTTAAATATAAGTGTTGAGATCTTTTCCCCAAATCTTTTTTTTTTAATATGAAACTTGTTGTCAAATTGGTTTCCATACAACACCCAGTGTTCATCCCAACAGGTGCCCTCCTCAATGCCCATCACCCACTTTCCCCTCTCTCCCACCCACCCGCCATCAACTCTCAGTTTATTCCCAGTTTTTAAGAGTCTCTTATGGTTTGCCTACCTCCCTCTCTAACTTTTTTTTTTCCTTCCCCTCCCCCATGGTCTTCTGTTAAGGTTCTCAGGATCCACATAAGAGTGAAAACATATGGTATCTGTCTTTCTCTGTAGGACTTATTTCACTTAGCATAACACTCTCCAATTCCGTTCATGTTGCTACAAAAGGCCAGATTTCATTCTTTCTCATTGCCAAGTAGTATTCCATTGTATATATAAACCACAACTTCTTTATCCATTCATCAATTGATAGACATTTAGGCTCTTTGCATAATTGACTATTGTTGAAAATGCTGCTATAAACATTGGGGTACAAGTGCCCCTATGCATCAGCACTCCTGTATCCCTTGGGTAAATTCTTAGCAGTGCTATTGCTGGGTCACAGGGTAGATCTATTTTTAGTTTTTTTAGGAACCTCCACACTGTTTTCCAGAGCGGCTGCACCAGTTTGCATTCCCACCAACAGTGCAAGTCCACATCCTCTCCAGCATCTATAGTCTCCTGATTTGTTCATTTTAGGCACTCTGACTGGTGTGAGGTGATATCTCAGTGTGGTTTTGATTTGTATTTCCCTGATGAGGAGTGACGTTGAGCATCTTTTCATGTGCCTGTTGGCCATCTGGATGTCTTCTTTAGAGAAGTGTCTATTCATGCTTTCTGCCCATTGCTTCACTGGATTATTTGTTTTTCAGGTGTCGAGTCTGGTAAGTTCTTTATAGATTTTGGTACTAGCCCTTTATCCGGTATGCCATTTGTAAATATCTTTTCCCATTCTTTCAGTTGCCTTTTAATTTTGTTGATTGTTTCCTTTGCAGTGCAGAAGCTTTTTATCTTGATGAGGTCCCAATAGTTCATTTTTGCTTTTAATTCCCTTGCCTTTGGAGTTATGTCAAATAAGAAATTTCTGTGGCTGAGGTCAGAGAGGTTTCTTCCTGCTTTCTCCTCTAGGGTTTTAATAGTTTCCTGTCTCACATTCAGGTCCTTTATCCATTTTGAGTTTATTTTTGTGAGTGGTGTAAGAAAGTAGTCTAGTTTCATTTTTCTGCATGTTGCTCTCCAGTTCTCCCAGCACCATTTGTTAAAGAGACTATCTTTTTTCCATTGGATATCCATTCCTGCTTTGTCAAAGATTAATTAGTTGGCCATACTTTTGTGGGTCCAATTCTGGGGTCTCTATTCTATTCCATTGGTCTATGTGTCTGTTTTTGTGCCAATACCATGCCCATGCTGTCTTGATGATTACAGCTTTGTAGTAGAGGCTAAAGTCTGGGATTGTGATGCCTCCCGCTTTGGTCTTCATCTTCAATACTACTTTGGTTATTCGTCTTTTCCCCAAATCTTTGGCTTACCATTTTATTTCTTTAGGTGAGCGTATGTTTAGAAAAGCATAGGTTTTTAATTTTAATAATTGTAATTTACACATTTGTTTTAATGAATAGTGCTTTTATGTATTAAGAAAATTTACTGTCCAAAATTTCATAAAATATTCTTCCCTGTTTGTTTTTCTGTAAGATTTAATAGTTTAGCTTTTATGTTTATGCTTGTGATCTATCTCAAAGTTTCTTTAAAGAGGTGTGAGGCAATAATTGTGGTTCCTTTTTTTCCATAGGAATATTTAATGCTTTTAACACCATTTGTTGAAAAGAATATCTTTTCCCACTGGGATTATTTTGGGTAAAATTCAATTCACCATATGTATGTGGATCTATGTCTAGACTCTTTATTATGTTCCATGGATTTGTTTGTCTCTCCTTAGACCAATACCACACACTCTGGTTTATTGTGGCTTTAAAACCTTCTAAATAGTATAATTCTACAATTTTTGTTCTTTTTCAAAATTATTTGAAATATTTATGTTCTTTTGCATTTCCATATAAACCTTAACAAAATTATCATTTTTGGCCAGGAGGAAAAAAAACCTGCTGCTATATTGATGGAAATAGTGTTAAATTCATAGCATTTTAGCAATATTGAGCATTGTGATTAATCAGCATGTTATTTTGATGTTTTTGCTTTCTCTCTAGGATTTTATATTTTCAGTACAGAGGTCCTACACATTTGTCTTTGTTATATCCCTAAATATTTTATATTTTAATGCTGTTTTACATTTTTAAAAATTCCATTTTCCATTTTTTTGTTGTTAGTATATGGAGATATTTCTACATTACTAGTTGGTAATATTTGAAATTCACATACATTTTGGACCCGTTTGCTTTAGGCCTCTTAAAGCATCAATCAGCTCTAGTAGGTTTCTCAGATACCTCTAGATACAGTGTTTTCTATATAATCAATCATGCTGTGTAAAAATAAAAACAGGTTTCTTCTTCCTTTTCTAATTTTTATATATTTTTTACATATTAGCACTGGTTAGTATCTCTAATGTAATGTGGAATAGAAGTGGTAAGAGTAGATATCCTTTCTTTCTTCCTGATCAATATTATATCACAAGTATAATATTAGCTGTAGGTTTTTTGTAGATGACCTTTATTACATTGAAGAAGTTCCTTTCCATAGCTATCTCATTGAGCATTTTTAATATAAATGGACATTTAAATTTTTTCTAGGTGCTTTTCTGCATCTATTGGAATTATTCTACGATTTTCCTTCTTTATTAAGGTAATGGTCTACACTGGTTAATATCTGAATGTTGAACATTGCATTCCTGGAATAAGTCTAACTTGGTCGTGATGCATTCTTATTTCCATATGTTACTTCATTTTACTTGTTAGTATGTTTTTAGTATTTTTACATCTTCGTGTGTGAGTGGTGCTGACATGTAATTTTCTTTTCTTTTATTGTCCTTGCAAATTTTGGGACCCATTTTTATGCTGTTTTCATAAAACGAATTAGGGATTGTTCCCTCCAATATTTTCTGAAAAACTTTGGAAATAGTGGTATTATTTCTTGCTTACGTGTCTGATGTAATTTGCTAATAAAGTTATCCAGGAATGGGGCTTTCTTAGTGGGAGTATTAGTTTTGTAGGGCTGTGGAAACAATGTACCACAACCTGGGAAGCTTAAAGCAACAGAAATATGTTGTCCCACACTTCTGGAAGTTAGAAGTCTAAGATCTAGATGTTGGCAGAGTCCGTTCCCTCTACAGCCCATAGGAGGGGATCCTTCCTTGTCTCTTTCAATTTCTTGTAGCCCCAGACATTGCTTGGCAGACATAACTCCAGTCTCTGCCTCCCTCTTTCCATGGCAGGCTTCTTAGATGTCCTTTTCTTTGTGTCCAAATCTTCCTTTTCTTATAAGAACACAAGTCATATTGGACTAAGGGCCCATCCTATTACAGTATGTCCTCATCTTAACTTAACTAGTTACATCTGTAATGACCTTATTTCTAAATGAGGTCACATTCTAGGGGTTAGGATCTCAATATATCTTTTTTGGGGGAAAGCAACTCAAGTCATAAGAGTGGATATTTTAAAAATTGTATCAACGGAATTTTTCTTTTCTATTTAGGTATAATTAATATACAATTAAACACACAGGTCATAATTATTCAGTAAAATAAGTCTCAACAATTGTATACATTTGTACATTTATCATACAAAACAAGACAGTCCATTTCTATCACCCTAAAAAGTTACTTTGTGTTGCTATCTGTCCATCCTCTTCATCTCTATATGTTAGCATTTACCATTATTATATTTAATATAAATGGAAAGGCATAACATGTATTATTATGGTATGGCTTCTTTCAGTAAGAGTATTATTAATATATGTTAATGATTACATCAGTAGTTCTTGTGTTGTTTTTAGTAGTTAAGTAATATTCCATTGCATAAACATACTACATTCTCCCCTCCCCCTATTATTCTGTTAATAGAGGTTTGACTATTTGCAAGTTTGGATAATTATGACTAATGCTACCATAATGTTGTTAAATAATTTTTCTTTATTTTTGATATTAATTAATACTAGTTAATATTTTTATTCAAAATTTTTTTCTGCTTGTTCTAACAATCATTAAGACACAGAAATGAAAATCTCTTTTTTGTGTATTTCTTTAGTTCTTTTTTTTAAGTTTATTTATTTAAGCAGTGTCTATACCCAACTTGGGGCTCGAACTCATGACTCTGAGAAAAAGACCCACATGCTCTACCAACTGAACCACCCTCGTGCCCCTATGTTGTCTTTAGTTCTTTTAACTTTGGTTTTATGTACTCTGAAGCATTGTGATTTGGTGTATGCACATTTAGGAACCTTAGTGAAGAACAGATTATTTAATAATTATAAAATCATCTTTTCTGATTACATATCTTTTTTTGAAGATTACTTTGTCTAATATAAATATAGGTAATTCATCTTTCATAAGTTTATTTATTTCCAGGGCATATCTTTTACATCATCTTACTTTATGTCTCAGTATCCATAAATTTAAAATCTCTCCTGAAACTTATCTTTGCATTGGCTTTCTATTTGCCCTTTTCACTTTTTTTTTTTTTGCTTTGTTCTTTCCTATGCTCTTTTGGATTGAGCAAGCATTATTTTATTATTCCATTTAAATTACTCTATTACCTTTATAACTATATCTCTGTAATATTTTTACTGATTTTTTTCTGTTAATTACACTTTGAATCCTAACTTATCACGGTGTTGTGATATAAAAATATTACAGCAACCAAATGTTTCATATAAGAAACTTACAACAGTGTGGTATTTTCCTATCACAGCCTTTCATTCTTTATGTTGTTGTTGTAATTTATTTTGTTTCTCTACATGTTGTGTACTTCATACGCTTTGTTATTCATTTACTTTATATAAGGCAATTGAGTTCTCAAAAGAAAACTAAGAAAGAAATATTAATTACTATTTGGTGATCTTCCTTTTTTATAAATTCAGTTTTCCATCTGGTGTCATTTTCTTCCATCTGAAGGACATCCTTTGGTATTTTGTTTTCTTTTTGTAATGTGCATATGCTGCTGGCAATTACCCTCAGCTTTCATTGATCTGAAATTATGTTTTATTTCACATTCATTTTTTGAAGGCTATTTTTTGTCATAGTAAATAATCTTATGCTGATAGGTTCTATTTTCTTCTGCATTTTAAATGTGTCGTGCCATTTTCTTATGCTCTGCATTATTTCTGATGAGAGGCCCGCAATAGTTCTATTCTTGGTTTCCCTTGATTTTATTTGTCCCTTTCTTCTGTTGCTCTTATGATTTATTTCTTCATCTTTTACTTTTAGCAATTTGATCATAGTGCATGGAGCTGTGGTTTTCTTTATATTTGTTTTACTATGAATTGTTTAGCTCCTTAGTTCTTTGGGATGGTGTTTTTATTAAATGTGAAACATTTTGGCCAATACTTATTAAAATGTATTTCTTAGGTCATTATTTCTCTTCCCCCATTCTGGGACACTAATCATACAAATGTATAATTATACAATTATGTAAATATATATTACTTCACAAGTCATTGATTGAGACTCAGTTTCAATAATCTTTATTTCTCTTTGTTTCCATTTGTATGATTTTTAAAAATCTGTTCTCAAGTTTATTGATTCTTCTATTCTTTCCAATCTACTGTTAATCTCATACAATAACTTTTATTTCATATGTTGTGTTTTTCAGATTGGTAAGTCCCATTTGGTTCTTTTTTGTATTTTCCAAATGTAGCCTGACAACCCTCATATTTTTACCAATTTTACTCATTCTTTTCTCTAGGTTTTATGAAATATGTATCAGAAATATTTAAAAATTTTTATCTGTCAATTCCAACATTTAGAATGTTTGTGGGTCTGTTTCTAGTAACTGATTTTTTTTCTTGACGATGCTTCACATATTTCTGTTTCATTGCAAATCTAGCAATTTTTTAATAATATACAGGACCTCATGGGTGATACCTTGTAGAAATTCTGATTATGTTCTTGTTCTCTGAAGAATTTTGTTCTAAAGGCATTAAATTACTGGCACATAGCCTTGAACTTGTACATACTTGGTTTTATGCTTTATTAAATTGGGTCCTTGGTTTTGATCATCATCCAAGAGAAAATCCCCTACCCCTGGGATGTAGCTTTTACTTCTAGAGTATGGCCCTTCCAAGTTTTCAACAGAAAACACAGTGTGCTTACCAAACTTCTATAATTTGGCAGGATTCAGACTTCAAATTCTGTCGCATCTATAGTGGGCAGTTGTTAAAAAATTTGGTGAGTTCCTTTAGACTACTTGGATTATTGCCCAGGCATGCATAATTTAGGGGCAAATCATAGATTCCAGGGCACTTATACACACATTTTGGGGCTTTCTCCTCTGTCACTGCCTCATATCCAAAATTTCCCTCCTTAATTTCTAACTGCTTTTGCAGTTGCAAATATCTCCTCTCACTTCTATGGCCAATAAAACTGTGGTTTTCTGTTTCAGTTCTAGCTGTTTCAGCTACGTGTGTTGTGAAGTACACTCACAGGAAAATCCGTGTCTATCCTGTCTCATCTATTGTGGTTTTCTTCTTCTAAAAGTTAAACAGAATACAGTTTCTATCAGGTTTTGATACCTTGAAAGAGTTGTTTACATGTTTTGGCCAGTTTATAATTATGATTTGTGGGCGGATTAGTCCAATTAAAGTATTTTCACCATTACCAGAAACAACCTCTGGGCCAGTGATTTAGAGATGTGCTCCTCTGAATCATAAAGATTCAAAGAGGATATGTCACTGGTAAGACAGTGTTCTACCATCTCCATTTATATTCGTGTATATTTAATCCATTTTGCATATTGAGCTTTCTCTTAATATTTTATTTGAAGAAAATATTCTGCTATTTGGAAGTCATATTTTTAGTCTTAGGATCAGTTCCCAGTTTGGGAAACAAAACTATTTTTAAAAATCTGATTTTTCTAATTGAGTATATTTACAAAGATCTTATGATGACCGAGCCTGTGGGAATATTGCTGTACTCTTGGGTTATTCAGAAATATTGCTGATCCATGGTTGGTTCTAAATGCTTGAGCCTTTTTAGAACATCCTGGAGTTATCAAGGCCAATGTCAATGATGCATGATGGGTCACAATGTACTTCAGACCGTGGAAGGACTCCATGAGCCACTTTAAATTCGCAATATATGAACTCTAAAACATCAGATGTTTATATAAGAACTTTTTTAATTTTTATTTTCTGTAATGATGTTATTTGTAATTTTTCTTAATAATAATGGTCAATCTTTTTCTTTTGATTGAAAAATTCAGGGGTGCCTGTGTGGCTCAGTCGGTTTACTGTCCAACTTCGATTCAAGTCATGATCTCACAGTTCATGAGTTCAAGCCCCATGTTGGGCTCTGTGCTGACAGCTCAGAGCCTGGAGCCAGCTTCACATTCTGTGTCCCCCTCTCTCTGTCCCTCCCCTACTTGCGCTCTTTCTCTCTCTCTCTCTCTCTCTCTCTCTCTCAAAAATAAATAAACATAAAAAATTTAAATTCAATACTGGCTGTTGATTAACCATAACCAAATGCTTATCTGATCATATGAAAATTGACCTCTAACTAGAGCTACTTGTCACAAGTTTTTTACAAGTGATACATAAAATGTAGAATATAAAAGAGCTAACTGATATGCATAGTGTATCAGGGCCACAACTCAGTTTTACCTATAGGCATACAGAAAAAAAATACTGAAGGACTCCTTCATTTCCTACTAGTCCTAAAATAATATTGGACTTGGTCAGGAAAAATATAAATATAGAATGCAATGACAGTATTTGCTTATTCATTTACAACCATGACTATGAGCTGCATTGCATAACTTGTTTATATGTGCACAAGTACATGATATTTTGTGCAGTCATCTCATACCATCAGCAAAAGTCAGTGCAATGAAATAACATCCTATAATTGAGGTGGAGGCTGAGGGAAGAAGAAAACCCTCATGTAGAAATGCAGCGTCTTTTTTGTAATGTCTCTACTATAAAACTAACCAATTTTCTATTAATTTTGCATGCATTTCTAATATTTCTAATGTTTACGGTCATTCAACAAATATTGAGGCAATAAGTTCACAGACACTGTGGGGAAAAAAACAAACAAACAAACAAAAAGAATAAGAAACAATTCTAAGCTTGTGGAGTTGACATTGTCTTAATGAGAGGTACCATAATAGAACCTGATGAATGCTATAATATGCTTATGCTTCATGTTATGGCAGCATTAGGTCTGCATAGATAATATACTTTAAAATTCTTTTGTTGTGTATTATTTTCAACATAAAGAAAATTATGAAGAACTACATATTTCCAACACACTTTACCTATGGTTTTTCTATTAAAAATTCCTAATATTTTGAGTTAAATATTTTAACAAATCAAATCAAATGTTACAATAAACTTGAACTCCCTTTCGTACTCCATTTTCTCTTTTCCTGAAGATAATTAGTATAAGAAAATTGTAGTAATTTTTTCCATGATTTTGAAAGTTTGACTACACATGTTTATATCTAGAAACAACATGTACCATTGCCCAGCATTTCAAAAAACTTCCACAACTTCTTTTATCACTCAACATTATTCTTGGGAGATTAATCTATTTGATACACAGACTCTACATCATTGATTTGCATTGCTGAAGAAGCATTCAGTTGTGTGAATATACCACTATTTATTAGTCAGGTTTCCAGTTGACAAATGTTTAGCTGCTTTCAGTTTTGTTTTGTTTTGTTTTTCAGTTTATTTATTTCTTTTGAGAGAGGGAGAGAGAGAAAGAGAGCTCACAAGAGGGGGAGGGGCAGAGAGAAAGAGAGACAGAATTCCAAGCAGGCACCTGTGGGCCATCACCATCAGCGCACAGCCAGATGTGGGGCTCAAACTCATGAACTCATTTAAGGGATGCAAGATCTCAGCTTTCCCAGATATTGCAAAACTAGTCTCTACATTTGTTGTAACAGTTTTAACTCCCACTGAGTATGAAACTATGTTTTTTCCTACATTTTTAAAAAGTGTATTTATTTATTTTGAGAGAGTGAGTGAGGGGTAGAGAGAGAATCCCAAGCAGGCTCCACACTGTCAGTGCAGAGCCCAGTGTGGGATTTGAACCTACACACTGTGAGCTCATGACCTGCGCTGAAATCCAGAGTCAGATGTTTAACTGACTGAGCCACCCAGGCACTCATGTTTTTTTCTACTTTTTAACAGTATTTGGTATTGTTAGACTTTTAAATCTATTGGGATCCCACTGCTTAATCTGAATTTCCTATTTAGTAATGAGGTTGGTTGATATATTTATTAATCATTTAGGATTCTTCTGCTGTAAATTGCTGGTTTATATTCCTTGTCCATTTTCAAATAAATTATGTGTGCCTTTCTTTTTGATTTGTCTGACTAGGTTGTTTTCATACTTCTCTGAAGTCTCTCTCAATATCGGGAGTTAACAATTGATAGCACATGTAGAGAAAATTGTGCTCAAAACATTTTACTGTGAAACAAAAGTTGTCAAAATCCCACCTATACTTCACCAATTTAAGGTGAAATTGCACACACACACACACACACACACCTGACCTCACATCTTAGAAAGTAGGCATCACTACAGAAAGATGAAATTAGTGCATTTATACGAGCTATAATCCACAGCAGATCTGGAGAGGAAACAAATACATCTGGATTTTCCATGTGAAAGAAGCAGATTCATCTTGGACAATACCAGAGACAAGAGACTTCAGGTGATGGCTCTGTAGCCCGAGGGTACACAAACCCAGACAGGAATTTGAAATAGTCACTTTTGTCTTCATTGTCCCTCCATCTCTTTCTTGCTCTTCTGCAGTTTGAAGTCTTCTGGCACCTCATCTTTTCTGCTTTTCCTAGGCTCAGCTTTTTGGGTTTTGTCCTAGTGCCCATGCCAGTGATCACTAAGTTATAGTGTTATTAGATAGATATCCAGGGGGAAAAAATGTGATTCATACTAATGTGAGAATTACTGGTTACACTCCAAAACTGGTGATATTTTATAAAAGGATGCCAATGACTTATTGGTAAAATTTAAAAGAAAGACAGGATGTGTATTAAATAAAATAGTGGTAGGCACTAAGCTAGTGTGGTGTGTTTTAATTTTCAGTCCGCAGAGTACTTGTGAAAGAGATATAAATATACATAACCTTTCCACAACGTAGAAGTAAATGCAGGGCATACATGGTAGGAGATTGGCAGTAGGACTGTGCCTTCTGACCATCCATTACATAACTAGGATGGGCTATGCAAAGACCTCTCTCTTACCCTAATGCATATTTGTGCCACACCAAAGTAAACTGGCCTAGTTTAGGGGTTTTAGAAAAGCCTTACTGGAAGTAAGGTCTGAGTCAAGATACAAATGATGAGTAGAGATTAATAAATGGAGAGCACTTTAGGGAGATAGGAAGAAGGACATCTTTCCAGGGATGAAAAATAGCATGTGCAAAGGCCCTGAACCCATGGAATTTGGTATATTCAAGAAGCTGAATGAAGACCCATGTGTTACAGCCACCAGGAACAAAAGGAGATTTGGTAAAAAGTGCTATTGGAGGAATAGGCAGGGGCAAATCACCCAGGGTCCTGCAGGTTATATTAAGAATCTTGGCCTTTATCATAAGATCAAAAGGAAGACATTTAAAGGTTTTAATGAAAGAAGTAGCATAAAGTTAAACTTGGAAAAGATCGCGTCAGCCACATTGGAGAGAATAAGTTTAAGAGATTTTGATGAACCGGGATTGTTCTAGGATTTGGATGAACAAGGATGAGCCAGGGTGAATCAGGACCACTGTACCAAGGTGGAAACAGCAGCAATAGAGAGAAGGTCCAAAACTCAGGAGACATTCTAAGGGTAATATCAATAGCATTTGATGATAAACTTAGCATAGAAAATTATTTAAGAAAATATGAAGCTAACAAAAATAACCTTCAAATTTCCAGCTTATAAAACTGAATTGATGGAGGTGCCTCTAACTGTGAGGGAAATATTAGAAAATGACCAGGTTTAGAGGGGACACCTACAAACTGTATGAACATGTTGAATTTGACTTTACTTGGAAAACACTAACTTTTGTTCTGGAATTCAAAAGAGTCCTATTTAAAGATTCTAAATGTCTTATAGTTTTCCCTCCTCTACTCATCAAAATTTTATAGAGAAAAGGAAGGCATAAATAAAAATATCTATGAGGTATGCCCATTAAGTAATTCGTGTTGGGGGCGCCTGGGTGGCGCAGTCGGTTAAGCGTCCGACTTCAGCCAGGTCACGATCTCGCGGTCTGTGAGTTCGAGCCCCGCGTCAGGCTCTGGGCTGATGGCTCGGAGCCTGGAGCCTGTTTCCGATTCTGTGTCTCCCTCTCTCTCTCTGCCCCTCCCCCGTTCATGCTCTGTCTCTCTCTGTCCCAAAAAAAAAAAAAAAAAAAAAAACGTTAACAAAAAAGTAATTCGTGTTAAATCTTGTACTAATTAAATCTGGAAAAGCATAAAAGTTGAGTAACATAGATTTTTTAAATGCTATGCTTTGCCTATATTAAAAAAAAATCCTAGTAAGTAAATGTGGTCTCCAAAAAGACTCCAAAGTGAGTCTTCTAGCCAGTACCAGTCTGAACCAGCTGTCAAGTCAGAAACAAATGTGACCTGTTGTCATTATGTTATATGTTTCACCTAGAAATAATTTAAGAAGAGTAAATTTGCTGCCAGACCACACTTAATGCATTCCTAATGTGCAGCAAAACTATGCATCTTCAGCAGTGCTAAAATTCCTATTTAGCACAATCTGAAAGAACTTCTCAAACGTAGACAAGTATAAAAAATGAGCATATGTAGAAAAATAAGACAGTGCATGAGAATTCATCATTATAAGAGCTATTCAGTTTATTCTTTTAATAATATACAAGAGGCTAAATGCACTCTGTAACCAGAGTACTAAAACACTGTGTCTGAGCCAAGGGCCCCATCAGTGATATAAATTTTGATAAGGTAATCTGATTTGGAGAATTTAACCCATATCAATTAACAACAACAAAAATACACTCTTGCTATAAATATTCTTGTGCATATATTCCTAGAATACATGTATAAATACACATAGATCTACATGTACACACACATACATATATAGGAATATATACACAAGAATGTTTATAGCAACATCGTAAGCACAAAAACTTGGCAGCAACATAAATTATCATCAATAAGAAAGTGGTTGCATGAATTATGATCAAGCTAGGCAGGTAAGTATTTGCCACAATGAAGCATGTCTCTGTGTACTTACTTGGAGAGATGACCATAAAATAATGTAAATTAAGTGAAAGGAAAGTGGTTTATATAATACAAACTCATTTTGGTAAATAAACAACATATGTATATACTCATAAATGTTTAATATAAATGTAAAAGTGTTCAAAGATAGCTATTTTACTAAATGAGTTGGGCTTGGTAAGATTCAAGCATGAAAAAAATTGATTCTTTCTTGCCATTCCCTGTTGAAGTCATTATGCTGACATTTTCTTTCCCAGAACTCTGAGGAATTTCAAGCAAGCCTCATAGCTTTTACAATCCCTCTAATATAATTTTTAGAAGTCCTCTGTCAATGGACTACTCATAAGTCAAAGGGGAAAAAACAAAACCAACAGAAAAGCAATAGAAATGGCAAAGTTCTTTCTAAACATACACTCTACCAAAGAGTATATCAAAATAGTCAATAAATATATCTAGTGATATTGAACATATCTGTACCCCATGATCCAACTATTCTTAGGTTTATACCCATCTGAAATGTGTACATATGTTCACCTAAGGACATATACTCAAATGTTCATAGCAGCGCTCTCTGCTCTAGCCAAAAGTTGGAAACTACCCAGATACCCATCAACAGCAAAATCGGCTTTTTTTTTAAAGTTAACTGGAACATGGTTTATGAAGAGACAACTTTTGCAGACAAGCCAGAGAGACTTTTTCAAATAAAGGTTGTGTTTATTTCCTTCTCTACCTCTATGACATTTGGTCATGTTGTTACTATCTCGTGCATCCCTCACTGTCGCTCCAGCCAGACAGATACCTATATAAACTTTAAAACTAACTAGGGGCACCTGGGTGGCTCAGTTAATTAAGCATCCTACTTTGGCTCAGGTCATAAGTTCAAGCACCACATCAAGCTCTATGCTGACAGCTTAGAGCCTACAGCCTGCTTCAGATTCTGTGTCTCTTGTCTCTCTGCTCCTCCCTCACTTGTGCTGTGTCTCTCTCTGTCTCAAAAATAAATAAGCACTAAGGAAAAAAAATTTAACCTAACTAAAATATTATCGACCCACTAAATATTTTCTGATGCAGCAAAAATCTTCTCATTACCTGAATTCCCATTATGTTTCAATGGTTCCAGTCTTTAGGAAATTGAGATTCAAAGGGGCCCAAAAATAGCACTCTTTGTTCCCTGTCTGAGTTACAAATCAATCCAAGGATAGAACAATAGCATAGTCATTGCTGATAAATGGCTAGAATGGAAAGTGAGTCCTTAGCAGTAATGGGCTTTCTAATACTCAACTCCAGAATTATATTTATTTACCAACTCAGTTACAGATAGTATTGAACAAAAGCAGGTCTCTGAAGAACATGTATTTTCTTCATGTTCCTTGGAGGCAACTGGTTTTAAGAAAAGGGAGAGACTGAGATTTCATGCCCAATTCCTTTCTTAAACTGACAAACTTAATAACTTATTCTTTCTCCCTGGAGAGAAGAACAGAGTGAAATAATAATTAGCAGGGTTGAGGGAAAATCCTATGTCCTAGAAATCAGAGTTGTGGGAAATAAACATTTTCCTAGCAGTAATTTATCATATTTTAAGTGTAGAACTATCAGCTATCTGCCTTAACTCTAGATTATAACTGTGGAGTAAGGAATGAGTCTACTTATGTTTTTGGTACTCTCAATATCATAGTAGGGCTTTGCTGTTAGTAGACAATAGCTAATATGTTTAATTATATATAATTGTCTGTATTCTACATTGGGAATATGGAAATCACAATTGGGAAACAATCAAAATTTAAAGAAATTATTAATAAAAATTTGGAGCTGGTCACAAAGATTTTTACATTAAAAATGTTTACTGAAAGATTACCAAACTTAAAAACAAATTTGGGAGCAACCATGAATGATACATCTACCTCATCTAACATTTTTTAAAAATTATGAAAACATTGAAAAAAAGGTGGGAAAGGTGAACTGGAAGCCAGGGGTGTTAGAGGCGGTCAGCTGAAGTAATTCAGAGCAGTATCCAGTTTACAGCTTTTGAAGGGGAGGAGCTAAGATGGCGGAACAGCATGGAAGTATTTTTGTGTGTCTCATGTCCATGAAATACAGCCAGACCAACATTAAACCATCCTGCACACCTAGAAAACTGACCTGAGGATTAACACAACAGTCTGCACAACCTGAACTACAGAATTCAGCAGGTATGTGGTGTGGAGGGTGGCGGGGAGGAGAGTACAGAAAAAGCAACCCCCCCCCAAAAGCAGCTGGAGAGAAAGTGGAAAATTGGAAACAGCCGCAGGGACTGAACTAAAAAGGGAGAAAGGAGAAAGGAGAGGGTTTAAATTCCATTAAGACTATAAATAGGAGGAGTGCAGAGTCTGAAACTCCACAGCTCGATACCTGGCAGTGCTCTGGTGGGAAAGGCAAATCCCCAGTAGCAGAGTGGTTCCGGGAGGTTCACAGGCCACACAGGGAGAAGCGGTTCCACTGTTGGAAGTATATTTGGTAGAGGCTGTGAGGCCACCTTATCCCAGCAGCCCCCAGACAACAGCCACATTTGCTGGTGCAACAACGTTGTTAAGGGTGAAGGTTGGTGCCAGATGTGTGTTGTGGTTTTCCATAATCCCTGAGGCACTGCTGCTACACTATCTCACCAACTTTTTCTGGGGCGGGCTGGCACCTGGCCACAGTCTCTGGGCATCAGCAACAGCATGGTCCCACAAGCGTTCCTGGGTGCGACTGGCACCTGGCCATTGCTCGGTGAGACCCTCTGCAGAGGGGCAGAACTGATCAAAGCTGCAGTCCCTCAGAAGTAAGGGGTGGGGAAAAAAGAGCCACATCTGAGACAAAACTCTGGAAGGAGGTGCTGCCTGGGGCTTGGTCATGGACTGTGTAAAAGCGGGGAGTGGACAGAAGCTGAAGACAAAGGACAGGTGTGTGATTGCTGATCTGGTTGAACAGAGTTCTGATACTAGACTGGATAGCTGGGTGATGCCATTTTCACCGCTCCTGTGCATGCGCATAAGCACCTACAAGCGCCACAACAATCCACCCCAGTAAGCTAAGCAGCGCCATCTAGTGGAGAACGGAGCCGTTACACTAAGCCCCACCCTAATGGGCCAATCTGGCTCTTCAAGAACACAAGTCTCACCACCTGCTTAGCACTTCATAGTTTGACTTCAGTTGTATTTCAGCCTGTTAGCTGGTCCATCTATTCAATTTCTTTCTTTTTTTTTATTTTTCCCTTTTTTGTTTCTTTTCTTTTTCTTGAATACAGAAAGAGGATTAATTTTTATTTTCATTTTTATAAAAACATTTATCTTTAATTTATTCTGCTATATTTTTTACTTTCGTGTAATTTTTTCAAATTCTATTTTACTTCCATCATTTCATTTTAGTCTACTTCAGTGTATTCGTTTTTTCAAATTTTCAAACAATTTCCTTTTCCCCCGTTTTTCCCTTTTTTTCTCTAATCTATCAAGCTACTTTCAACACCCATACCAAAACACACCTAGGATCTAGCATCATTTATTCCATTTTGTGTGTGTGTGTTTGTTTTTAATTTTTAATTTTAATATTTTTTAATTTTAATATTTTTAATTTCATTTTTTCTGCCTCATTAATTTCCTTTCTCCCTTCAAAATGACAAAACGAAAGAATTCAAGGAAAGAGCAAGAATAAATGACAGACAGGGACGTAACCAACACAAATACAAGCAAGATGTCTGAACCAGAATTTAGAATCACAATAAGAATACTAGCTGGAGTCAAAAATAGATTAGAATCTCTTTATGCAGAGATAAAATAAGTAAAAGCTAGTCAGGATGAAATTAAAAATACTATCACTAAGCTACAATCTCGAATGGATGCTGCAGTGGCAAGGATGGATGAGGTAGAACAGAGAATCAGTGATATAGAGGATCTATTCTCTTGTGGAGAATAATGAAGCAGAAAAAAAGAGGGAGATTAAGACAAAAGAGCATGATTTAGGAATTAGAGAAATCAGTGGCTCATTAAAAAGGAACAACATCAGAATCATAGGGGTCCCAGAAGAGGAAGAGAGAGAAATAGGGGTAGAAGTGATATGAGAGCAAATCATAGCGGAAAACTTTCCTAACCTGGGGAAAAACACAGACATCAAAATCCAGGAAGCACAGAGGACCGTCATTAGATTCAATAAAAACTGACCATCAACAAGGTAGATCATAGTCAAATTCACAAAATAGTCAGTCAAGGAGAGAATCATGAAAGCAGCAAGGGAAAAAAAGTCCTTAACTTACAAGGAAAGACAGATCAGGTTTGCAGCAGACCTATCCACAGAAACTTGGCAGGCCAGAAAGGAGTGGCAGGATATATTCAATGTGCTGAATCAGAAAAATATGCAGCCAAGAATTCTTTATCCAGCAAGGCAGCCATTCAAAATAGAAGGAGAGATAAAAAGTTTCCCAGACAAACAAAAATTAAAGGAGTTTGTGACCACTAAACCAGCCCTGCAAGAAATTTTAAGGGGGACTCTCTGAGGGGAGAAAATATGAATAAATAAATAAATAGGTAAATAAATAAATACCAAAGCAACAAAGACTAGAAAGGACCAAAGAACACCACCAGAAACTCCAACTCTACAAGCAACATAATGGCAATAAATTCATATCTTTCAGTATTCACTCTAATTGTCAATGGACTAAAAGCTCCAATCAAAAGACATAGGGTAACAGAATGGATGAGAAAACAAGATCCATCTATATGTTATTTACAAGAGACCCACTTTAGACCTAAACACCTTCAGATTGTAAATAAGGGGATGGAAAACCATCTATCATGTTAATGCTCGCCAAAAGAAAGCCAGAGTAGCCATACTTATAACAGACCATCTAAATTTTAAAATAAAGACAATAACAAGAGATGAAGAAGGGCATTATATCATAATTAAGGGGTTTATCCACCATGAAGACCTACCAATTGTAAACGTTTATGCTCCAAATGTGGTATACCCAAATCTATAAATAAATTAATCACTAACATAAACTCATTGATAATAATGAATTAATAGTAGAAGATTTCAACACCCCACTTATAGCAATGGACAAATCATCTAAGCAGAAAATCAACAAGGAAACAACGGCTTTGAATGACACACTGGACCTGATACAATTAACAGATATATACAGAACATTTCATCCTAAAGCAGTGGAATATACATTCTTCTCCAGTGCACATGGAACATTCTCCAGAATAGACCACATACTGGGACGCAAATCAGCCCTCAGCAAATATAAAAAGATCAAGATCATACTGTGCATATTTTTGGACCACAATGCTATGAAACTTAAAATCAACTACAAGAAAAAATTTGGAAAGGTAACAAATACTTGGAGACTAAGGAACATCCTACTAAAGAATGAATGGGCTAACCAAGAAGCTAAAGAGGAAATTAAAAAGTATTTGGAAGCCAATGAACATGATAACACCACAACCGAAAACATCCGGGGCACAGCAAAGGCGGTCATAAGAGGAAAATATATAGCAATCCAGGCCTTCCTAAAGAAGGAAGAAAGATCTCAGATACACAACTTAACCTTGTGCCTTAAAGAGCTGAAAAAAGAACAGCATATAAAACCCCAAAACAGCAGAAGACAGGAAATAATAAAGATGAGAGCAGAAATTAATGCTATCAAAACAAAAAAAAAAAAAGCAAAAACAAAACAAAACAAAACAAAAAACGTAGAACACATCAATGAAACCAGAAGTTGGTTCTTTGAAAGAATTAACAAAATTGATAAACCACTAGCCAGTGTTATCAAAAAGAAAAAGGAAAGGACCCAAATAAGTAAAATCAAGAATGAAAGAAGAGATCACAGCCAACACAGAAGAAATAAAAACAATAACGAACATTATGAGCAATTATATGCCAATAAAATGGGCCATCTGGAAGAAATGGACAAATTCGTAGAAACATATACATTACCAAAACTGAAACAGGAAGAAATAGAAAATTTGAACAGACCCATAACCAGTAAAGAAATTGAATTAGTAATCAAAAACCTTCCCTAAAACAAGAGTCCAGGGCCAGATGGCTTTCCAAGGGAATTCTACCAAACATTTAAGGAAGAATTAAAACCTATTCTCTTGAAGCTGTTCCAAAAAATAGAAATGGAAGGAAAACTTCCAAACTCTTTCTATGAGGCCAGAATTACCTAGATTCCAAAACCAGACAGAGACCCCACTAAAAAGGAGAACTATAAAACAATTTCCCTGATGAACATGGACACAAAAATCCTCAAGATATTAGCCAACTGGCTCCAACAATACGTTAAAAAAAATTATTCACCATGACCAGGTGAAATTTATACCTGGGATGCAGGCCTGGTTCAATATCCATAAAACAATCAATGTTATTCATCACATCAATAAAAGAAAGTACAAGAACCATATGATCCTCTCAATAGATGCAGAGAAAGCATTTGACAAAATACAGCATCGTTTCTTGATAAAAACCATTAAGAAAGTAGGGATAGAAGGAGCATATCTCGAGATCATAAAAGCCATATATGAATGACCCAGCACTAATATCATCCTCAATGGGGAAAAACTGAGAGCTTTCCCCCTAAGGTCAGGAACAAGACAGGAATGTCCACTCTTGCCACTGTTATTCAACATGGTATTGGAAGTCTTAGCCCCTGCAATCAGACAACACAAAGAAATAAAAGCATCCAAATCAGCCAGAAGGAGGTCACACTTTCACTCTTTGCAGATGACATGATACTCTAAATGGAAAACCCAAAAGATTCCACCAAAAAACTGCTAGAACTGATTCATGAAATCAGCAAAGTTGCAGGATATAAAATCAATGCACAGAAATCTGTTGCATTCCTATACACCAACAATGAAGCGACAGAAAGGGAAATCAAGGAATCGATCCCATTTACAATTGCACCAAAACCAACAAAATACTTAGGAATAAATCTAACCAAAGAGGTGAAAAATCTGTACCCTGAAAACTATAGAGAGCTTATGAAAGAAATTGAAGAAAACCCAAAAATATGGAAAAAGATTCCATGTTCCTGGATAGGAAGAACAAATAATGTTAAAATGTTAATACTACCCAAAGCAATCTACATATTCAATGCAATCCCTATCAAAATAACACCAGCATTCTTCACAGAGTTAGAACAAATAATCCTAAAATTTGTATGGAACCAGAAAAGACACCAAATAGCCAAAGCAATCTTGAAAAAGAAAACCGAAGTGGAAGGCATCACAATCCCGGACTTCAAGCTATACTACAAAGCTGTAATCATCAAGACAGTATAGCACTTGCATAAGAACAGACACTCAGATCAATGGAACAGAATAGAGAACCCAGAAATGCATCCACAAATGTACGGCCAACTAATCTTTGACAAAGCAGGAAAGAATATCCAATGGAATAAAGACCTCTTCAGCAAGTGGTGCTGGGAAAACTGGACAGCAACATGCAGAAGAATCAACCTGGACCACTTTATTACACCATACACAAAAATAAACTAAAAATGGATAAAAGGTCTAAATGTAAGACAGGAAGCAATCAAAATCCTTGAGGAGGAAGGAAGCAAAAACCTCTTTGATCTTGGCCACAGCAACTTCTTACTCAACACGTCTCCGTCAAGGGAAACAAAAGCAAAAATGAACTGTTGGGACCTCATGAAAATAAAAAGCTTCTGCACAGTGAAGGAAACAGTCAGCAAAACTAAAGGCAACTGACAGAATGGGAGAAAATATTTGCAAATGACATATCAGATAAAGGGTTAGTATCCAAAATCTATAAAGAACTTATTAAACTCAGCACCCAAAAAACAAATAATCCAGTGAAGAAATAGGCAAAAGACATGAATAGACACTTCTCCAAAAAAGACATCCAGATGGCCAACCGACACATGAAAAAATGCTCAACATCACTCATCATCAGGGAAATACAAATCAAAACCACAATGAGATAGGACGTCACACCTGTCAGAATGGCTAACATTAACAACTCAGGCAACAACAGATGTTGGTGAGGATGCAGAGAAAGAGGATCTCTTTTGCATTTTTGGTGGGAATGCAAGCTGTTGCAGCCACTCTGGAAAACAGTATGGAGGTTCCTCAAAAAATTAAAAATAGAACTACCCTATTACCCAGCAATTGCACTACTAGGTATTTATCCAAGGGATACAGGTATGCTGTTTCGAAGGGATACACACACCCCAATGTTTATAGCAGCATTATCAACAATAGCCAAAGTATGGAAAGAGCCCAAATGTCCATCAATGGATGAATGGATAAAGAAGATGTGATATATATATATATAATAGATTATAGATATATAATCTATATAATAATATAATATAATATAATATATAATATAATATAATATTATATATTAACATATTAATATTAAATATATATTATATTATATTATATTATATTAATCTATATAATAATATAATCTATATATATAGATTATATTATATATACATATGATAATGTATATATAATGGAGTATTACTTGGCAATGAAAAAGAATGAAATCTTGCCATTTGCAACTATGTGAATGGAACTAGAGGATATTATGCTAAGTGAAAATAGTCAGAGAAAGACAAATATCATATGACTTCACTTCATGAGGACTTTAAGAGACAAAACAGATGAACATAAGGGAAGGGAAGCAAAAATAATATAAAAACAGGGAGGGGGACAAAACATAAGAGACTCTTAAATATGAAGAACAGAGGGTTACTGGAGGGGTTGTGGGAGGGGGATGGGCTAAATTGGTGAGGGGCATTAAGGAATCTGCTCCTGAAATCATTGCTGTACTATATGCTAACTAATTTGGATATAAATTAAAAAAATAAAATTAAAAAAATAAAATTTAAAAAAAAGGAGAGAGAAGGAAAAAATATGAAAACATCAAATACTTTGAAAAAATTAAGAAAGTAGAATTTTTCAACAATGGATTATTATTATTAACAACATGAATTCTATTTAAAATGGATTTATTCTGGAGCTTGTTAACATTTTATAAAAATGAGTCATCATGGTCTGCCTTTTAAAATTTTTATTATAGGGGCACCTGAGTGGCTCAGTTGGTTAAACATCGAACTTTGGCTCAGGTCATGATCTCACACTTCATGAGTTTGAGTCCTACATTGGGTTCTGTGCTGACAGCTTAGAGCCTGGATGCTTCTTATTCTGTGTCTCCCTCTCACCCTCCCTCCCTCACTTACTCTTTCTCTCTCTCTCAAAATAAATAAATAAACATTGGAAAAATAATTTTAATGTGAAATGTTTATTATATTTTTTTAAATTTATAATAATAGTTTCAAAATAATTGTAATAGCTACCAAAGGGGTTGCATCATAAGTTATTAAAACACTTTCCTATTGCTGAACTTTTAAATTATATTCAAACCTTATTTTAGGGAATACTTCAATCACAACATCTTTTAATTTTGGAGAATTTTATCCTAAATATAATTTTTTATTAGTGGGTTTAGTTGGTCAAAAAGAGTGAAAAAGCATTCCTTTATCTTATTTGAGCCACTGGTAAATGTGGTGTCTGATGGAGTAGTCGATCAAATAACCTAGCAGGGACAATATTCTAATATCAACCGATCCACCAGGATTGTGAGTTAAGAGGGTTTAATCTTTCTTTATTCTGGCTCAGAATATCTGGATTTTAAGAGCAGAGAGCATTGCCCTCGCATTAAGTCATGAATACTGTCTCACTTCAGTAATTAGTTTATCTAGCCCAATATATCAATCAAAATTCTAAAACCAATTCAATATTAAATCTCCCCCCTTCCCCAAATCTAGGGCTGCTCCAATCTAGAAATTTGAAGTGGACCAGGTTGGTGGTTGCAATTTCTTCTCTGTTCCCTGTTTTATTTTTCCTCCTTCCACATTGCTCTGTTAGTTGTTTCTGACCCCTCCAAGGTGAAAGTTTGGAAAGGAATTGTGCTAGGTAAAGAGATAAGCTGTTGATCAATCAGGTACTATTTCCATGGGCTTTGTTCTCTTTATACATGGCCAACATTTACAGCTAACTCATTGTCTTGAGGTGTAATTTCCTGGGCCCGTGATAGGAAGTGTCACTGGATATTTCTCTCATGCAGATCTCTTGATTCTGAAAGATGAATTTGTATTCCTTTTTATTTTTATTTTTTTTTAATGAATTAGTATTCCTAATGGTCACTTGTGACTCCTCCCTCAGATCTCAGTAAACTGGTCATTACATGGATCTTTCTGCTTCTGGGATTCTATTGTCCTTCTAGGGTCCACATCAGTTCCAAGAAAAACATTCGCACAGCCTTTCCCTTGACAAAGCCTTAGAGAAGAGGGCACTCTTAATATAGCTCCCTATATCCTATCAACACACTGGCTGTTTTATCTTTCTCTGGAGTAAGTCTGGTCCCAGACCCCCAGGCTTTCCAGTAGCAGAGAATACATCTCAACCTCTTTGAGTCTTCCCAAGGACGAGGCCCTCATTAGGCTTGAGGTGTTTCAGATGGGATACCCCACCTCTCCCCATTCTGAAACATTTATTTTAAAAACTTTATACTAGAAATTTGTCTTACTTTGATATCTGGTATCTTATTGCACCTCAGTCCAAACTGGGGGAGGAATAGTTCTGTACTATGTTATATTCTCTGTTAGAGTTTCCAAATTTATGAGGATTTTGGTGGGAGTGTGTATTTCATTGGCTATTATATACAATCACAGACATTCACACAGTAACTTCTGTGTGCCAAGAGCTATGTATGGGCAGTAACAAGGATACCAACATGATTAAAATTGGACCCCTATCTCATTGTTACATTTCATAATTAAGGCAAAACAAATATCAGAATAATAATTTAGCTTTGAAATCATGTTCCAGCACTATTTATCAGGAACTTTTTAAAATTTTAACATATTTAACAATAACTTCTATCAGGAAAACATAGCAAAGAAGCACCAGCATAATTTTGTTCTTTTTCTGCTTCGTTGAATACCTACTATCATGTCCTGATCCTCATTTTCTAGGGTTAATGACCAAAGAAAATAAGCTTCCTTTATAAACTCTCTATTTATGAAATTCTCTTTTTACTTTCCATGAACTTGGACTCAGTATTGTTTTAAATACGGAAAAATTGGTTGGCATTTTTAAACATGTTTCAGAGGTTTCAAATAACCCAGCTTATACCATAAGATATCTTATCAGAATCCCCTGAGGACTTTCTGGAACATGGAACAACATGCTTCCAGAATATTCTATGGAGTCGCATAAAAAAATCAGGGATATTTGCATTATAGTAAAACTGACTAATTCTTTCAGTTCTTTGACTTTGGCTAGTTTACTAAATTTCCTCAATTTCAGCATTCTCATCCTTAAAAAGATGATGTTGCAGCCTGGTTTAGGAAACTGTTTAATGGATGCAGAGATAACACAGGCACGATGCTCAGCATCAAATAGTACTTCTGATAGTGTTACTCTGTTAAAATATTCTTTTCCAAATAACTAAAGTTTGTTTCTAGTTGAAAAACCCTTGGAGTCTTAAAAATTGCTTTCGTTTTGTGATTGTATTTTAAAATACTAAGCAGTCAGTAGATACCTAACTGTTTCACAAGCGCTGGAATATTAAGGCCTGGTCCACCTGGCAGGAAGCAGATGGCACAGAGAGAACCGTTCTCTTCTTCAACACTTTAATGAATTTAGTGTAAATAATAAGAGCATCACTTGGAGTTGACCATTTTATCAGGATCTGTACTATATCAGAAGAAATAAATGTATAACTTAAATTGGAAAAAGATTCACTCTCAAATGATTAAGAAAAGCACACCTCTTTTTTTTTTTTTCTTTTTGACAAGTTGATGGTCGGGGGTGGGGGGTAGGTGGAAAATGGCCCTACTTAAGAAAAGTAAGCAAAGTATTGGCAGGCAGTGACTTTAAATTGCACATTAAACTAATCCAGGGCTATGCCTTAATAAAGGCTAGGGCTGGGAATTCTTATGGATTTTCTAGCTCATTGCTGGGACAACATCGAAAGGCAATAAATGTTCTATTACTTACACAAGCTTCTAGTTTTCAGAAAATTAGTCACCAGTGACCTTTTACCCTTTGTCTTGCTCTCCTTCTCAGTAACTGTACCTGATCTGAATCAAATGCAGACCAATCTACAGAGAAGTTCCTTTGCTAACCTGCCACAAATCTGAATAATTGGGGTTTGGCATAAGCAATAAAATTGATCTGTTAAGAAAAATTATAATTCTATGCATTTATTTTTCTTGAAACAAAAAGCTACAATCCCAAATTATTTTTTTCAGTGAAATAAGTTAAGTCACATTTCAAACTAGTAAAATTCGGTCCAAATGAGTTGAATATGAAATTAAGCTTAAAGTTCTTGATTTTTATACACTTAGCCATTAATATAAAATTTTTGAAATTTTTTGTTAGCGTGTGCCTAGCAGGACTATGGGTATATGAGCAGTGGTGTGGGGGAATCGTGAGGTGTAGGAGGCTAGAGTCTCAGCGTTGATAATGGAGGGGGACAGAAAAGGAGAGAAGTTATATGATTTGGGGACACCAGTCCTTATATTGAATTATATTGATTAGTTTTCCAGTTAGCAGGGAGACCTCCTTCTGACCCTATTTTCAGGGTCACTAGATCATAATGCAATCTCACGAAGAGACTACTATCCCTCCCCATATTGCTTTCTGAGGAAAGTATGGACCTGAAAATCGCCTTTTTAAAGCTTTCTCTTTTTTCCTCCTTCTGCTGGACTCCACCTAATAAATGCATATATAAATTGCATATACAGTGTAATAACACATGGTGCAATGGACACAAGATAAGATATAAAAAATGGTTCCAACCTTTGGCAAAAAAGCTATTTTAGAAATTGAATTTTGTGAACAGCATTCCATCTGAATCAGGAAAATAAAATGATAATATCTGACAAACAGGTGGGTCTGCTATAAGATCTGGTCCCCTTATCAGAGAAACCATAAATTTAGGTTAAAGTATGATTGAAACAAACAGCAAACACTAACTGTTAAAGACATACAGGAGATATTTTTATTTATTCATGCACATTTACCAAAACATGAATGATTAAATCAAATGTGAATGATTAAACGGCAGACCGAATAATTTTATGTTTCTATGAATATTTATGAGCTTAAAAAGTGCCTGAGGTTTCTTTAAGATGATGGTGTAATTTCCAGACTTTCTATGTCTTATAACATTTTATTCACATGAAACAGCCTTGAAAGTTTGTAGTTTAACAAGCCACTTACTGTAATTCACAAGAAACTAACAAATAGACATTTTGACCTCATGTGGACCAAGTAAATTCACATCTTTCACATTATAACTAAATGTACTGACATTGGACTATCATACTAACAATCAGTAGTATGTCATTTGACATACAATTATAGCTATGAGGTAGGGCCTGTTAATGCTAGTGATATCTTCGCATCTTATTTGACTAAAGGAAACTGTCCCATCTTTAACACTGACTTGTCCATAATGTGGTAACCCAACCTTCTGGCTCTGTGCTGAATTAGTGGCTAACTCTCAATGCCACTTTTTCTCCCTCAGTCTCTATATGCACACTTACTATTTTGTTGTTAATTTAATTTTCTCTTCCTTTGAGAAATCCTGGGCTACTAACATGACTCCATGAATTAATTCATCACTCCATGAATCAAACCTTCAGGTGACTCCCTAGACTTGACAGATCATATCATCTTGAAGATACAATGGAACAAACTTCTTTTTATTAATATAGGTTAGCTTATAATGTAGGAATATTAATAAAGTATACGAGGTGGAGATGTTATTGGAGGGATAAATAATGGTGTTGCTAGAACATTAAAAGCACAATATTACTAAATAATTCCCAGCAATGAATAAGCAAGATTTAACCAATTATAACCAAGTCCTTAAAAAATATATCAGAGCATACCTATTTTCCATGCAAATGTTTGTTCCCATTGTCTCAATCTGCCAAAAACATCAAGGAACTGAGAGAATGATTTGTTTATTTTTTTAAATGTCTTTCATGTCACTTCTCCTGGTACTTTTACAACCAGAGTGCCCACATATTTCCATCAGCACATTTTTTTGCCCATCAAACATGCTAATGGGCCTATATTCCCTAGGTATGCAGATGAAAGTAGCCCATGGACTGTGACTTTTATCATTCATTTCTTGAGCATATCATGCTCAGTAGCGCAAATGTGAACCCCCACCCAGGGAACTGGTCTTACTGCTGTTGATAGTTACATGTCCACAAAAAATATGTTGAAACTAACCCAAGAGTTGGTTGGGATTTTTGTGGAGAATAAAAAGGAGAGTTATGGAGACAGAAATAAATCTTGGCAGAAGCCCCATTGAAACTCTAGAGTGTCTTATTTTATTTATATTACTTTGGTTATAGGTAAGTTATTAAAGAGATTGTAGCCCAGGTAGTGAATTTGCAGATGTAATTTAAATCTGAGTTTGCTATTTATATTTTGGGCCATGTATAGACATTCGTTTGGGGGCAGAAAATTACGTGCCTGCCATCCATCCATGATATTATATTAATTATAACACGGTCCATGCAATCTGATAGGATTCATTTTCTGTTTTTACATATTTTATTTGTAATTTAATCATAATAGGAATAAACAGAAATAATCTTGGCTAACTGTCCCAAACTGGTTATTGTTTACTCTGCCTAATGGTGATTTATACTCTCCTTAATCAATAAATCAATAAATCAATAAACAATATCTCCTTACTTTGGATGAGTAAATTAAAAAATTGTCACCTGTTAGATAATTTATTTTATTAATGAAGAAAAGTAAGGAGAAAAATTGCCCACATTTTTGATGTTTTGACCAATATTCTGATGAAATTAATTTATAATTATCATCAGATGCTTTTAGAGTTAACAGACAAGCATCTCAATATTGTCAGTCCTCTACTGAACTTTCATCCCCTGCATAGTTTGACTGGAATGGCTGCTGTGGGTATGGCAGAAATCATTTTTGTTTAGTATATACATCACACCTTGAAATGAAAGAATTAACTAGTCAGTTTTTTACACAGAGCACTAAGAAATTTTATAGATAATATCTATTAGCTTGAACATGAAAAATCCTGTACACTCTCACCTATAATTAACTTTTACCAAACTAGAATATTAAAAAATAATAATAGAGGTGCCTGGGTGGCTCAGTCGGTTAAGCGTACAACTTCAGCTCAGGTCATGATCTCACATTTGGTGAGTTCAAGCCCCGTATTGGGCTCTGTGCTGACAGCACAGCTGTCTCCCTCTGTCTCCCTCTCTCTCTGCCCTTCCCCACTCATGTGAGCACTCTCCCTTTCTGTCTCAGAAATAAACTTTTAAAATAATAGTACAGTAAAACCTTGGTTTGCAAGCATAATTCATTCTGGCAACATGCTTGTAATCCAAAGCACTTGTACATCAAAACCAATTTCCCCCTAAGAAATAATGGAAACTCAGATGATTTATCCCATAACCCAAAAATATTTATATATAAATGATTATAATAATGAAATATGATACAAAATAATAAAGAAAATACAAAATGTAAAGAAAAATAAGGAAATTAATCTGCACTTACATTTGAAAACCTTCATGGCTGGTGTGAGGGAGACAAGAGAGAGGAGGGTCATTGTATAGGACAACTTTCACTATCACTAATGGATGTTGACTACAGTAGAATAGTAATAAACTCTTGTTATATACTGTATTTAATGTAACGGGCAATAAGGCAGCAGAGGAAATGGTCTATATCTGCAGGCAGACTGACCTAGAATGAAGCAAAGCATTCCTAAGCTTCTTCTTGTATGGAAAAGCAAAGGACTGTCCAGAAGTGTTTTAAAGTGACAAAAAATACACTAGTGCCAGTTGTGGGCGCTTTCCAATGTTCTGAAAACACGGATTTCTGCCAAACGCCGTGGCCTGAGACCAAGCATCTGAACATGAGAGTCGATCACCCACAATCCTGCAGAGACAGATTGAGAGAGAGAGACAGAGAAGACCCATTGGCTTAGTTGTGATGATGCGACATTCAGCATCCCATACTACTCATATTGTAAGACATTGCTCATTTATCAAGTTAAAATTTATTAGAAATGTTTCCTCACCTTGCTCATCTTGCAACACTCATAGAACAAGTTACTCACAATCCAAGGTTTTGTTGGAATTATGATAAAATCTAGAAAAAACAATTCGAATAGATTGAAAAAAATTGGTATTTGATTTTATCTAATCGGCAGTTACTTCTTAAGCAGCTGTGTGTTTGATGCCATATAAAATGAGAACAGCAGAGGTGAAGGAGCAGAAAATGATATGCCTGCTTGACATATAAATAGACAAGAATGCATTATGTTTAGGAACAATTAAAATTTTCTGTGGAATGGTGAAAATTTCCTTCATTCTTATTTTCATAAAGCCAGGTTTCCCCCAAGCATCTGTCCAGTTCTGCTGCCAGAAACAGACAATTCTAACTACTGGACGTGAAAAACAATGTAGCACAGGAAATGGGTGCTCCTACAATGCTAGAGGAGTAGAATTTTGACAGGGCCTCCGTGAAAGACTCCTGGAACACCATCACCACGCTTGCCTGCCAGGGATCCACACCCTACACTCTTCAGGAGCGTGGGGGTGTGGGGAGGCTTCAGGGAACTACTGAGTCTAAGAGGGCTGTGTCCACAGCTGCTCTCCAAGGCTTAGGAAGTCCCTGATGGACCTGCTACCAATGCCTCTTTACACCCACAGAGCTAATGACTAGACACTCAAATGCTTGGGCACCTAATGTCTCCAAAACCACGCCTGTTCTCAGTACCAGGTGAAGTAATAAAAATAGAGTCTTTCGGGGCACCTGGGTGGCTCAGTCAGTTAAGTGTCAGACTTCTGCCCAGGTCATGGTCTCACAGTCCGTGAGTTCGAGCCCCACATCGGGCTCTGTGCTGACAATTTAGAGCCTGGAGCCTGCTTTGGAATCTGTGTCTCCCTCTCTCCCTGCTCCCCCCCTGCTCATTCTCTGTCTCACGCTCTCTCTCAAAAAAAAAAAAAAAAAAAAAAAAAAAAAAAATATATATATATATATATATATATATATACACATGTATATACGTGTGTGTGTGTGTGTATATATATATATATATATATATATATATAGCCTTTCAATTCTGTCTTCAAAATCTCATGCAAGTTCCAGGTTCAACTTGGTAGGATCTAATTTGCATCCTGAGCTTTACCTTTAATTAAATCTCGTGAGTAAAATTTTCAGCCTTCCAGGCCTTGAAATCTAGAAAAAAAAGGCAAGGGATGGCTGCTGCATGCCAGCACACCACACCTGACACAAACTGTGCCAATACTAAAATTTTCTAAATTTTCTTCAAAATCTTTTAATTAAGATAGAAAAATACTCAATGTATGAGCATCCATGAGAAATAAATTTCTCTCAAACTTTGTGTTTCCTTCACAGGGAATTACCGCCCTTGGACTTTCTTCTGGGCCGTATACACATTTACCTCTTCCTGAAGTACCTAACAACCACCAGGCTTTGTTTCTTGCAGGATACTATGGACACCCACTAGGGGACTTGTGCCCACCTACATCACAACACTTTACATTCTGAATAAATTGGCTTTTGACTTGCATATTTCCTTGACATGACTATAAGCTCATTGAGAGCACAAAATGAGCTTTGTATTCAGAGTGACTAATTTATTGCCTGCTATGTATTGTGCATAAATGAATGAGTGAGTTCTTTTAAACATGACAATTTATTTTATTTTGTGTAAATATTTTTTTATTACTACACCATTCATGTATGTATTTATCCTGTAAGAACTGATTAACAATCTGCTATGTGTAATGCGTGGCATATTGTGTGTGGTCCTTGACATGCTCTAACTGTAAATTTAAGCCTATCTCTACCCCTGATTTTTAAATGGTATAAAAGACTATTTATTTCCCTGAACTTTATATATTTTAACTTTCCCAGGATGCTTGCTATATAACAAATTCTTTAAAAACAATCTCTTCATTTGTTTGCAATATTTCAGCCTTTGTGAGAGAAAAGGACCAGCAAAAGGTATTTCAATGAAAAAGCCTAACACGGAGAAAATATAAAACATGTTTGAGTTCTAGTTCTGTTATTGATTTGTTGTGTGACCTTCAACAAATCACTTTACATAACTATATCGCTACTTCTCCCTTTTCCAAGTAAGCCTGTTTTAGTCCCCACCACTTACCTAATATAAAACTCACACTCCTTGAAATCTTAATAGAAAGGATAAAGAGAATAATAGACAGAAATTTTCTCTGAACTCATTAGAGAAATTGGCTGTATAAATCTAAGAGAGCATTATAATTACACAGGACACAATATGGCGTAGTGTTTAAGGAAGCCTCTTCAGACAGACAGATATGGACTCAGGGTTCTGCTTTGCCACAGATTAACTAGAGACTTGAGTCCATGTGCTTGACCTCTCAGTACCTTAACTGTCTCATATTTAGAAGTACTAAATACTAAAAACTAATTTCTATCCCTACATTATTTTAAGTTCTAAATATATCATTTTATGCTTCATTTTGGTTGACTGCAAAAGCTGCATAAGTGTATGCACAAATAATGCACAAAATAGACTCACAGTTGCCTCAGGTTGAAATGTTAACTCATCATAGTGTGTAGCATTTGGATTCATAGAATCATGTGGTATTTTATGAAATATTTATTTTAGGCAAAATTAATTGAAGGCTTGGATTCCCTCAACAGGATATTATCACATTTTTTGTTTTTCCTAAGAAAGCAGTATTGTTCTTTTGTCTAGATTCCCTTTAGTACTATGAAAGTTTTTCACACTTCTTTCCTATAGCAACTTATAATGTCACAATAAGGTATGCATATGCCCTCCAAAAAACACGTGGCATGTAAGCACTATCTAAATGATAGACTCGGACTTAGATGCAGAGGCTTTAAATAAAACTAGTGAATTAAATTTTATCATGTATCACCAATGTATTTGAAAATAGCCAGGTGTAGTGGAACCTTACACAGAAAACCAGAAGTAGAAATACAAGGTAGTTTAAAGTTGACATTTTTGAAAGGAAAATGAAAATAATTTATCCTAAGATTGTTTCTCTATCATATGAGACATATTTATGAGTCTTGTTTTATGGGTAATATTTGTCTTTGCTCATTTCTTTTAGAATATTTTACATGTATAGGACTTGCATGATAAATTTAAGAACTCAAATTGGCATGTTAGAGAAAGGTACTTGTCTATGATATAGTAGCCTTTAAAGTTGAGCCTGTTTTATGTCATATGCATGTGTGTGTTTGTGTGTGTGTGTGTGTGTGTGTGTATATATATATATATATATATATATATATATATATATATATATATGTTTGTGGAGTCAGAGCTGTATATTAATAAAAGGCAAACACAGACTTGCTTAAGAAAATAACTGTATGGATACATGTTTAATGGTTAAAACAGAGAAGAATGATCATAACTGCTTGTTTTTAGCCCCCAAAGAAATAAGTACAGAAATAACTACAAAAACTTAGTAAATGCTTACAAACTTTCATGGCAATTAAACAGAGTAATTTTATGCCAATTAAATCTAATGATTAAAGATGTGACTTGTATTGTGTTCATTTTGAGTTTTCTTTTCTTTTTCTGTCAATTTTCTAGTAATGAACTTTGACAGATTGCATTTTACAACAGTAGGGTCTGCTATGTAATGGAATAAAAACATACAAACAAACATACATACATACATACATACATGCGTGCATAAATGCCTGGCCCTTCCTTTCTAGACAGTGTGAAAACTGCTGCTCTAATTTATTCTTTTAAATGGTCCTATTACACACATAGAACAGATGCTACTATCTTCACTTACATACAGAAGATATATATCTCAGAGGGATTATGTAACGTCGTTAAGGTCACAGAGCAAGTAAGGGTTGAAATCAAACTCCAGGTTTTATTACTTTACATCTTAAGCTTTTTCCCTTCTATCCCACACTTTCAGAGAAAGTGGTACTTCATGCCAAAAATCTATTTACCTAGGTAGACTAATCTTGATAAATCAATTGCCAGAGTGAGGAGAAATATCAAGTAGTTAGAAGATAACATCATGTATCATCCATCTGTCTATCTATCATTATCATCTATCTGCTGACAGACCTCAATGTTAAAAGAACATTTAAAAATTGTCAAGTAGGGGCACCTGGGTGGCTCAGTCAGTTGATTGTCTGACTCTTGATCTCATAGTTGCTGAGTTCAAGTCCCACTTCAAGCCCCATGCCCAGCTTTATGCTGATAATTCAGAGTCTGCTTGGGATTCTCTCTTTATCTCTGTCTGGCCCTTCCCTGCTCATGTACATGCATGCACTCCCTCTCTCTCTCAAAAACAGCTCAAAAATAAAAAAAAAAAAACTTAAAAATCGTCTAAGTATAAGAGAGAAGGGAACAAAAGTCGAAGTCAAAACACTTTATGGGCACATAAGAAAAAAAAGAGGTGAAATATATATGTGTATATATAAGTGAAATATATAACACATAAAAACATATTATAGAATATATTATATATCTATGTTATATATTGATTATTATTATTATTAACATTAATTAATATATTATTATCGATATAATTAATATATAACGAGAGAGTACAAGAAGAAACATAAAATTGATATGTTCAAATGTTGCTCCTTTTTTAAATGGCCACCAACTGAAAGCTGGTATGACAATGAAGTAAAAGCCAAGTTTTAAGCCTCCTGAATTGGGCTGCCCAATCAAGGTCAATGTTTCAATCCTACCCCGTAATATAGCAGAATACCTAGTTGATAACCCATTGTTGTGTGGAGTAGCCTTACATTTTTTTATTTGAGAAGAATTGTAAAGTTTAGGGACATTTTGGGGTAAAGCATTTCTTCTTAGGTGGTGTATCTCCTTTGGTCTGTCAGGTAACTTAGATGACCCTCCACTGAAGGCTTTATTGCCACCTATGTCACCTTGGGAACTTTGTCCATAGTCTAAGACAGACTTTTTCCACTATCTGAGAAAACTGGACCAAACTATCAGGATCCAGAACATGGACATCATTGATTAATGTTTGCAAAATGCTTTCAATGCTGATACTGGGTAGGATTGTTGTGAAAAACAAACAAATAAAATTATTTAAAAAAAAAAACAAAAGAATAAAGAAAAACAGAAACAATCTAATACTGGAAAAGGGTTTAGAGCTTTAACCAGCCACTTCCTCATTCTCATTACAGCAATATTATAGGTAACTGAACATTGGACATTGCCACTCTGAAGGCACTTTGGACTAATTCTCAATAATTTGGGGAGAAGTCTGCATGATATTTGTTGTAGACAGTAATGGTGTTCTACTCAGTAAGTGATAAGTCCTGTTTTGACAGACTTGGAAATAAATTTAAATTTAGTTTTCATTCCTTGCATGTCAAATTTCCTGTCCGGAGGAGGACTTCGGACCAACCCAGGACTACTCTGGGACTAAACAAGGCACTACAATTACCTAGTGAAAGCTACCTTAAATTTCTGACATGTGGTCCCTAGAAATTGAAATGATTTTCTAGCTGGTGTCTTTTCATTAGCCTGATTTTAACAACACTAGTGTAGAGCATACACCAACTCAAACAGCTATTACATGTTTTTCATTTGACATCATCTGAAAACATACTAGTTTGACCTAATGAAATGACTAAATTAAAACTTTAATTGACCATGCGAAAAATTATTAATGCAGAATATGAAGTTTTTTTTAATCATTTTCATTGAATTGCTTATTTTTTAAGAAAATGGAATTAATTATTCCTTAAAACAAGCACTATTAACTGTTAGGTATACAATTGCATCATTACCTTGCCTACAAGTGCTTAAAACTAAGAATCATTCAAATAATTATATTTCTTTAATTTGTAGGACATTTATGACTTAAACACAGTACTTAAAGATCGTCTTAATGCTGCCTTCACCCCAACGACCCTAGCCTATAGTAAATTCTGTCTTGATATTAGTTTCCCTAAGTCAAGAAACATTTTCCACATGTCATGAAGCATATCCAATGGAAGTTCAGAGCCATGGTATTCATTCTTTATCTTCGTTCTGGCTGAAACAAAAGCCTGTCTCAGTGATAACACCCATCTGAGAAATTATACAAAATTATACAAAATACAAAAGCATTTTTGGTACGCTATTGTTCTCTCCTTGGGTCATCTGCTTCCTTAGACTGAAATCATTTCCCAGGTTTTACTCAAATTATAATGAAAGAACAGCCCCCAAAATAAAACTGTCTGAATGACTCTTATTTAGTGTTATCAAAGAAAAATTATCTGTCCTAGAGCCGTATAGTGATATGTAGCATCCAAAATCAGTATCAGGAAGTAAGCAGAGGTATTAGAATTTGCTAAGGACCCCAGAAGTGCATTATTGCCAATAAACTTAAAAAGCAGCAGAGAAAGAAAAAAGGATGAAGAAATGTCAAAATTAGAAAATTGCTTCAAAATACAAGGAAAACACATTGTAAAAAGACTATATAAAAGCATAGCAATGAAGGGGCGCTTGGGTGGCTCAGTCGGTTAAGTGTCTGACTTCAGCTCAGGTCACGATCTCATGGTCTGTGAGTTCGAGCCCCGCGTGGGGCTCTGGGTTGACGGCTGGGAGCCTGGAGCCTGCTTCTGATTCTGTATCTCCCTCTTTCTCTGCCCCTCCCCTGTTCATGCTCTGTCTCTCTCTGTCTCAAAAATAAATAAAACGTTAAAAAAATTTTTAAAAAAAGCATAGCAATGAAGGCAAAAGTGAAATTAATTTATCTAAGGCTACAGTAATTGGAATAGAATGCAAATGTGTAATTATATACTTTAAACTGGCATTCATATATTCATAATTTGGAGGGGCAGATCCTTTTAATCATTCATTTTAAAGACTTATATCTTAATTATTGGCAAAGGGGACAGATTTACATTGTTAAAGAATTCAATAGACATGAATTTAGTGTCTGCCAAAAAAATACTCAACGATGGTATTCATGTTATTTTTTACAAACTTGAGCTCATTAGATCAGTTGAACACTGGAACTCAAAATAAGGTTAAAATAGTTAAAATAATTTAAGGTTAGGACTCAAAATGGGAAGAGTTAAAATAATTAATCAGATCATACAGTTTAAAAAATGCTTTCCAAGGAAATAAAACCATATGACTAATCAGAGAATGCACAACTTATGGAAGAAATGCCTTCTGTTTAACAATGGCTAAAAACAATTACATTCAGGATATTTAAACTAAAATTGTAGGGTAATTTTTTTTTTACAATGTGTGAATTCCAGGAGTAATATGCAGCATAATATGATGATTTCTTAAAGGGGGCCTCTTAAACATAACTCTTTATATCATAACGCATTAGCAAAAGAGCTTTTCCTTTTCTGCTCTTTACTGTTCCTGCTGTAGCTTAATCACGAACAAAATTCAGATAATGGAAATTGTTCTTGCCCATGGGGTTGTAAGCTAAGTAAAATAGATGGTAAGAAATTTATCCCTTGAGTCCTCTAGATTAGAAGTGCAAATTTGATTAGCAAAACATATACCTGACAATAAGTATGTTAGGCTACTCTGACTCAAACTAAATATTATCCTCAGGGACTAGCTGAGAGTTGGGCATTGGTTGAGGCTCAAAGATTATAAATTATAAATGGAAAGACTTGAATGAAACAGCTATTTTATATATATATATACATATATATATATATATATATATATGTATATATATAATCGTAACTAGTGAAGGTTTTTAAACAGCCTCTCAGCAACTGTTCTTAGGACATAGGACTCTGAATGTTGCCAAAATTTTTTTTAAAAACTATCCTATCTTTTTCAACAAAGGTCAAGACTTGGAATAAAAGAATAACAAAAAAATTTGAAAGTTCTCAAAAACATTTTTTAAAATTCAACAGACTAGTAAAAATGCTATTATGTAATTCATGAATTTTTACCTCTGATACATCTAAAGCATTAAAAACATTGTTGTACTTCCCCAAATATATGACTTGTGATTTTTGGTGAGTAGCAAAACCAAGATATAAGGTATTTTCTAGGTTTTGGCTTAAAGGTGCAAAACATTTAACAAATTCAGCCAGCATTCAGAACAACATAAATTATATCTCAGATATTCATGAACTAATGCAAAATAAGTGTTTTGCCTACCACAACCAATACCTTAATTGGTCACTTGTCTTTCATCAGCACTAAGGTTTTAGTGTTTCATTGATGCCAATTATCAAGATTATCGGGCAGCTTTTAAGACACATAGTGACAGCCAGGGATTATTTAAGGTATTTAAAAAATGCATTCAAAATGAACATCTATGATGATTAATATCTTTTTGTCCTAACTTTCTAAATCCACAGGGCAGTGTCTCCCTAAGAAACCCACCTAAATACTTCAAAAATCAATTAAAAAAAAAAACCCACTGCAAAATTCAGCTTTCTACTAGTGAGAAAGTCCTTTAACACCACGTGTTTCATTTTTAGAATTTGTGCAAATGTGTACATGAAAACATATCTAAAACCACCTATGCTGAAGCATTTAACCCTAGATATGTAATGTTTCATTTCTAAATAAGTGATTTTGAAGAAGAGACAAATGTTCTTACATTTCATATTGGGAATGTTTTTCTACCTTGAATAGAGAAAATCTTATTCAAAAGAAATCACAAAATGAGGGGGAATTAAAACAAATCAAAGTTGATATTGATGGGAGTTACAAGATATAGAGAAGAGAGACAAAGAAAAACTCTGCATCCCTGAACCAACTTATGATTAACTATATGTGGATTGTCTCACACAGAAAGTAAAGCTAAACCTCTGGGAGAAGTAGGGAAGAGCATGGAAGGCATCTTAACAAGGGCAGGTAAGTGAATACTTATCACTGCCCCTGAGTTAAAAACATGCATTAAGGTGGTAGACAACCTAAGTGGCATAGCAACAGATATATGTTGACTGATATGGAACTGTGCTCTCTTTCTAAAATACTCTGTGTACATTACGGTGTAAACCCTGGTGAGTGTTATTAATCTCAGTGACCACTAATTACTTGGATTCCCTGCCAGAAGGGACATAGGAATAATCTCTAAGGACTATGAAGCAACAGAAAGAAATGTGAAGAGATTGGGAGTTCTGTGAAGAGCTTGAATGTTCTAAGTTGTTTTTCTAATGAAAATGTTATAAGTTTGTGCAGAGAATCAGGGATAAGTAATAAAAACGACCAGTTACTTAATGGTATAAAGAACCAATTTGTTATTTAGTTATGCTTCATAATACCAGTATGTTGACCTTTTGATTGGAGGTGGAGTGCATCTCACAATGATTGTGATATGTGTGCCTGCTGTATGGTTTATCCATTTATTGCCTCTCTGCCCCAAATTCATTTATTCATTTTGACTTCTTTGTGAGAGTGGATCTGAGCCCTGGAAGTACTTTTTCTTTTGTCATCTGACACTGAACATTTGTCAATACAGCATGCTGGAGAGTCATTGCAGGAGGTGAATTGTTGCTTTCTAGTCAATTTGCTCTCTCTGCAGGGTCCATGCTTAGTTTCTTCAGTACCAATCTCATGCAGCAGTCCCAGTTTCTCAGTGTCTGGATTCTGCTGTGCATGCTAACCAGCAGTGCCCAGCAGCTAGTAGCTACCCCTGGAATTCCCTCTTCACCCTGGATGGCTTTGTAGCTGAGGTATCATCTCTCCTGGAGAAAGTTAAAGTTGTTTCTGCCTACTATCAAAGTGGTGAATCCTCTCACATCAATGTTGGCTTCCAGTGGTGTTATATGGTTGTATGGAGGCATCCACATACAACCTCTTGCGCTATTCTGGAGAAACCAGCCCCAAAGTAAAGTTCATGCTGCCTGCTATGCTGTGAGTAATAAAGTTCTTCGTCTCTGACCCACGGATCTTGTGTCTTCTGCCAGCATCTATGAAATAGCAATAGTCTAACTTGTAAGCTTCTAAGTAAGGGAAAATCATACTCCCGGCATAGTTCTTCACATTATAATTTACTAGTCTGCTCTGTCTGACCTGCTTTTAAACCCTGAATTTTAATCAAGGTAAACTCTTAGTTTTAATTCTAGATCTTATAGTTTTCAATTCAAGGATGTCTGGTCTATTATTGTGTTCACATACTTTGATTTCCTAATGAAAGTTTTCCTGCTTTCATATATTTTTTTTCTATATTTTCCCATATTTCATCTAACCTGAAGACCTAGGTCATGTGGGCCAACTTCTAGTATTCACTTGCTCTCTTTGATTATTGATCATATTGTCTTTCCACTTTGCATGTCTTCTTATTTTTGATCATGTTAGACATTTTGTATAAAAAATCTGGGCTTCAGATGATATTATTTTCCACCAAAAATAGGTGATCTTTTCAGTGAGAGAGGGTGTAAGTCTGATCACTGTAACATATTCAGGGGTTAAACTGGGTTGTGGCTAGGTTTAATTTCAGTAGAATTCAGTTTACTTCTGGTTATCCCCTATTCTTTAGGTCTGAACCACATGTGGTTTTAATTGGGAGCCTGGCATTGGTCTTTATTCTTAGCTCTGAAAAAGTCAAGAGAATTCTTTTTACATAGAATTTGACTTTATCTCTGTGCTTCCACAGCCAGTGAATGCTTTCAAAAAAGACAGTTTTTATAAATTATCTGTATTTCACTATTTTAGGTAGTGGGGCCACTAACCCACCACAACTATTCTGCATTCTTCTCAGAAGTGGAAGATTTCATGTATATTCTCAAAAACTTTAAGTAACTTAGCCCCATTCCAAACTATTCAATCAGAATCTCTGGGAGGAGGGTTCAAGTTTTAGAATTTGTCTAAACTCTATAGGTTTTTCTAATACACATGGAGAAATAAAAAACAGAGATATGGATCCTATGAATTAAATTATCTTTGTCTCAATGAAATTAGAACTCCTTAGAATACAACAATGTCAGTTTCTTGCTAAAATAAACTCTAAAATTAAACTTTGAATAAATGATTTGTACATGCCTTAAAAATGATGATTACTGAGATTTTATGTGAATTTGCTAGTGGAGAGAAAAATGTCAAACCAACAACAACCCTATGTTTGATAGTTTTACGAGATAGGTTTAGGAAAATATAAAAAAATGTATAATAATTTCAAAGAAGTTTTTGATAGAACCTCATGACATCCTTGTAGGTAACATGTAAAAATGCCCCTTTCCGGACCAGTATAGTACATAATTACGATTGGTAACACTGTTGAGTGTCTCGGTTCCCTGGTGTAAGAAGTGCTGTATCAAAGCAGAAGGATATTTCCATGGTGTTATCCTGTTTTAGTTTTCACTTTTATGAGGTATAAATGAAGGCAAGAAAAACATTTTGGTCATTTGTATAGACTTGTCAAGGTCAGTAGATAGTTTCATGAATTGTTGGACAACTCAATGAAGACTTGTTAAAAATGTGACATTCTATAATGATTAGCCAAAAAAAAAAAAACAAAAAAACAAAAAAAAACCAACCCTAGATGGTAATTTTTAAATTGTATAGAATATTTTTTTATTTAACTGCAAAGTATCTTAGTAGAATAGAAGAAAAGTGGCTTTGATATTTTTGTCAAATGATGTGGAGATAATAATGACCCTAAGTTTAGGATGACTTGACAGTTTGGAGAAGATATTCACACACACACGCACACACACACCAAAACAAAAACAAAAACAAAAACCTAAGACAATTACAGAATAAATGGATAGAAGCGGAATATCCAGAACAAAGCGCAGTAGAAATATTTTGCTTAGTTTAGGTATCTTGTTATACAAATTCTTTTTTTTTTTACAAGCACTTGTGTCGTTTTTTCCTCTTGTTTTTATTTAAATTCCAGTTAGTTAACATACAGGGTAATATTAGTTTCAGGTATAGAATTTAGTGATCCATCACTTACATACAACACTTAGTGTTCATCACAAGTGCCCTCCTTAATACTCATCAGCTTTTTAGCTTAAGGCATGAAACCCCTATCATATTTGGTAGGTCTTTCTCCTATCCTATACTATACAACAGAAAAATACAAGTTGAAGAGTTGTTTTTTGGTGAAGACACTCACAATTATAGATGGAGCATCTTTAACTCTTAGTTCTGCTGTGTCACAGGTTCTAAACTGCCCCTGTGGGGTGCCTGGGTGACTCAGTCATTTAAGTCATTTAATCAACTCATCATTTCAGCTCGGGTCATGATCTCACAGTCGTGGGATCAAGCCTAGCATCAGGCTCTGCACTGATGGCGGGAAGCCTGCTTGAGGTTTTCTCTCTCTCTCTCTCTCTCTCTCTCTCTCTCTCTCTCTGCCCCTCCTTCACCCTCTCTTTCTCTCTCTCAAAATAAATTAATATTTAAAAAAAATAAACTGCCCCTGCATTTTTAGTTAGAACAGTAGAAGTCTCCAAGATATTTTTAGTCTACAGATAATAAAGTCCTCCTGGCCAGAAATAATGCCCAAAACTTGGAACACTTCAATGTATTAATTGATATAAATCTCAGTGAAATCTAAAATTCCCCCAAGGCTCTAGGTTCTACAAAATCTACCAGAACATTCTATTTTCACTCCAAGAAGGAAATTAATAGCTGTAAAAAAACCTTGCTAACCAATGTGAAAAGAGAAAAACAGGTGAACAGGTCCTTTTTTTTTGGAACGAGTGAAAAAAGGCTATTTATTTACTTATTTATCTCTAGTTGCTACACAATGTTTCATTAGTTTCAGGTGTACAACTAGTGATCCAACTATATGTTACGCTTACCACAAGTGTAGCTATCATCTATCACCATACAATGCTAATATAATAGCATTGACTATATCCTCTATTCTGTACCTTTTATTCCCATGATTAATTCATTCCATAACTGGAAGCCTGTATCTCCCACTTCTCATCACCCGTTTTGCTCATACCCCAAACTCTTCCCCTCAGGCAACCATCTGTTTGTTGAACAGGTACTCATTTAGAAAATTACTATTGGAGTATGATCTCCTCATGTATATACAGTTAAAATCAAGCTCCTCTAATAAAGAAAATAGTTTACACAATACTTTTTGAAAAGCTATTTGTATTCCTGTTGTGGTCTTCCCTGTTACTTCTCCACTCAGATAAATCTAGCTTAAGTGAATGCATGTTTCTTCACCCTGACAAGAATAGATGCATATGAGATAAATACAGGAGGGCCTCTTGTTATCTGTGTCTTTAAATGTATCCCTCAGAAGCCAATAGCCTATCATGATAGAAATGTTAATACATTTCCATTTGCTTTTTTTAAACTTTCTTTTCAGTCCAGAGTTGGAGTTACTGATCATGATATAAGGGGTTATGGAAAATGAATAAATATTTCCTGACTACTAGGAATCGTGCTAGGCACCATATATGCATTATTTACAAAAACTTAGCTCAACATGCAGAATAGGTATCACTTGTATCACATTCTTATAGATGAATAAACTGAGACAGAAGGAAGTTAAGTGGCTGAACCAAATTCTAAACATCGATGTCTTTGTCCCTAAATCCATGCCAATTCCACACCATTATCCCACTTCCTGACTATTTTGACTCATGATTATGCTTGCTGAAAAAAAAAAGAAAAGAAAAAAAAAGATGGTTAAAAGCTTATGGTATATGTCTTGTTATCATATTAAAGCTTTTGTGCTGAACTTGTCATTCTTTAGGGGTTCAGACACAGCAAATAGAATAGATGTCATCAAGCATAGCGTGTGTGATGTAAGTATAATTTTCCCCAGCCGTGGTATCATGTAAAGTCACTGAGTGGCCCTCCTCCGAGGCGGGAGCACATTCCAAGATGTATATCTTTTTGTTTTTTTGTAACCCTTTGGCAAGAACTTGGCTACACTTTTCTCCATCTGAGCATATAATATGTGGGATTTTTTTTAGGGAGCAGAGGTGGGTATTTTGCTTCTTCTGATGGGTTATGCCCCCAAGCAATTGTCATTCTTTCCCCAATTCTCCTAATAGTGATTTTCAAAAACATAAAAAATATTAATTTTTAAGGCTGCCATTTGCTCCACATTGCCTTTGGCATAGAAGGCAATAGGGAATATACATAAAAAAGCACCTAAGTGCATGTCCAAGTTGGAAACACTTAATCCGGACCCATTAAGGAAAATTGAAGTGATTTAATGGAGCACAGATCAACACCTAAAGAACACACAACATGAGTGAAAGATTGAGGATTATATCATAAAAAATGGGAGAGGTAAACTAACAGTTTTCAGAAAAGGATCCTAGGGCAACCTTAAGAAGTGATCAAAGGCAAGCACTGCTAATGGCTTTAAAGCTTTGAGTAAATTAATGAGAATGACCTAGGTTAGCCCATAAATTAGTTAAGTCAACTATCAATGTTATTTATGGGAGCAACACATTGCCAGAAAAGAAAATTTAGGTATTGATGTATAGCCTCATTTCTGGGTGTTCACAATGGATATGAGTTTTAAATATCTTCTTGATACAGTTCACCTTTATAAACTGTTATACATTTTGTAATCACCCATTCTCTTTGAAAGGTTTTTTTTTTTTTTTTTTTTTTAGCACAATATTCTATTTCAGGCATCCTCCTATATAATGCACATTTAGTTTTCTTTTAAGCTATATACACGTTATGGCACGATCCAGATAGATGAATTATAGTAAACATTTCCAAAGTGTTATTAGTACTCTTTCTGATTAATTTCTGGACCTTTCTTATAAGGTAATTCCTAACTAGTTCCAATCCATTATAGAGCAAAGCACAACAAAATAAATATATATCTCAGTAAATTTATAAATAAAAATAAATTTATATTTGTCTTTCATTTTAGAGTGGTATTTTAGATATCACTTATTATGTAGTCTTCTTTAATATCAGTTGTCATTTGTGACTACAAATTAGGTTTTGGATAATTTGAGAAAACTAAGCAGTACTATCCTTTTTCAATAGTTCCAAGCATTCATTTCTCCAGAAATTCAAAGCATAAGTAAAGGCAATAAATTCATTCATTCACAGAGTGTAAACCAATATTCCCAATGGAAGAATTAATTTAGGATATCTCTGCTGGACCTGCCGATAGTGATACGGCTCCAAAACATAATGTGCTGTCTCTGTTGATTTTCTTATATTATTAAAATCCACTTACTTTTTTATTATTTGTCCTATGGAAATACATTCTTTGTTTATATTACCACTACAATTAATAAGCAGTAGCTTAATGATACTTCCTTATACTTGAAACACCAAATTCCTTTAATTTCTATTTCTTCTTTATCTTTGGGTTCATACAGTAGTTCATGGATTTATTTAAAAAGACAACATTGAGTGCTGGGTGTAAAACAGGCATACTGTGAACACTTCCTATTACCAACCTTCTCAAGGTAACAAATGTGTATATATCCATATTATTTTATTTAGACTAACCAAATTAATCCAAGTTGATCAATGGAAGTCCATGAAGTATTGAAATGAGGCCAAATGTAAATTCCTGATTAAACTTGCAAAAGGCAGCTTGCCTTAAAATACTGTAGAATTCAGGCATGCAGAAATTTAATTGAAACTTGGCAGAATTATAGCTATCCTCCAATTATGACACAAGTATTATCAGATTGAACACGAACACGAAATTAAGTGTGGAGAATCTTGGTGAAAATATTCAGTGCAAATAAATATTTGGTGAACTAAAAAATACTCTATTTTTTTTTTTTTATCTACAAATAATCTAAACCAGCACTTCTTTGGTTATATGTTACACACCAGAAAGTCACCCAAAGCAAAAGAAATGAGAAGATAATGGAATAAAGGAACACGAATCCTTTCAAAAATACACTGATGTAAAGCAGCTATGTATGAAACTAACCTTTGAGTATCAATCATCTTCAGTGTGTGGCTTCAGGTTTCGGATTCCATTAATTTGAATGAGCATCAGTCGGCTGAACACAGAAAGCATTTACAATGGAGGAAGGTGCTTTTTCAAAATCAGGATATAAACCCTCTTTTGACAATCTGAAGTGTAATTTTCTCAGAGATAATCCATTTCAAACCAACAGTGACTACTCATTTTAATTAGTTGCAGGCAGTTTTGTAAATTAAATTCCCGTTTCTAAAGTCAAATTCCAAAAAGAGAATGCTTTCATTTTGTTAATTGCTAAGTTGAGTTTTCAGGATAGGGTAAAATGAAGGAAGGGGTTCCTAATCAGCAGGCAGTTCTTAAATGGCATTACCCCTGTGTCTACTGAGCGGTCTCTTAGTAGGGCTAGAATGTTAGCATGTTGAATGTACATATTTGGGGTTGTCTTCCAAATAAACCATACTAGTAGAGCCACTTCAAATTAAAGCCAATCTTCCCCCCCCCCTTCAATCATATGCCTTCATGATTCTGACTTGAATTAGACATATGTGAAATTATTTGAATTAAACGTATGATCTAATACCCTAATACACGATTTGATGCTATGAAGTACAGCATGCTAATCCCTTTTGTGATATTCACTCCCTTAGTGGCCTAAGGCAAAGATCTTTGTCTAGGTTTCAAAGACGTATGAAAGTGCATGTAAGCGTACAAATCACACGCACCCTCACAAGCCCCTCTATCTCAATCAAAGGAAAAAACTTTCTTGAGATTCATTTCACGTTTGAATGAAAACTTAGAACTGGTTTCTCTGTGCAAGTAAAATTCTTAAAGGCTTCTTCCTACCTGAGAGTCTGTGATCCTTCGAAGTGGCTTCAGGCGGTTCAAGGAAGGATTTTCAAGGAGAGACTGACCCCTGGAGGCAGAAGAAGCTCCCTTTTGGCCAGATCTTGCTTTTGTAATTCTCAGAAATATTAAGTACAAGAGTGACAAGAAGATATGGCATCTGTGGCAAATTCCATATAGGTATCTTGCCTGACTCCCTAACTTCTCTCTCCACACTCTCTAACTGATTTGTAGAGGAGCTAATAGAATCACAAACTGTAGAATATAAAGAGTTTGCACCATGCACCACTGGAACATAAACACCATGAGGGTAGAGCTTTGTTTTACTGTATTTACAGCCTCCTCTCTTAACAAACGCCTGATACATACTTAGCACTAAATAAAAGGTTGTAGAAAGATTAAATGAACAAACGAGTAAATCTAGAACAATGCCTTTATTTTACAAAGATTGAATTGCACAAGCTCCATACTCAGCAGAAGACACGAATGTCTGTTGAACATCCATCAGAAACCATGTGGGAGACCATTCAGCCTGAGATGAGCGTCAGAAGGAGCCCTGTGAGACAGATAGTTGTTACAGTCATTTTTATGCCAGCCCTGAACACTGACCCCTATGTGTCCATCTTGGGAATAACTTCGATAGTTCATTTCAGAAAGAATCCATAAACTTCACTAGCTTCATATGAACAAAGAAATGAAAAGGGTACAGGGAGAGCTGCTTGCTCCGTGTGACTCATAAGCTTTAGGCCAAAATACAAAGTCATGAGGAAAACACTTCAGTTTCTCCAAGATTCTTGCCCCCCACTCCTTCCAGATGATGCAAATTAATCGAAGACATTGAGCATTGCTAACTGACATTAGTCCTGGTGAGGTAGCCTTGAAACATTTGATCAGGTACTTAAATCTTAATGTTGGTAAATGAGTCATGTAAGCGAGACTTTGGTTGGGGGAAGAATATGAAGCTGTTGTAGTTTGAGGATTAAATGCTCATCAAGACACTAGCCAAGAGAAGGCCGGAATTTTTTTTTCCTAATGATTCAACGTATGATATTTCCAAAAGAATGTAGAATTGGAAAAATCGAATACTTGTTGAAAATGCTTACCTTACTTTATATTTTAATATCATTTTCAATTACGCTGAGGTTAAGGATCTGTATTTTTCTTTGCTGCTTAAGGTCTCTCATGGGCTTTTGGCCACTGAGTGCTCAAGTGTGTAGTGTATAGCATAAGAACAAAAAACAAAAGGAACCGGTGCAATAAGAAGACAGCCTTCATAAACCCCATTATTTTATTAGGGTCAATTATGCTTTCTCTCCATTTAAACTGTGCTCCTGGGAGCAGCCTTTAAATTGAGAAAAACACAGCTGCAAATATAAGCTAACGTTCTCATCTTTCTTGCCCCACAAATATGGATATCTTTTTATATACTCCTAAATTCTTGCTTCAAACCCTTAAGTTCTTCTCAAATTTCCTCAACTCTTAGTTTCTCTGTCACATAATCTAGAATTAGTCTACACTGGCGGTCACATTTATTTCTTCTCTCTTTTGAAGAGCAGTTTATTTTCTGATTACAGAAGTAATTCTGTGCCTCTATGTATATAAAACAAAGACAATCATAAAGAAGAAAACAATTTATAATCCCACTACCAAACATAAGCCACTACTAACATTTTATTTCTTTTTGAGTTTAACAATTGAACCTATACCGTGTTCATTTTCATGTCTTGATTTTCTCATGTAATATAGTATTCTGATTAAAATTTTGTTTGAATATTTTCTTGTTACGATTATTTTTTACTTGTTTTGTTTTCCCAACTTTTTAAATATTTAAAAAGTCTTTTAGTAGTTCTACTAGTGAGAGTTTAATTAAAAAAATATGTATTTAAAACTTAATATTTACCAAAATCAGGAATGAATATTATTATCTGAGAAAATATTAGCCTAATTTTAATCTTCCCCCTTTTGTCACCATCTCTACTCACCTTCCAGGCTTACTTACTATGAAGGTGATTAGGAATAAGGTCATTGTTATTAACGTTTTATTTTCCCTTACTCATTTTCTATTTTTAAGTATATATTTTTTTTAATTTCAAAAGCATTTAAGACTAAATTTCAAGTGAACATTTTGACTTAATTCCATACGACTAATTTAATTTCCACACTAAAACTTTTATTAAACATTTACTCCCCTTCAGCCATTAATTTTTAGTTCCTTAATGACTGAAAGTGCCTTTAAGTTTTTCTCCTGCCTCATCGCTGATAAGTTTGTGATTAAGATGGATTAATTTTTAGTTTAACCCATTCAACCTGCAGAATTCAGTTGTAACTAAAGAAAGTTACCTTCAGTGATGTAGGAGATACTTCTTGTTCCTGGTATTTTGTTGTATCTGTTTCCTCACCATCTTTCCTTAAAAAAAAAAAATACCTTATTGTGGTAAGAACACTTAACATTAGATGTACCCTCTTAATAAATTTTAAGTGTACAATACATTATTGTTGACTCTAGGTACAATGTATACAGCAGATCTCTAGGGCTTGTTCATCTTGATTAACTGACGCTTCCTGCCATTTGTTTAGTAACTCCCCATCCTCCCAAGCCCACCCCCAGCCTCCTGCAGCCTCCATTCCATTCTTCAATTTTATGACTTTGTTGTTGATTTTTTTTTCTTCCCCAGGTATAAGTCAAATGCAATAGAGCAAAAATCAGTTTCCACTTATTTTTCTTTGAGGTCTTTACACCTCAGGAGAATACATACCCCACTAAGATTGGGCTAAGACTCTCAGTCAGTAGAAATTTTGATTTATATAGAGCATAGAGATGTCCTCTTCCTCTTCTCATACTTGTCAAACTACTTCTTCCTCCATGATCCATTTTTTCAGTAGCTCAGCATTAAAAAAAAAAGACAAAATATTAGAAAAATATGATTTCAAGGATCAAAAGAAAGTCAGCCAAGCCTTGAAAAAGCAGAAAACTTGGTTTTTTAGTGCTTCCAATAATAATTTTATATTGCTATTAAAATTTTAGTTTCCATGTATTTCTACTTAATTTCAGTAAATTTTATGTATATCATCAATTTTTGTTTAAATCTTGCCAACTTTGTCTTTAGTTTTTTCTTTCCATTTCAAAGAACCATAGATTCTTGGGGTGCCTGGGTGGCTCAGTCGGTTAAGTGGCTGACTTCGGCTCAGGTCATGATCTCGCGGTCTATGAGTTCGAGCCCCGCGTCGGGCTCTGTGCTGACAGCTCAGAGCCTGGAGCCTGTTTCAGATTCTGTGTCTCCCTCTCTCTGACCCTGCCCCGTTCATGCTCTGTCTCTCTCTGTCTCAAAAATAAATAAACATTAAAGAACCATAGATTCTTGTTTTACATCAAGGATGACAAATTATTTTATAAAATATTCTATAATTCCTGTGTCATTTTATTTTGTGAGGTCTATTCCTCTTCTGAGTCTTATAACTGGTAATGTCTTATTCTTTTTTTTTTTTTTTTTTTAGTGTTTTATTTATTTTGGGAGAGAGAGTGTGTGTGAGAGAGAGGGGGAGGGGCAGAGAGAGAGGGGACAGAGGATCTGAAGTGGGCTCTGTGCTGACAGCAGAAAGCTCAATGCAGGGCTCCAATTCAGGAACCAAATTTGGATGCTTAACTGACTTAGCCACCCAGGCACCCCAGTAATGTCTTATTCTAGTGATGGTATGTGTTTAAAATTTCTCTTTTTAAAATCAATTAATTAATTATTCTTTTATTTGAGAGAGAGAGAGAGAGAGCTCAAGTGGGGGAAAGGGGCAGAAGGAGAGAGAGAGAGATAGAGAATCCCAAGCAGGCTCCATGCCCAGCACAGAGCCTAATGGGGGGGGGGGGGCAGGGCTCGATCCCATGACCCTGGATCATGAGCTGAGCCAAAATCAGGAGTTGGCCACTGAACCAACTGAGCCACCCATGTGCCCCTAAATTTTTTTCTTTTTAATGCGGATCCCACATTATTTCTTTTTTCTTATTCTAACACCAGGAGAACTCTCATTAAAGAATAAGCTCAATCCTCAAAAAATGCCAAATCCAAATACACATAAATGTGTCAGTCAATAGAGTGTAAGGATTTAATTGCATCCATTCTCTCTACACATGCTTAATCTTTTTAGATCTACAGCTGAAAGTGAAGTGGGTCATATAACTCTTATTCTAAATCTGGCCTTGGTAGGCATGCACCTTATGAAGTTATGATGTCATGGAGGTGAGACATTCTCCCACCCTACTTCCTAGAAATTAGGTTAACAATAAATCCCCAGTATTCCAGCTTACTTTCTGCCTATAGAGCATTTACTCACAGAGAATACACTAACAAAGAGATGTGGGGTTGAAAAATAAGGGAAGGGAAGAATGGAGGCACCATGCAGTAGAAGATGCCTCTGAACTTCTCAAATTAATTCAGAACTTGTTTTCTGCAAATAGTAAATGAGTAGCAGGAAATAAACATTTCCATTCACTTTCAGGTAAGGAGGCTTGTTTTTATCTTGTAGTGCATGATGATTGGTATTTTTCAATCCAGCCCCGTTAATCTTGCTGCTAATGGAAATTCTTCCCAAATTCTGGTACTAGACTAAAATTCGGTACTAATTTTTACTGTTATTCTGAGATCACTACTCTTGGTGCTTCTTAAACACTATACTAGGAAATCGAAATGATTAAATAAGGGGCTACTGACCATCCCGTATTAGAATCTACTCTGTAATTAGTTTTTGTTAGGTATATCTTAAATCAATTGGATGTTTCTTTTTAATCTGCTGAATTGTGGTCATGAAAATGATCTCAATTCAATTTAATTCAATATTGTTTATTTGGTAATTACTGTATTTCTATTACTGGAGACAGAATCACAAACTGGCATAAGTGAAAAAGGAAACATATTCCTCGTATAACAGAAAAGTTTGTAAATAGAATGGTTTTCATGTTTGAATAGTTCATGTATATGTTCACTTGAGCTTTTTTTTAATTTCCCAATGTCTCATTTCCATTTTTTAAAATTGATTCATTTAAAAAGCAAAGTTTGACTATGAGTGGTATCCACATTGTGTAAACTTAAGTTTTTTCAGTACTTCAACCACAGCAGAAAAAGTTTTTACATCTCGTATTATTGGCTATTTTGGATCATGTGTCCATCTTTGAAACAATCCCTGTGGTCAAGATGATGTGGAAACTTAATTGACCAAGTCTGGTTCAATAAGGCATCTGGACTGGAGACTAAGCACTGAGCCCCTCCCAAAACACAGGGACTTTTAGGCATGGAGATAATTTTGGAAAGGAAAATGGAAGTAATATTTCTCAGCCAACACAATTTTCCAAATGCTTGTGGGCTTTTTCTAGCTTTGCATTAATCTAATCCCATAAATTAGTAACTAAAGACAGCGATCTTGCAGTATCATAATCTTTGAATGTAGATTTCAGAAGCGTCAATTTCTGAGGGTCCAAGGCCCAAGTGCTTTCTACTTGCCTAGACTGGAATGATGTACACCATAGCATGAGATGTGCTGGTACAAACTGCCCCTTTAAACCAGGCTGCATTTCAATTTATAACTCTTTACAATGGTCGTGATTGTTTCCTTTGGCTGGAAGGAGAAATAAATAGCAGAGAGAGCTTGGGAGACTTTCTCCAGGTTCCAGTATAATCCTACATTTGCACTCCCATATTTTTGCATTTGTTGAAACTAACATTAGCCTCAAACATATATTTCAATTTTTTTAAATCATCTAAGGATTAATATTATCAGACTGTAAGCCATATAGATTTACTTGTTCACAGATAGAAGGGGTCACTGAAATTTCTCAACCAGGTCCCGAAACTCTAACCTTGGTTGTCTTATTATCTGTGTTCTAAGATAAAGGGATTAACATTTAACAGATGTTTTGCTACCATGTAACCAGAACTATAGACTTCCCAGCCTAGAACAAAGAGATCATCATTGCCCTCCTACATATAACAACTTAGTCTCTTCCACACTACATACCTTGTCGTTTTATTATCCCATGAACTGAGAGTAAGGGAGAATTGGTTTCACCCAAAAAACTTGTAATACTGTTACTTGAAAATGATGACTATGTTCTGGACAGACAAAAATGATTAATTGGATTCCTCGTTGTTTCAAAAGTAGGTTTAGCAGACATAAAAGACTATTAACAATAGAGAACAAGCAGAGGGTTGTTGTGGGTGGGGGATGGGCTAGATGGGGGATGGGTCATAAGGAGGGAACTTGTGATGAGCACTGGATATTGTATCTAAGTGACGAGTCACTGAATTCTACTCCTGAAACCAATATTGCACTGTATGTTAACTAACTAGAATTTAAATAAAACTTTGAAAAAAAAAAGGAGTAAGTTTAGCAGAGAAAACAGGGTCAGGATTTCCAGGAAAAGAGATAGTTGCCTATTCTAAATCTACTAATAAAACATCTTTCTAACACTTCTGTGGACTCAGAATGAAAACAGATTACAAGGCCCAAGGAACAAAATGCAAAAGCCAGGGCAGAAGACAGAGAAAACATGTTATCTCAGACACTTAAAATGGCACATGCCAGCTTTGGAGGTGTGCAAGCAAACATGCATGACTTGAGAGAGGCAAGCTCAGAAAAGAAAATGAATATGTAAGTTTGGTTAAAACATGTAATATTGAGAGGTAGAAGAATTAGACATGCAGCTGGAAAAGTCGGTAGTCATCATACTGTGAGGGACTTTTGATTCTCCAGTGAGAATATTTTATTTGGTGAAAAAGTGAAAATCTTTGAAAATTTGTGAGCGGGAAACTTATGATCAGAATTGCACTTAGAAGATTCTAGTAATGGCGTGTGAAACAGATTGAAGCTGGAGGAAATGGAGGTTAAAAAACTCATAAACACACAATTATAATGTTTAAGTGACAAATAATGGGAAACATACTTATAGTGATGAGAAAAAAAGATAAAAGGAAAAATGCAGGATAGATTTGAATGCCTGGGTTTAGAGTACTTTCCCTGTTATCTAGTCTCCCCTCCCTCCTTCCTTCCTTCCTTCCTTCCTTCCTTCCTTCCTTCTTGTGTCCTTTTTTCTACTCTGTATTTTAATTCTTTTAACTAAATTTAATTGATGAAAATTTCATGTTTTTAATGGTTATTTATTTTGAGGGAGAGAGCACAAACGGGGGTGAGGCAGAGAGAGAGAGGAGAGAGAGAATCCCAAGCAGACTCTGTGTTGTCAGCATGGAGTCTGACATGGGGCTCAATCTCATGAACTGTGAGACGGTGAACTGAGCTGAAATCAAGAGTTTAATGTTTAACCAACTGCGCCACCCAGGCACCCCCAAAATGTCACGTTAATCAAAGTAAATGAGGTTGGTGGGATTTGTTCAAAAGGTCTCCCAATTCTCAGAAACATTATTAAAGAATTCTCTAGGGCCACACCGAGTATTCAATATTGAGCAGGTGAGTTTAGTTCTTTCTTTGCCATAAAAAAAGGAAGCTGATATATGAGATCACCCTTCAACATTTTAGAACTTGAAAATGCTTTATGTACCTGAATAGCTTTTAGTATACAATAAGACTCTGGATCACTGGACAAAATACATCAAATTTATGTCTGCTGTCAGATATGTGTTCTTTAGGTTTACTTTTTATTTTGAATATTAATCATTTTATATGTTCCAGGAACTGTGTTAACTACTTAATTTCAATAATTTTTATGTAGAATTTAAAATATATGCAGTAGTAGACACAATGACAAAAAAGGAACCCCTATATACCCATCACCTGGCTTTAACAATATTATAGCAAATATATCTTTCTTTTCAAACAGAGCTAAATTCCTACCTTTTTTCACTTCCCTGATTTTTAAAAGATCAGATTTTTTTTTGGTTTTTCCTTAAAGAAGATAAATAAAGATACATGTAACTTTCTCCTCTAGGTTATATTTGAAAACTTCCTCCAAGAGGGAACATTAAGATAGTAGTCTATCTTATTTAGCGGTAAAAACAAACTACTAGTTTCTTCTAAATATTTATAGATATTTTTTATAGTTTTACTAGTGTAAAAGCAGACTGGAATTTCTCCTGGTATTCACCCGCTGTGATGTTAACTATTATAGTACTTATGTGAATCAGGCAGTTTTGTCTTTTTAGAGAGTGGATAATTGTGTCATGAGCAAATTATTTGGACAAATGCCAAATGGAATTATCCAGTAAATTATAATCAATAGGTGCTTATTTAATAAATTATTTGTCCAGAGAGTAGAGCCCCATGTGAACCAATAGTCAAGGATTCTGTGTGACCTCCCTTTCTGCCGTGACTTGCTTTGTGAATTGGAAAAATCAGTTAACCTCTCAGTGCTTCAGTTCACTCATCTATGAACTGAGAAGAGTAACACTTGCCATCTAACTCACCAGTATTTTGTGAAGGTTAATGAGCTTCAGAGTTTATAAAGTGCCTTTTCTTCTTGGCTTGAAAGCCTCTTGAAGAGTACTAAATATCACTGCTATTTTTTTTCTTATAGATCCAGTAAATTATCCTTTGAAAGACCCATTATATTACAAAATATGTGATAAGATATTTCTAGTAGCATTATCCCACATCTATCATGAGAGGTAAGAATAGTTTCAGCATCACTGCTGTTGAACGGGATTCACATAATTCATATTATTAGAGTCTGAAACATTTGTGGACCAATAACACATACCTGTTAGGCAGAGTTTTTCTAACTTCAACTTAAAATATTTTAGTTCTTAACAATTTTGTCAAAGGGTTATTATATCTTGATATAATTTTATGAATTGAATATCAAAAAGAAAAAAATTTATCCAGTGAACACATGTACCCGTTGTTCATTGCCACAATGAACAAATAATATTAAGGTCATGACTGAAATCCACAAAAGTGAGATAATTTGCTATAAGTGGAAAATCTGTACTGTCACTGTGAATTTTATGAAACAGTTTTGCCAAAGCTCTGTTTGAGATAAATAAGAATAACACAAATTTGTAGGATCCTGGACTCCAGATGCAATGCTGCAAATCCTATGTTTAGTGGATTTTAGTTAATTTTGTACTATTTTATGTATTAAACATTTTAGTGAGAAAAAAACATAATTTTCATACTGTTAAAGAATTTATCTTGGAATTTTAGAAAAGATGGCAATGCTAAACTATCTTTTAACATTTCTTAAATTATAGGTCATCATTTGATTTGAAATATTAACTCCTATTGTACTTTATATTAGGGTAATATGTGTATGTAACAAAATCTCATACATTTCTCTTACTTTATTTAAGAAGGATAATAAAGGAAAACTAAAAGGGAAAATACAAAATACATACATTTTGCTCTTTTTATTTCTCTTTCAGTAGGGGAAAGAAACCATACAAAAAGCCTAGAGGAATTCTTCAATTATAATTGTATTTTTTCTTGAATATGGAAATCAGAGAAACTACATATTACATTTTAAGTTCTAGATAAATATAAATATAAATCAACATCATTTGAGAGTTTACAGAAAAAAAAATCCAAAATAATGTTAGAAGTTTTGGGACTTCACCCATCTCAAGACTGTTGCTAGTGGGGAATTCATTTTTTTGGCCTCCGAAAATGATGTGATATATAAAGATAAAATTGAGAAATTTTAAAGATTATCATCAATATATTCAAAATGTCATTCTTTCCTCTTTCCCAGAAATACAAGCCATTTTCCTAGGGGGCAGTCAGCCTAGAGACCCAAGTCTGCATGGACATATATACACTTAACCTGAGCAGCCATATACATTGTCTTGCTCCTGCAAGAAAAGGTATGAGCAGTTGGTCCCCTAAAACATATTCAGGGGATGCCTGTGTGGCTCCGTTAAGCATCTAACTTTGGCTCAAGTCATGATCTCACAGTTCATGATCTCAAGCTCCACATAGGGCTCTGCACTGACAGCTCAGAGCCTGGAGCCTGCTTCGGATACTGTCTCTCTCTGTCTCTCTCTCTCTCTCTCTCTCTGTCTCTACCCCTCCCCTGTTTGTACTCTCTCTCTTAAAAACAAATACATAAACTTAAAAAAAAACATATTCAGGTATTATAACTGTGACCAGATTGCCTGACAGCCAAATAGTTTATATAGTCATCCTTAATTTAGAGTAGTTCTTTTCAGAAATGCAGAATTAATGTTTAATATTCTTTCTCTTTTTAGAGAAATTTAATACAGTGCTTCCCATGTGCCAGTTCTCAGATAACCAGGGCTGGTTTTGAGCAAGTCCGTATAGTTCAGGACAAAATGAGAAACTGAAGGCAAGGTTTTTATGTATGTGAAGACAAAGTTATCAACAGTCCTATATTGTAAACATAAAACTTTAAGTCTAAGAATCCGCCCTTCTTAATTTTTTGTCATAAAGTGGCTCTCTTCTATCAAATAGCGGTAATGTAGGATAGGCTTTTTAAAAATAAGGTCCTTACGGGGTGCCTAGTTGGCTCAGTCAGTTAAACATCCGGCTTCAGCTCAGGTCATGATCTTGCAGTTTGTGAGTTCGAACCCCATGTCAGACTGTGTTGACAGCTCAGAGCCTGGAGCCTGCTTCGGATTCTGTGTCTCCCTCTCTTTCTCTGCCCCATCCCTTTTCTCTCTCTCTCTCTCTCTCTCTCAAAAATAAACATTAAAATAAAAAAATGTCCTTGGTAAAATAACAAGTTAGAAACATTGTTCCTGGTCCCCCCTTAGTCTCACTTTTTAGAAAACATACTGACTTCTGGAATCAAAAGTCTAAGAGTTTTTAGTCTTATTTTTATTGTTTACTTATTATTTTGAGAGAGAGAGAGAGAATGAGCAGGAGAGGCAGAGAGAGAGAGAATTCCAAGCAGGCTCCACACTGAACCCAATGCAGGGCTCAAACTCACGAACCATGAGATCATGACCTGAGCCAAAATCAAGAGTCAGATGCTTAACCAACTGAGCTACCCAGGCACCCTTAAGACTTTTGTTTTCTTTTGTGTTTTGTTTTTAAGTTTATTTATTTATTTTAAGAGAGATAGAGATCGTGCAAGTGGGGGAGGGGCAGAGAGAGAGAGAGGAGAGAGAGAGAATCCCACGCAGGCTCCACACTGTCAGCACAGAGCCAGAAGCATGGCTCAAACTCCTGAAAAGGTGAGATCATGACCTGAGGGAAAACCAAGAGTGGGACCCTTAACTGACTCAGCCACCCTGGCACCCCAAGACATTTTTGGTTTTAAATGTCACTATAATTCTTTCAGACAACCAAAGAAAGCAATAACTTAGAAAAATGTTATCATTATCTAGAACATATTAATATCAAAAATATTAAAATTATATATATATGTACATATACATATGTAAATAATCTGTAATATTCCTAAGAAGATTTTAAAATGTGCAGATTTGTTAGGTGATATGTAAACTCGGTGCCTCTTTTGTTTTTAAATAAATTACAATTGTTTTAAATAAATTACAATTGTCGGGGCGCCTGGGTGGCGCAGTCGGTTAAGCGTCCGACTTCAGCCAGGTCACGATCTTGCGGTCCATGAGTTCGAGCCCCGCGTCGGGCTCTGGGCTGATGGCTCGGAGCCTGGAGCCTGTTTCCGATTCTGTGTCTCCCTCTCTCTCTCTGCCCCTCCCCCGTTCATGCTCTGTCTCTCTCTGTCCCAAAAATAAATAAAAAACGTTGAAAATAAATTACAATTGTTTTGTTTTAAATAAATTACAATTGTTAAATAAATACAATTACAATTGTAATTTAAATAAATTACAATTTGTTTTAAATAAATTACGATTGTTACAGAGATTGTTAGTAATCTATGATTGCTAAGACAAGATTTCTTTGAAAATATGTAATGTAAAAAAGATTCTTTGAAGAAAAATATGAATGCTATATTGTAAACTGATCAGAAATTACTTCCAAGAAGGCAGACCAACTCAGACAGTCCATTCATGTCATCTGACCACTGTCACTGAGGAGCCCTAATCAAAGACCCTGGAATAGTTGACAAGAGTATTTGACAAATATCTAGATGCTCAATTTGGAATGAGTCATTTCAGAATGAAGCTTACCAGTTTTTATGACAACTCCATTTTGGTAAAGGAAGAGAAATTCTGGATTCTGGATACTTTCTACATGCTTAACAAAGACGTGCTGGAATTTGGACAACTCTAATTTTGTTGTGCATCCTGAATACAAGGTTGTTTTTTTCTTTTTTTTTTCCAGATTTCTTTTAGTTAGGAAGTGCCCATGTATCACATGAAATGTGGTATAGCATTCTGGCTATTTTCCTATGAAAAATAACCCACTGCAAAGTCATCACAACTTTCTGGCTAGTTACTGTGTTGACCAACATCTGCCCAGAGGAATTGCTAATGTCCACCACAAAGTAAACAAAGCAGAATCCTTGCTGATCACTGATTGACAGTTCTATGAGGCCATATGTTTTGAAATTTGCATTAAGTTTATGGGTTTGTTTTCTCCCTATACATGAAAAAACTTTGTTACATTGTGGAATCTTTGCTGGGACTAACTTTATCTGCATATTTTTGGTCTTTAGAGACCAAAAGTTAGCACTGGAAAATTCCTGGACAGTGGTTTTAGAGGTACATGGCTATAAAAGAGAAGTATTTCCTTCTTTTTACTGCTTGACTTAGCAAAATAAACTGCTTTTAGTTTTAGAAAATGCAGGCAAGAATTCATTTCAATTATTTTTACTTTAAACAATTTAATCTTTTGCCTTTTCATAACCTTTTACTATTATCTTTTAATAAAGAGAATAGGCTACATAATGGTACTTTTGGCATTGCAAAGAGGTTTTGAAAATATCATTTTCAACCCAATATATATTGCACGCTAAGTACATGGACAGGAAGTTTGGTTTGGAGAATAATTATATCAGGCTACCAATCAGAATATTTGGTCTTCATTCTTTTGCTGACTTCATTGTTTTTCCAAGTTTATTGTGCTACCCATGGTTTCTCACCTATGAAAAAGGGGATCTTAGAAATAAAACAGGGAGAGAAAGAAATGGAGACACTTTAGAATTTTATTTACGTAACAGTAGACTTCCCATTTTCCCTAGAATTTAATGATGTACAAATTCATTGGGAGGTCTGATCTCAAAATAATAATCAAATATGAGAGAAATCGCCATATTAAATAAATCTGTGCTTATGTAATATTTTTATGATAAAATTGAAAAAATATTAACCTATGAGAAAATATTTTTCATCTAGAGAGTTCACTGTATATTTTTCTTTTTGTCAGTTTAATTTTAACTTGCATATTTAGTGTTGGAGGAAAAATATTTTTTGGTGAGAAATAAATCAATTCCATCAAGGCGTTGGCATTACATACTTAACAGTCAAATGGTCTGATTTTCATAGGCACAAGTACCGTCATTTAGCTATCTTGTCTTCTAAAGTAATTCTGACTCAGATGACTCAGTTTCCTTGAAGGAGGGACTAATGCGGCCATATCTACCTTCTGTAGCCTATTTGACTCATTTAGCTTTGCCACTGCATTTTCGTGGGTATCTTTTTCTAGTTTGACTCTATTGACAAGGCAGCAAAGAAACATATTTCCAATGTTAAGTCTCAAGGAAGAGACTTTCTCTCTCTCTTCCCCCAAAAATACCAGTACGAAAAAAAAAAAAAATCCCAACAGTATGATATTGCCCAAGGATATGTAAAATTCTACTCAGTGCAAGACCTAGAATGTTCTGGAAGTTCCAGGAGTTATACTTTGTATGTCAGAGTCTCAAGTACACCTGAGGATACTCCATCACCCAGACACATGTTCAAGGAAAAGAAGCAATTTACAGGAGACTGGAAGGCTCTCAGAACATTTCATTCTTTGTTTTCTTTTGGAAATCTAAGTCTACAAAGTTGAAGTTTGATGATATGTATTGGTCTGTTCTTCCTAGTATATTACTTTGCTAGGGCTGCCACAACAAAGTACCCCAAACTGGGGGGCTTAAACAACAGAAATGTATCATCCCACACTTCTGGGGGAAGAAGTCTGAGCTCAAGGTGTCAGCAAGGTTGTTCGTTCTGGGGCTGTGAGGAAGGACCTGTTCCAGGCCTCTCTTCTAGCTTCTGGTGGTTGGCTGGCAATCTCTGGTGCTCCTTGGGTTGTAGAGGCATCACCCTGACCTCTGCTTTTATGCCTACATGGTATTCTCCTTGTGTGCATATCTGTGTCCAAATTTCTCCTTTCTATAAGGACACAGTCATATTGGATTAGACCGCACCCTAATGACTCATTTTAACTTGGTCAGTTGCAAAAACCCTATTTTGAAGATGATATTCACAAGAACTAGGGGTTATGACTTTAACATCCTTTGAGGGGATCACAATTCAACTCATAATATCGTGTCTCTCCAATTTGGCCTTTGCATTTCAATCCTATTAACTCTAAGAAGATGACACAGAATACAGTACTGGAAGTTTTCTATAAGGATTACATCATATAACAAAATAACAGAAGAGATAAAGGCTAGAGAAAGCATTGAAATAGAATCAACTTACCTGATTTTAAATATTTGGATATTTACCTTCTTTTATTTATTTACTTATTTTTTTAATGTTTGTTTATTTTTGAGAGAAGGAGAGAGAGAGAGAGAGAGAGAGAGGGACAGAGTGTGAGCAGGGGAGGGGCAGGGAGAGAGGGAGACAGAACAGCCTCCAGGCTCTGAGCTGTCAGCACAGAGCCTGATGCAGGACTTGAGCCCACGAACCGGGAGATCATGACCTGAGCTGAAGTCGGATGCTTAACCGACTGAGCCACCCAGACACCCCATATATTCTTTTAGATTAAATAAATACCTTCGGAATATGTCTCTACTATTATTCATTTATTACCCTTCTCACCTAACGAATCTATTAATGCACAATTCAAATTTTAAAAAGCTAAATTTTTGCAAAATTTTGGTGTTTTCTCAATCTGATCCGTATTAGTAATCAAAGACAGCTTATTCAACGGGTATTTTTTTTTTCTCTACTAATCTTACGTGTACATTCACAACGACAAATGCAGAGTAGAGAAATATCTCAATTAAATAACACATCGGATATTTATTTCATAGATAAACAGGCCATGACTATACTGAATCCACTGGTTTTCTTTCCAATCACTCTTTGCCATATTAACCGATTTCTCCACTATTGATTGAATCAGCTGTGCAGACAATCCGATTTTGTTGTTAAGACAGCTGAAAACAGCAGATTGACTCCTTTTGATCTGTTTCATATAAACACAATTATTGTCAAAGTGTTCTCAAATCCTCCATCTGACTGCAGAACAGATGGATTTTTTTTTCAAATTTTACTAACAGCAAAAAATAAACTGGACTCTAGAATTGATTTGCCTAATAATAATAAAATTTTGACTTGGCAGTTTTAGGAATTAAATCTAAGAGCCAGAAAAACCTCAAGATAGTCTAACTTGACTGTGTCTGGAACTAAACTGATCTAGGATTAATGAGATAAAGTTTAGGAGATAGTTTTTGTTTTTGTTTTAAGAAGCAGCAACATTGGCCTTGGCATAAAGCAATATTAGGGAAATTTAAATCTCTGACATTCCAATGAGCCATGTGTTCCTTCCAATTTTTAGTATACCAAAGTGGTGAACAGGGTGTTCTTGTTCTATTGTGTTTACATTTATTCGGTTAAAGTATATCTCTGAGTGAAGACCAATGATAGTACTGGGTACTTAGCACCTTTCTTTGCTCTCCAAGTGCCCTGCAAATATCATCTCATTACTCTTCAAAACTATCCAGGCAAGAAATCATACACCTTGTCTCAAAGACAACTCTTGAAAACAAGACTTTATATCCTCCAATAAGAGTGTTCACTATATATGTACTTAAAATTCTTCCTCCAGTTTTTATTTTGGAAATTTAGTCAGTGAATGGGCAATTAAAAAACAAACAAAAAAAACATCTAAACAAGCCAGAAAGCAACGGAATGCCAAGAAGGTATTTGTGGACTACTCTCCAACACGTTTGTTTTAGAAATTAACACTAAACCTTCAAAAAACAATGGCACGGTGTGATTTTCCATGAAGCAACATAAAGCTTTAAGTGTTTAACCATACTAAGGATTCCTTTTCTATTTACATAATGATATATCATGTTTATCCTACTAGCTCTGTAAAAATTTTAGTAGCCATCCATAGAGCTCAGATAAAAGGATACTTCACCTCAGAATCACTAATCTATGTTAATACCTTTTTGGTCAAGTTCCTATAACAGCTCTTAGGATTTCAACCCCAATAGGTCAGAGAAAGAAGATGGGAAAATCCTTAATAAAATGTTGTTAGAAGCTACAGGTGGGAAATAAAGAAGCTCTTGTGACCTATAATCTTATTCTCTCATAAAGTCACCAAAAGAGCACAGCAGTTTCTGCAGTTGAAATTAGACAACACACTAGTGGCTTTTCAATCTCAACTTTTACAGTTCGATGTTATCATTTTCGGTGAAGAACAAATGAAGGATACGGCAGCTCTGCCCAAGATGTTCTCTCTGGGTTTAATCAGCCCACTCAACCACATGAGTGACTCTGCCTTAACAGTATTTTATTCCCATTTATAAACAGTGAGGGCGTTTTGCTGGTTTCTTCATGAACAAACATCAGATTCTCAACATGATCTATTTGAGTTTTATCACTTTTATGCCAAATTTACCTGAAGAAAATTATTTCCTGTCAAATATTTAGTACGAAACCAGATCAATTTTATAATAGGAGTTGTCATGAGATCATAAAAACCTACCCTAGGCATCAGCCTAGGTAGAGTGCTGAGTTCTTCCAATAAGTAGTCCCACCATATTGGCACTCTGTAAAACAAAAGCAAAAGCAGAAAAAACAAAACAAGACAAACCCTCCCCCCACACACACACAAAACACACACACACACACACACACACACACACACACCCAGCAAAGGGCTATAGGCAAGTGCGTGACCAAATGAGAGTAGTTTGATGATTATGCTCCTTCAGTGGGTGCCCCTTGCCAAAAGGGTAGCAGGCTTTGACTTTTTGCCCTGTCATTATCACCACTGGCAATGGTGGAAAACTCTTACATTTCTACCACATATAACTGGACCTTGAGAGATAACTGGCTTGTTACTTTATTTTGCTTAGAAGAGTATGTGACTTGCATTTTCCTTGGCCCCAAAGAGAAAAAGAATACTTCCTGAAAGATCACTATTGATATTTTTTCTTCCTTTCATAAAACTCATGTATTATGTGTTTTTCCTCTTTGATTTAGGAAGAATATTTAGCAAAATATAAAATACTAGGGTTGAAAAGAAAAGAAAAAAAGTTCCTGAGGGAATATCTAAGAAAGAGTAGATAGCAATCGTCTATGTTTTGTTTTTCTCCCCATTTCTAAAAAGCATGTTATTACATCACATCAAAACTATTTTTTAAATGATTTGTTAATACTAAAATGCCTTTTTAAAAAATTTATTCAAACTATCACCTCTAAAATTACTGTCATGAATGAGATACAATGAGTTACTTGTGTTCTGGATAACACAGGCTTTTTTTATACAGATTTACTATTTTTACCTAAAAGTTCATTATGCCGTGGAAAGAGAATATTGTTATTGGAAGAAGACAAAATTTTGTAGATTTAATTTGCTATCAATCATTTGCATAATACTAAGGTTTGGATTTAACATAGGCTCGAGATTTGTCATCTGCAATTTCCATGCATTTACCATGTATAGAACAACTTGTTTAACAATAGTTGACTCTGTGAGCAGTTTACTTGACAAATTATGGCAAATATTTGCTTTCTGGAATCTTGAGAATGAGTTGAGTATCATCGTACTTCCTGTTGGCGAAAAAAATAAAATAAAATAAATAAATAGGGGTCTAAGGAAGTGCTATCATTAATTTGTCAGAAAAGCAAGTTGTCATTTCTGAAAATTTAATGTCATTGAAGCTCTATTTCCAATAGCAAAGGAGCACTATTGCTAATAGACTTCAGAGCTTGAAATAAATAAATCTTTGGAATCCTGTTGCATCTCTTGGGGTGTGACATTTGACAGTCTTTTATAGCACAGAACGAAACAAGTTTGTGAGCTGGAATTCAATTGTGGCGTATTGATTCCTTGCATCAGTCATTATTCCCTGCTGATTGACAGCTGAAAATTGGTTACGTTAAGTATTTCATATGTTATATTGGCTGACATTTGCTTGCCTGCTCCTGTGTCAATATTGTTGTAAAGATCTCCAGCTTTATGAGATAGCAATAGACACTGACTGTGGCTTTTGTGTGATGTTCCAGTGTTTTTCCTGACATAATTTAAGACATATTAAAAACCAGCAGCATCTTCCCTCTTGAGAAGCTTAATGCCAATATTATTGTCTTCCAGGGGAAGATCATGTATGCTCATAATCGGGTGCTAATTTCCACCCGTACGCTCATGTTTAGGCATTAGGCACTATAACTGTAAAATTGAGCCTTCTTGATTGATTCATGTCAAGCCTCATCTCGGCTCCTGCAGGGGAAGTCATCCAGCTGACCCTTTTTACACTAAAAGAAGAGATTTGTGTTCCTTTCTTTCACCTGGAACCATCAAATTGACTGAATAATCTGTAATACATTAGTGCTGACATTTGTTAGGGGAGAATTAAACAAGACACAGTAATCATCACCTAGAATAAAAATTGTGTTTGATTTCCAGCAGAGTTCTATTAAAGCGATGACAGACTCAGTCTCTTCCAAGGTGGAAAATCGTGAATATTCTCTGCATTAATGAATCAAGTTAACACATTAATCGCTTATAAGCCCTTCTTCTCCGGTATGAGTGTTAAAGGATAGGAAGGCCCTGGTGTATGGTGAGTAGGTGTTTGTAATCAAAGTGAGATTCTGGTGGAAAAAAAAATTTTTTTTTTTAATTCTTATTGTCTTTTTCTTTTTGGTAGTCTGAGATGTAAAAAGTTGTATTGTTCTCTGAAACATACAAAATTCATCCCAAAATGGCCTATTATCTCCTCTTCAACTCACTTGAGAAATATCACAAAAAGATGGAGTGAGTTAAGTACCCAAGGACTAAATGTGATTCCTGGTTTTCCTTATGTTGCTTAAGTTTACAGTGTCTTCGAATTTAGATCAAGAAATGTCCTTCCATCTCACTCTTCCTGTTCTAAAGCGCATAGGAATCACTGTCACTGAGCTTCGTTTGAAGCTGTTCCTGAACAACTGGATTTCATATTCATTGGTCTTCATTCACAGCACCTGCTCATCAACCACGACTGTGAGCATGAAGCAGAATCATATTACACTCCTGAGAGCTCACATGTGTGTGCTCTGTAAAAACCAGTGTTTTATATCTAACTTGTGTAGGACTAATTTTCAAGATGATTCGTTCATAAGTGATTATGTGAGTGTGTTTTCCATTATGAGTTCACACTTCTCAGAAGTACCACTTAAAAACAGACCTTTTCCACTTTTGACTATATTTGTTGAAGCGGTTGTCAAGTTTGTTAATTGGGGTCATTTCAAAGTGCTAACACGCCTGTACTCCAGATACTCCATGCCACGTGTAGCAATTTTGGGAAGAGAACTGAGCAGCTTTCGCAAAGAAACAGCTCCTAGAAAACAGAATTCTCCTCTTCCTTCAATGATGGTAAAGGACTCTAGAAACTTGTTAAACTTAAATGGACAATCCATAAACTGGTAGGAAGTTCTACAAAAAAATAAACTTAGTTTACAGGGATAAAAGAAATTGGTTTCACTTCATTTAATTTGGGAGATTTAGAAGTTTGTTATCTGGCAGATGGAATATATCTAAGAACCTCCAGGAACAAATATAAAATGTACAGTCTATGCCAAACACCTTGCTAGGCAACAAATCTACTAAGATAAAGACATGAGGCTTGCTTTCATGGAGTCCACAGTCTTCTGGGGGAGAGAGAGAGAGAGAGAGAGAGAGAGAGATGCTCACAAAAATTGGTTAAGTGCTAAAAGAAAACTCTGTACAAAATGTTATTTTAATACATGGTTGATGACCTCACTAGTCTGAACTCCAATTTTGTAAATAAAAGCACATGCATTCGTATTTTAGTATCATTTTTGCACCTTACAGAGGAAAACTATGATGTAAAAGAGAATGATATATAATTTATGGAATCATAATCAAACATTTGACAGTTTATCCGGTGTGCATGAACCAATTTGTTGACAAAGGCTCCTGCTGGAAATGGAGAACACCCCCTCCACATTACAAGTTTCCATAAAGGCACTTTTGAGGGAAATATGGGCAGTTCCCCAGTCACCAATTATCCTTTCACCTTGCAAAACACAGTGAAGAGCTTCAAAGACCATACATGTTCATGTTTTCACAGAAACTACAAACTATATCATGATCAAGATAATCTATCCTCAGTCACTGAAGAACAACACAAAAGAACACTACACATGGGACAAGAAGCCAGATCCTTCTAACCTAAAATTCCTGACCCAGAAAAGAAGTTTGGACTACATAATTTCTGATAGGATTCCTAAGCTAAAATCCAATAATTTCATGTACCATGTTTAAAATGATAAAAATAAATCTAAATGGAAAAGAAAGGTATAATGTAGTTAAAAACATTTTGCAATAAGGAAATTTGTGATTTATTACTATATGAGTAATTAGAACATAGGTAACTGTAATCTGTCAAACACTGTCAAAAGTCTGAAACACAAAGGTAAGTAAGACCAAATCTCTGTCATGTGTGTTTGTATGAGCAACAGGCAGAGAGCAGGAAAAGAAACCAAATTACACAACCTGATAAAACCCTATTAAAAAAGCACATAGAAGGGCACCTGGGTGGCTCAGTTGGTAAGCGTCCGACTCTTGATATCGGCTCAGGTCGTGATCTCACAGTTCGCGGGTTTGAGCCCCACATCGAGCTCTGTGCTGACAGCTTGGAGCCTGTTTGGGATTCTCTCTCTCCTTCTCTCTCTGCCCCTCCACTGCTTGCACTCTCTCTCTTTCTCAAAATAAATAAACATAAAAAGAACAAAAGCATGTACAGATTGCTATGGCAGCTCAGCAGGGGTAATAATCAACCCATGTGGTTTCTCCCCAAGAAAAGGGAGAGCCAGAGGTGACATTGTAGTTGGATGGAAATTAATGTGTGGGACTCCCAACGTGGCCAAAGTAGGAATGAGTGGGTATTCTAAGAAGATAGTTGTAATTGGCCAATATCCCTTTGCTGAGAAAATAGTCTTTCTAAATAATTTAAGTAAAAAGGAAGTTAAAATAGGGACTTATTTAACTTCTAAATTTATAGGACTGAAGAAAGACTGAACTGAGCTTTCAGCAATGACTTCTAGAATCATACCAGAGCCAGGCCACAAAGGAACTGCTATTTTTTTTTTCTATAGTCAGGAACTACTTGGTCAAGAATGCATTGCCACTGCCCCATTAAGGAAAAAAATGCACAAGCTACCAGACCAGGAAACCACTGTTGGCATGTAAACTCCAAAAGGGCAGGGATATGGTGAGCCCTGCCCACTGTTATATCCCATGGACCTGGAAGAGTGTCTGGCATGTGATAGGTGTTCAAGAAGTAAATGTTAAATGAATTGAATAAGTAGACTTGCCATGCCTAATATGTTTCACTCCAGCCAGTGAACTTCCAGAAGCCTGCTTCTCAATACCCACCACTTGAAGAGACACTAGGAGATCACCAATGCTGAGAAGACAAAATGCCTTCCCACTACTGCTTGTTAGTCAAGACACTTGATATTTCAGAAGCATGGCCCCTGCCTTACCTTGGCTTTCAATCTCAAGTGACTACATCGGATTGCCAGAACCTAGTCGCATCTAGGACCTCCCGTAAAAGCAGCCCGATGGCTTTTAGCTCTTTAGCTCTTCAACATAGAACAGCATGACAAGAGAGGTGAACAGTCCATCACCTGGGCTCCTCACATCCATGCTTATCATACATAAACTTAACAGCAATAAGGAGAATAACAGCATTCCCCCATCTATCATACACCCAAAATGAATAGAAACGTAAATGTTCCACTCCCTATTAGAAAGTGGACGAGAGACAGTAAAGTATCCCCTGGAATGATAAGTCACTCTGAGACCAAAAAATGAAGCAAACCACTCTATACTGTTTACACGGAGTTTCACTCAGGGTAATTTACTGATGGGTGGGAGAGGATCTGGCAGACAAATGATCCTGACGCTATGCAACTATTCTCAGCAGCTACTCCTCCCCCAGTCTGGACCTCAACTCACAGCTTTTATAGAGAAAGGGGCATTGTGGTAAGGTGGTTATCTAAAGTAACACCATCTGTGTGCCAGTCATGTCTCCTAGTTACCTAAACAGGAGGCTTCTGTGTGCCACTTGAGGGAAGATGGAAGCAAACTCCTGAGGGAGGTCATTGCATGAGCATGAACAAAATAGAGGGTCAAAGATGGAGTCCATGCTGTAGCACTTCTACACCCCCTCTCCAAAGGTGGATACAGTTTTATCCATCACCGTATTTATCTCTGTTAATTTCATTTCTTTTTCTAGTTGAATTTGAATCCTGTCTTATATTGCAAACCAGGTACTAAATAAAGAATTTAACAACTGCAATCATTCACTATATAAAAGAGGGTGGGAAAAGAAGAGTAAGTGGGATTCAAAAACTCAGTCACTGTAAAAAATGGGCTCAGGTGAAAGTAATGAACTGACCCTAGTGAGCCTATACCACAAGTTGGCCAGGGGTCAAGCTGTGTCAACCTATTATACTCTGGCCCCACTCTGGTTAGGAACCACCTGGCAGTGGATGTCTACTCTGCCTTCACTATCAGTGGAGAGAATTTGTGTCCTGCCCCAACTGTTACTTTTGGGACTTCAGCAGTGGTTTCTGTCATCCTGATGTAGGGAAACAGGACCAGGGAAACACCAGGGATAGAGGGCCTCATCCCAACCCCAAGCTTCCTGAGATACGGCTGTTTGATGCTTCTTCACGAGGCCTCCCCTTTCTACCCCTTGTATCTCACCCTGCCACACACACACGGAAGAACTTCCACTCCATTTGAAGACAGGGCTGGGTGGAAAATGAAAGCCAAAAGTTCATGTCACTATATCTGAAATCCTCTTATCGCAGGTACATTTTTCACGCGTACATTTCTTTTTCCATATAAATGCAGACATCATGGATAGTAATGATCGTCCTTCTTTCTACAAGTGACAATGAATTCAGAGTTGGAACATGGTAAGTTTCATCCTTCAATAGACACTGCATGTTCCCTTTGCTCCCAGCCATGACACACAGATGATTACTGTCACTTTATAAGGAAGAGTAACACAAACTTTAATGCCTGATGAATCCGCCTCCCTGGGTTGATATGTAGTATTCCCTGGGAAATGTTAACACAAGATGGTCTCCCAGAAGCCTTTGGAATGCAGACATTTTCTTCCTTGCCTGTGATGTGTAGCAATAATCTGATTAAGAATGTCCTCAGACTGTTCTTGCTACTAGTCTCCCACCTGACCATCCGGCCAAACTATTATCCTGTGAAGAGTCCCTTCTCTGGCCATTTCTCCTTTTAGAAATCTGTATCTAAAGGTTCTGCTGATGGGAAGATTTGCCCCCTTAAGATCCATTTCTGAATATGGCTATAATGCTAGAATCATCTATCTCTGGCTGGGGAAGCATATATTTCACAATGATCTATAAACCAGTAGACTGAGTTTATCGGAATCCTCTATGAGGCCATAGGTAAAAGTGGCGGAAAGGAAAAGTCAGCAAGAGTAGGTACAATGTGACTAAAAGACACCTTTTCAAGCAATGAATTTGTGATTTTAGAAAGTGCTCAAGTTTGATCTCATTTGAACAATGTCAACCGCGGCATACTTCCAACTCCATGGCTCTCCAGTGAATGAGAAGCAGCCAGGATACGTGGTGTCACTTGGTGTCTCCTAGCCAGGTGTTCAATACGTTCCCGAGGCAGACCAGCAGAATAGTCATTATCACAGAAAGCTTTATTCCAAACTCTAAGAGGCCTGGTCTGTGATCTTGCTATTTGGCAACTCTTCACACATTTTTCTAATCTTCAAGCACCATTGTATCAGGTGGAAAAGTGCTTTCACCGCAGCCCAGACAAGCTCAAGAGTCTTCTCTTTCTCTGAGACCCACAAAAGTTGCCAGCATTAAGAGGTATTAAGTAAATGGGTTTTAAAAATACAAGTATGATTTAAATTGCCTCTAAATCTAAAGAAGCCCAATAGGTATTATGCTTTGTTTCTCTTTTTTATTTTTATTCATTTATTTTGAGAGAGCATGCAAGTGGGGGAGGGGCAGAGAGAGAGAGGGAGAAAGAAAATCTCAAGCAGGCTCCACACCCAGAATGGAGCCTGACGCAAGGCTTGATCCCACAACCGTGAGATCATGAGTCAGATGCTCAACCAACTGAGCCACCCAGGCATCCCCATTATGCCTCATTTCTTAATGTTAGTTGATGTAAAGTCTTACTAGTGTTCTTTAATGCTTGAGAAGACTACCTTACATGGTGCACACTCTTGGATCTTCACAAGCTTCACCAATTTTTATGGCATGCCATTCTCACCTCTTTGCACGCAAGTGTCTTACCTACACATTGATCATAATTATGTCCTGCCCACCAGCTTCTAGCAGCACACAGACCTCCATGAATTGGGAAAGCACGATACCCTATATGATGGGCAGATGATCAGGGTCCCTGTAGAATAAATTATGATGAAGAACCAGAATGTGACATACTCGAGTAATGCGGTTATACTATGGTCACTGAGAGATGAAAATAAATTGCTTCTGGAATTCTCTACCTCTTGGGATAGAGGAACTGCATTTTCCAGCTAAGCTGTTGCTGGCCTGGTGTTAGAAGTTGGGTTAATGTTCTTCAATAAAGAGACAACTTCCGGAGCAACTACTGATATTGGAGTTAACAGATGACTAAATTTGTAATAATCCACCAATTAGCAGAGGGAAGAAAATTATCTAATGACCTGATAGAATATGTAGGCCTGGGTAAGAACTAAAGAAAAAGAAACGGTGATATGTAGGAGTGGGAGAGGGACTTTGAGAGCTGACCCTCTGCTTCTGCCTCGCCCTTAAAATGTTCTATCGGGGCGCCTGGGTGGCTTGGTCGGTTAAGCGTCCGACTTCGGCTCAGGTCACGATCTCGCTTTCGGTGGGTTTGAGCCCCGCGTCGGGCTCTGTGCTGACAGCTCAGAGCCTGGGGCCTGTTTCAGATTCTGTGTCTCCCTCTCTCTGTGACCCTCCCCCGTTCATGCTCTCTCTCTGTCTCAAAAATAAATAAACGTTAAAAAAAAATTTTTAAAAAAATGTTCTATCACAGATGCAATCTCATCTAAATTAGAAACTGATATTGAAGGTCTGGAAAGAGATTTCTGAATAATTGGCATTTGTTATCGTGTGAGGTATTTATAAGGTATTCACACAAAGCATTTCCAGCACTGTAGCATGGGTTGCAGTATAAGATATTCGGGGTTATTTGAATCCCTGTAAAGTCCCTCTTCCAATTTGGGGGTCAAAGTATTTCCCAATAAATGCTCTAAAATTTACAAGGGTCTGGACAGGTTCAGGACATAACCTATGTTGTAATTCAGCAATTCAGAGTCAGACTGGATAATCTATTTAGGCTATTTTAACTAGAGGTGATAAGTAATTATTCTTTTAGGGCATCCAAGGGTGATCATGGTCTTCAGATGTCATCTCAGTCTGAGAATTTACAAGCCTGAAATTGAATTTCTTGTTTAAACCTACCTGAATGTTTAGAAGCAGCTAAATTTCTTGTTTATGCTTCCAAGATCACTGGTACCCTAAACCATTTTTGCATTCCCCATTTTTTTTCATAATGGTCCAATGAAGCAGTCATGTGGTGTGTCAACGCCTTACCTTCGTGTGTGCACGTTTTCCAATCTGTCTCAGAGGATAATCTTAGTAATCACTTTATCTCTGTATGACATAGATAACCAGACTCTCGTCTTTTAATTAATGAGATTCAAACTCAACCTGCCATTGTTTTCAGTGTTTTAAAATTTTTCTTTCATTGAAAACATGTGTCTATTTTCAGCCAAAGAACAAATACATTAAATAACTTTAGACATTGGTGGGGTTTTTTAGTTATTATTATCTTTTAGTTGATGACATATTTGTTTGCCAAAGGGAGTTTATATTTGTGGTCACGAGGTCTGATCAATTAAATTACACTCCTTACTGAGGGCCTTATAAAAAGATTTCCTCAACATTCAGTGAGATGAAGAAAAGGAGCACAATTGGCAAAGAGATAAATTACATCGTTAAGGCCTTACCTTCATGGATAGCTTCTCATTCTACTTTTGTAGAGATGCTACTCCTCAAAGTAATCTTAGATCCCATATTGTCTAAACCTTTCGTTTACAGCAAAAGAAGCTACGGCTGCACCCCATCCCAATTAAACACTTCATTACATACTGTCTTATTTTCTAATTGCCTCTTGCACGTATTCCATTTCTAACAAGACTGTAAGCTCTTTGATAGCAGAGATAATTATCTTCTGTGTTTTTTTATCTCCCTCACAGCTCTTAATACTTGTTGATTAAATGATTGATTTAATCAAGGATACTCTCTGTTTTATCCCTTATGCTTCCAAGATCACTGGTCGGGTCACAGATTGAAGCACTCATGGCAGAGGATATTGTTAGTATATAAAGAATTCTAGGTCCTCTGGATATAGCGTACTTGGTTAATAAGGTAACTAAATAATGGGAAATGACTTCAGTAATTAATGGAATAAAAATCAAGAGGAAGGATTACAAAAAGAATTTGTAAATTCGAACATGTATTAGTTTTCCAAGACAGTGATCATGATACAAATGGGCTTTAATTCACTATAAAATTGCTAGAAAGTTATAAAATCCACTGTCCGCTTATTATCTAAAGAGACAATGTATGTGTCTATGTACATGTATATACAGCAACATATATAAGAAGTCCAGACTGCTTTGCATTCTTTCTGCCAAGTACTGCAGATAGGAAAATCAATAGCTTAAGATTGGTCAAGGTACACATATATGCCTTAAGTATTTGACAAAAAGTTCATAGAAGTATAAAACGATAACCTCTTCCAAATTGTGAGATTTTGTATTTTACAAATGAAAACAGTGAAGCATAGTGTATCCAAATACTTTGATGCTTTGTCCAAGTACACACATTTATTAAGTAAATTTAGAATCAGACTAATTGGTCACTTTAATGCTTTTCCTATTCATTATGAAGGCCATGCAGCTGTCATGTGTTTGAAGATGTTTTTAATAAACACTGAACCAAATTTAAAATAGTCACTGTCTATTCAATTATTGTTAATTACATAAATGTTAATTTCATTTGTCACTTTGTGAGTTGCTTGAAGACAGAGATTCTGCCTTATTCTTTTTAACTTATTGTGATGGTTATAAAGAATTACACATAGCAATTGGCCATTAAAAATTTGTTAGAGAAAAAAATATCTGATGTGTTTATGTTAGCAGAATTTCATCCTCCTCACTATAAACTTGTGCCATATAGCCACTGTAGTACTTAATCAAGGCTCTAAGTAAATGGGACAGTTTTACACGTGTATCCTTTTCCTGGGGTAAAAGAAAAGGCAGAAATAGCGCACAATTTCTATACAATGTATTTTATAGACTCATTCTAATTTTTCTCAAAAAACTTTTCTAAATTTTTAGACAACATTACAGCCAATTAGACACTTACCTGCTATTTATTATTTTTGTATATTACTTTTGGGTCAATTTTTTTGGGGGGAGTCAAATTTAAATGCTAGAGAATTAGATGTCTATGTGTAATAAATGTGTAATAAACTTTTAGAACAATGGGATCTTTTGTACAAGCAATATATATTATTTTTAAATACTTGTTTTTGAAAAACAGCACATAATTTTCCAATTTTCCAATTTTCCAATTTCCAATGTGTAGATTATGGGAAGATGGTGGAGGTGACAGCAGTATAGTTTTTGGATCTTTCTGACTCTCACATAAAAACAAATATTAAACACAGAGCAAAGACACTAATACTTGTACAACATTTACAAAAAAACTGGGTGATGAGGTCAATCCCTCAAAACACAAAATAGAAGGGAGAAGGAAAGAATCATCAATAGTTGCGAAGTCTGTTAGCAGCATCTGTGAAGGAGAAAGAAGGAAGCAAGAAGGTGTCTGGAAGACCTGGAACAAGAGAACCCCCAAATATCCAACAATTAATAAATGGAAATAAATGGAAAGCGTGGTGGACCAATGAAACTGAAACTGGGTGGGTTTTGCCTATTCTAGTTCACGTAATTGAAAGGGGTCCAGTCTGAAAGGAGCTGTAGGGGTTTGCCCTATAAACTTTTGAAACTAACCAAACCTCCCTTACAAGAGAGGACATCAGCATTTCAGAGAAAGTGCTGTGAGTGGAACCAAAATTGAGCAAAAAGGACAGTAAACGAAAAGGGAAAGAGAAGATAAGGAAAAAAAAAAGTAAAGTAAGGAAACAGACCTAGGATATCTCAAAAATAAACTGCCAAATATTTAAAACTGTCTGAGAGTATCAGAAGAGGGGGCTCAGCAGAGTTAGAAAAGCCTTGTGAGCCTGTCAGGAAAACTAAATGTGAAAAGGAAAAACAGGAGAGTATTGAAGTCAAATCCTACACAAAGACATTATTTTTTAAATGATGAGAATAAGGAGCAGAGTAACAGTCCAACAGTAAATGTAAGTGAACCATAGAGATGTTCATTTTTAAGAAGGTCAGAATTGAAATGTACTATTTCAAAGGAAGGTGAAAGACATTGTTTTGGCTATCTATTGTTGGGTAACAAACGATCTCAAAACAGGGGCTTAAAACAATCACTTTACCTTGCCCATAATTTCATGGATCAGGAACTTGACCAAAGCTAGTGAGGACAGTTCGTATCTTATCCATGTAGCATCGGCTATAGCAACTGGGGTTGGAGGATGAAATTTCAAAGTAGCTTCTTCATGCATATGCACGTGTGGTGTCACTGTAGACATGCTGTATTGGTCAAAGCAGTCAGCTGCCAGCCCAGAGTAAAGGGGAGGAAAAATCGACCCTACAATCATTCTTAGCATCAATGGGAAAGTGTCAAAAGTTACAGTGTAGTCATCTTTAATGCATCACAGACATTAAGAATATAATACAAACTAATAAAAGTAAAAGAAAATCCAACATAAAAATCAGTGGAGTCCCTGCAAAAGAACAACACAAAAAGCAAGAAAACAGAAAATATATTAAAAGAAATTATAATTCAAGAAAAATGTGCTAAAATTATATTTTAAATGGGACTGCTATTGAAAAAGCATACCTTTTGCCTAAGAATATAGACAGACAGAATGGTCAACAAGTCATATTCTAGGAAACTTACTGGACATTAAAGGGAAAAAATATTAGGTATGAGGACAAAAAGAACATATGGTTAAAAAGGAAAGAATTAAAATATCATCAGACTTTTTTTTAACAAAGATTATTTTCTTAGAGCAGTTTTAACTTCACAGCAAAATTGAGAGAAAGATGCAGAGATTTCCCATATACTTCCTGCACCCCCACATGCATAGCCTCCCACATTGTCAATGCCCTTCACCAAAGTGATACATTGATTACACTTGATGAACCTACTTTAAAACATCATAATCTTCCAAGTCCATAGTTTATCTTAGGGTTCATTCTTGGTGCTGTATGTTCTATGGGTTTCAACAAATATATAATGACACGTATCCATCATTATAGTATCATATAGAATAGTTTCACTGCCCTAAAAACCCAAGGTACTCCACTTATTCATCACAATCCCCTCAAAAATCCTTGGCAGCCATTGGCTTTTTTACTGTCTCCATAGTTTTATCTTTTTCAGAATGTTATTTAGTTGGAATCATATAGTATATAACCCTTCCGGATTGACTTCTTATACTTAATAATATGTATGCTTCTTATACTTAATAATATGATTTTCCTCTGTCTTTTCATAACTTTATAGTTCATTTGGTTTTAGTGCTAAATAATATTTCATTGTCTGGATGTACCATAGTTTATCCATTCACCTAATGAAGGGCATCTTGGTTTCTTCCAAGTTTGGGCAATTGTTAATAAAGCTGTTATAATCATCTGTGTGCATGTTTTTGTGTGAACATAAGTTTTAAATTCCTCTGGATGTAAACCAAGTAATGTGATTTCTGGATTATATATATATATATATATATATATATATATATATATATATGGTAAGGGTATGTTAATTTTGTAAAAAGTTTCTAAATAGTATTCCAAAATGGCAGTACTATTTTGCATTCCCACCAGCAATGAATAGAATTCCTTTTGTGCCATATCCTATCAGTATTTGATATTGTCAGTGTTCTATACTTTGGTCATTCTAATAAATATGCAGTGGTATGTCATTGTCGTCTTAACTTGCATTTCCCTAATGGCATACAATGTAGAGCGTTATCACACATTTTTAATAACAATGCTTTATGCCTGAAGAAAATAGAGTAATATATTAAAGATGCTCAAGGAAAGATAACGTGAGTCAAATATTTTATAGCCACCAAAAATGTCCTTCGGTTCAGAAGGTGTAGATAAACTACTATTAATATGTAAGAATTCATAGAATGATGTTCCCATGAGGTCTCATTCAGGAATCTACTAAACACAGTGGTGCAGACAACCAAAATGTCCAGATAGACATAGAGCTAAGTACTGATAGTGAGCCTTGATTTGTGTTAACGAACACTACACAAGAAGTAAAAGGCAGGAAATAATACAATATAATGGGTATAATCTAATAATGCAATTGCAAACAAACATAAAAAATAATGAGGTAGAATATTTCATACCACTCCCTTTTGCCTGCCAAGTGGCTGTGGAGAGATCTGCAGCTAACCTTAACTACAGAGAACAAACTGAGGGTTGCTGGAGGGGAAGTGGGAGGAGGGTAGGCTAAATGGAGAGCACTTGTGATGAGCACTGGGTGTGGTATGTACGAGATAAATCACTAAATCCTATAGGTGAAACTAATATTACACTGTATGTTAACTAACTGGAAATTAAATAAAAATTGAGACAAACAAATAAATAAATAGGTAGAAAAGGAATAGCATATGTCAAATTTTAACTGTTAATGGTAGTCATAACTTGTGCTGGTATTGATATCATTATTCTGAAATTATTGTATGTGAATAATTATAGGATATTCTAATAATAGAAATCAGGACAGTAGCTGCTTTTGGAGGAAGAGAAGAGGCTACAACTGGAATGGGGCTCAGCTAGGGCAATCTTTAATAATTCATATTCTTTTCTAGAACTTTATCCTAAGAAACACTTTAAGATGATCATCAGATAAGTGTACAAAGATATTCACTATATCACTAGTCACCATATCAATAATTATAAACAACGAAAATTGTTATTAATTGTTAGTTGGTTTAATAAGTGATAATTCATCAATACAATAAAATGTTATAACATTAATTATAAGCAAAAGGTCCATAGTATATTATTATTTTTTTAAGTTACAGATTTTTGTTTGATATCTTTAGACATGAATAAATACAACATCATGTATTTTCTTTGAGTGATAAAACATAAAAATTCTACATTTTTGGGTGCCTAGGTTGTTCAGTAGATTGAGTATCCATCTCTTGAGTTCAGCTCAGGTCATGATCCCAGGGTTTGTGAGATCAAGCTCATGTTGGGCTTTGTGATGACAGCATGAGCCCACTTGGAATTCTCTCTCTCTCTCCCCCTTTCTCCACCCCTCCTGCACTCTGCTCTCTGTCTCTTTCTCTCAAAATAAATGCATAAACATTTTTTTAAATCTACATTTTCAAAGGAAATTCTAAACTTGTGTATTATTCTAAATTATATTTTCTTACCACTTTATTCCACGTCATTTCATTCCATAAGAATTTTGAGTGGTTATTACACTAAAAGCTAGACTAATACCATGCTAAAAAATATAACAAGAGATATGACCTGTTTTAATAGATTGAATTTAAACAATTCTAGCCAAATTATCAAATACTACGACCAAATATAAACAAGCTGCTAAAGGAGAACAAAAGGGAGATATTTGGGATATGTGAGCCTTGATAAAATTTTATTGCACGAAGATTACTTCACATGGGACTTGAAAGATGAAAGAAATTTGAAAAGATGGATGAAGGGTATAAGGGAAATCTAATAAACAAAAAGCTGCCTGGGCAGAGGCATAGAAACATTGGACCATCTGGGAGGTTTAGCAGAGCAGATGGATCTCCAGTATGACTGGAGATTTAGAAGGAAGATGGAAGAATGCAGGGTTGGACCAGAATGTTGTGATCAAGAACACTATGTTGCAAGTTTTGTCTTCTAAAAATATGTGATGAAATAAACATAAAATTGACTACTTAACCATTTTTAAGTGTCCAGTTCAGTGACATTAAGTACATCCACATTGTTTTGCAACCATTACTGCCATCCATCTCCAGAACTTCTTCTTTCTTCTGAACTGAAACTCTGCACCCATGAAACAGTAATTCTCCAATCTTCCTCTAATCCCTGACAGCCAGAATTCTACTTTCTGTCTAATTTGGCTACTCTATGTACTTCGTATAAGAATAATCATATAATATTTGTCTTTTGTGACTGGCTTGTTTTAGTTAACATAAGGTCTTCAAGGCTTTTCCATGTCATAGTGTTTGTCAGAACTTCCTCCCTTTTTTTAGGGTGGAGTGATAGTCCATGGTGTGTGCATACCACATTTTGCTAATCGATTTCATCTGTGCACGGACACTTGAGTTGCTTTTACCTTTTGTCTCTAGTGAGTAATGCTGCTAGGGGCATGGTTGTACAAATAGTGTTTGAGTCCCTAATTTCAATTTTTTGAGGATACACCCAGAACTAGAATTGCTGGGTCTTCTGGTCATTCTGTGTTGAAGATGTTGAAGGTTTGGTCTTTCTTTTGGAAGGATATCTAGATGGCAAATACTTCTGAATAAAAAATTGGAATGGTTGTGTCTGTTCTAGAAAGATTACTGCAACTGCATGAAGGAGTGAGATAGAGGATGGTTGGAGGCAGACAACCTTCTAGAAGATCTCTGAATAAGAGAGGCTGAAAGCAAGAGAAGCAAAGACCCAGAAGTCCTTGAAGAGATTAAAAACAAAAAAAATCAATGTATCTTGATGATCAACTGGATGTGGGGTTAAAGATGAGAGAGGAGTTGACAGGCTGCTAAGATCTCTCCTTCCTAAAGTCAGGAGGATGAAGTCAAATTCTAACAGACAGTATTGTTACTTAAGTCATTGTATAATTATTCAAAAATTTAATTCGACAAATTAGACAGGTTCTGAAAATGTTTTCAATTCATTGGTAATGCTGTTTTCCCCATATTTAAAATGAGGTTGTTTTGCCAACGTTCTACTTAGCGAATACTGATCTGAATTGGTTTTACTATTACTGTTGCCAATTCCATTGAAAGTAGAATGCTTCAGGATAATGAAACATCTGCTTTTAAAATATCTAAATTTTAATCTCAGTATCTGTACACCATAGGATGAAGAGAAAACTCAATTTCTTATTATTTCTATGGGCACAAATTTCTTGATATTGAATATTGCTCATTAATAAATATAGAATCCGTAATTTTGGACACAAGAACCTAGGACAATGACTGAAAATGCCTATCTAGTGATGCCTGGGTGTCTCAGTCAGTTAAGCATCCTACTTTGGCTCAGGTCATGATCTCACAGTTCATGAGTTCAAGCCCCACGTCAGGCTCTGTGCTAACAGTTCAGAGCCTGGAGCCTGCTTTGGATGCTGTGTCTCCCTCTTTCTTTGCTCCTCCCTTCCTTGCACTCTGTCTCTCTCTCGGTCTCAAAAATAAATAAACATTAAAAAAAAAAGAAAATGCATATCTAGTAATAAACATTGTCTGACATATGGAACTCTTACATAAGCCAAAATGCGGGTAATCTAAAATAAAAGTTAATAAAAATTTGACTATATATTGACATTTAAGTGTAAATCTCACAGATATTTGTGGAATTGTTAACATACTGAAAAGAGAACAAGTAAGTTCAATATGAAACTAAATTAGAGTTCAACTAGAAACATGTTCAAATTTCCATCCCAACCCCTTGCTAAGTATCATACACCACTCTCCAAAAAGTTTATGCACTATGGTGTTACAGTCTATTAACAGGCCATTGTTGCTGCCATGATTCTCTTATCTCTTTTTTCCTTTTTATTTTTCTTCTACTATAAAATAGGTTGCTATCTATAATAATGAAATTTCAAAAAGTTTGAAAGCATATAGTTCCAAATTCTCAATAAAATCAAATATCAAAAATAGTAAAATTGTTAATTTAACTATTTAATTAAAATGTTAGTTTATAATTAATATTTTTTAAATTTTATTTGTTTTTGAGAGAGAGAGAGAGACAGAGCATGAGCAGGGGAGGGGCAGAGACAGAGACAGACACAGAAACTGAAGCAGGCTCCAGACTCTGAGCTGTCAGCACAGAGCCCAATGCGGGGCTCAAACTCACGAACCATGAGATCACGACCTAAGCTGAAGTCAAACACTTAACTGAGTGAGCCACCCAGGCACTCCTATAATTGTTTTTGAACAATGCCATTCATGTCTCCTATCCTTACTATAATTGGTTTAGAAGCATATCTGAAGATTAGCATTTATTGCTCCAATTTCCAAAGAGAGGGGATAATTTAACATTAATAATCAGCAAAGATCTACAATAGATGAGAAAACAATGGGTTTATAAGATCTTAGAGAAATAAGCAATGATCCCTGAGAACCAGTATTGGTTCACTAAAGCAGAGTATACCAAACTAATATTATGTCGTTTCCTGGAAGAGATATAAGACAAGAAGATCAGAGGATGACATAGATAAGTATACCTTAATTTCAACAAAAAATTGAATAGGGCCATTCACAATACACATGTAAACAGGGTACCAAATGTATGCAAGGATAGTGATGCTTATAGATGAGTTCATCTGTGGCAAATATTCAAATTTATGCAGTGTTTATTCAAGTCAATCTGAGATGGTGTCTGAGAACAGAATTGTTTTTCCCTTCTGTGCTATTCAGTTTTTCTATTTCCATTAATATTCTCTATCAACACATAGAAGTTGTTTTCAAATTTTCAGAAGGCACAATTGAGAGGTTAATATTTATGACTCAAAATATGCAACAAGCAAAAATCATGAGGCAAAATAACAGAGATGAAATTTAATCCAGGTAAACTCAATTGTCTCCTTTTTGCCATATTACCTTAGACACACTCAAGTTTCACAGTTGATGAACTAAAAAAGAAGAAGGCACCTTTGACCTTACAGTTCTTTGTATTCAGCAGTGACTTATTTGGAAAAGACCTGGAAGGTTTTATAATGGCAAGTTGAATAGTTCAATGTAAGTCAATAGTGTAATGTGGCTGCCAAAAATACAAATTTAATCTTAAATTGAATTAACAGAAGTAGAGAGAGCTGAGCAATAAATTGAAACTAATTCCCCTGTATCTTGCACTGGTCAGACCACATGTGGAGTCCAAGGCTATGGGGAAGAACATTTTGAGACATTGAAAAAAAAGAAACTTACCAAATTATCAATATCTGAAAGGATTTTATACCAAAAATTATGGAAGAAAAGTAAACTGTTTATTTTGTAGAACAATTAAGGAAAACATGATAATTGTTTTCAAATATGTGAGAGTCTAACATGGATGAGAAATTAGAGTTGCTTTAAGTAATTCCAAGGTCAGAGCCAAAATCAATGGATTGAATTGCAGAAAGACTGGCTATCTGATCCTCGGCAAATTGGTCTCTGACGCCCTCATGGCCTTTATTTTCACAGTTATAAAACATGTAGTTGATCTCAATGTGTGTGAATAGCACAGTAGAAAAATGTGCAGTCTACAGACTGTTTGAATTTCTATGACTCTATGATTATAAGTATTTTCTACCCATTAAAACTGCATGTTATCTTGTGAGGTGGTAAGTTCCTTGACATTGGAATATTAGCCCAGTAATCATTATAGGGAGCTTATATTTGGTGGATGTTCAGACCAGACTGCCTCTGAGATATTCTCTGGGTCTAAACTATGACAGTGAAAAAGGTTTCTGCTTCTATGAAATGATGAGGTGCCTGGGAAGGTGCTCATGCATATGTGCCACACTGACATGATGTGTGCTGAGCATGCTCCGAACCAAAGGAAGATAGCATTGGTATCCCTGAGTCTCCATTGTGCTTACAACAGGTGTCCAATCTGTGTTAGGAAAGTCATAAAAAATCGTTACCTGCTTTTGAAAGAAATTAATGGCGGAAGTTGGAAGAAGAGAAGGTGCCAATCAGTGTTTTGGTTTTGTTCTGTTTTTGGACCTGTTTTTACAGAACTAAGAAGTTAATGAGTAGCTTCCAGGATGGATAATATGTTTTCAGGCCATTTGTACATGTGCTGAAGACCAATCCAGAACAGAGATTTCCGATTATGTTACTGAATAGAAAGGCAGTTTAGGGTAATGGTAAAAGGGGGGTTGCTGGAGCCAGGATTTCAAATTACGGCTTTATAAGTTATGAACTGAGTGAATATGGTTTTACCTCAATTTCTTCCTGGAAAATGTGGATAACATTAGTACCTACATCATATAGGCTGTTAAGAAGATAACATTAGCTAGTACATTAAAAGCACCTAGAATAGTGACAAATAGATGATAAGAGGTCAAAATCAATTAATATTAATATTATTGGGAATAACTGTATCCATTATAATTTTATAACATATACTATAATTTTAAGAACTTGATTTTTGTTAAAATTTTTAAGTTAGAATTTTAAGTTGTGTTCATATTTACAGATGCAAATAATTAGCTTCTCTGAGCCTTGGTTTTTCTCTTCTGCAAAATAAGAAATAATGATATCAGGTTCAAATTGCAAGAGTATAAAACTTATAATGAATATAAAGTCCCCAGCACCATATCTTACGTGCCCAAGACACATAGCTGTCTACTCAGTTATCTGTAGTGTGAAATTGTCTCCGGGAGGCAGCTATCAGCCAGGGACTTTAATTTAGAGATGCCTTGCATCCAGTGAGATCTTGGCACTAGATCTTGCAACAGAATCAGAACGGAATAATGTGAGCTTTTAAGACTAGTGTCCTTCCTCACACTCTCTCTCCCCTTTCCCTGACTAGATGCCAAGCACGAGGAGATCCTCGCCTAGAATATTATTGAAGCTATAAGTTATTAGGAATTTGAAAGCCTGGATAACTGCAAGTAAAAAAGCCACTCACTAAGCAGGTACATCGGCATTGAACTGTAATGTAGGAAAAAAATAACTTCCTATCATGTTATGCCCCTGAAATCTTGAACTTCATTTGTTATAGCAGCAGAAAGTACTCTTGTTAATACTCCTCAATGATAGTAAGTGTTCAACACATTATAACATTTATTTTAATCAGTATGTCTGATAGAATGAAGATATTAGGTTTTTAGTGAGTAGTAGACTTTATTTTTTTAGCTCATGTCAGTGAAAGGATGACAGAGAAATAATAATGAGAAGATGTGATTTATGATCTACATTCTGTTCTAATATTAAAGCTAATAATATTAAAATGTACTTGTTTTTACTATTTATATTTTAACTTTGTTGAAAAACTAATAATAAATTGATTCCCATCTCTACTTTCTGTTTAATGTCTTCTAGATGTACTTTGCAAAGTCAAGGCGTAGTAACTTCTCAAATGATCAATTTCCTTTCTTTATTTCATACAATATCCTATATAATACATATCCTATATAATACAAATGTAGGGCAAATAAATGAGTGTTTTGGTTTAAGTACCTAATTTTTCTTTATGATTAAAACCATTAAAATAATGCATAAAATATATTTATAAACTACAATTGGAAGAGGGGGAATTCTTTGTAACTGAGTGACATAAACTTAAAGCTCATAAAAAGAAAACTACGTATATGTAAACTGTATAAAACTAACAGTTCTAGAAAGCAACACAGGAAGAAAATACAAATGAATTCAGATTGTTTGTAGAAAGGCTTGAATGAAGGAATCACATCAGAGTCTAGAATATGCATCAAACTGAAATTTTAAGCTAGGCAATAGGCCATACCTTGTGCCCCCCAAATGCATTTTTGAGAGACATGTTTCTTAATCAGAAAACCAGTATATTCACCATAAATGTGACCACATATGTCAAAGCCTATCTTCTGTGACTGAAGTTATTCACAGTAATGCTGAGGCTAATTCATCTTAATTAAGCAAAGTAACATATCTTAGAATATAAGATTTTAATGGATTAAAATATTAGTAAATTCAGTTAATCAGATATTTATTACATTTATTTAACAAGTTAATAATCAGTTAAAGAAGTCATGAACTAGGGGATATACACTGAATTCCTAATTGTGTAAACATGTCTCATTAAATACTGAATTATATGACCCAAATCTAAATCATTTAATTGCCATTGGATGACTAACATATTACAGGTTTCTACACATTTTCACAACTAATTAAGGGTCATATAAGATACATTAACATGTTAGCCATGATTAACAACCCATGATTGGGTTGTTTTGATGTCTCCCTTCCTTTTTTGAATTTTTAAAATTTGTTTTCATGAAATTTGCAGATAAAACACTGAGCAAGATCAAGCAACAACTTGATCTATTGGAAGACAATTGGCCCTCCCTTTTGTTAGTCACAATATGTAGACTAAGAATGAATTATTAATATGATTCTGGTAACTAAAAAAAACATAGTGTGAAGATACTAACCTTGCATAGAAATATATTATAAAATTAATGCTTTGAATCCATGTTAAAAATAATAATAGTAGTATCTCTGTTAATCCTTTTTAAAAACCACTTACTCTTTCACATACTACTTATATTTGTCACCATATATTATACACTGCAGCAAATTTTTGAAATTAGCATTATTGTATGTGTCTGTTGATGAACATCCAGTCTTTTATCACCAAAGACTGGACTCAAAATTATAACTTAACCTCTTCACTGAGAATTGGTATTTGACAAAGCATTTTCCTTTTGTACCTTACAAGAAAACTTTTCCTGGAAACCTGAAATAAAAATAAACATGCACTCTTGCATAAAGTTGCATGTATCCTAGAGACAATTTGTTATCTTATTAAAGAGCACAAATATACATTTTTTGGCCTTAAATTCAAAATACTTTTGCTATAAGATCTAGCTTTTTAAATAATTCATTTTAGCCAAGCAACTTAGAAATCCCTTCCTGATGTGTTGGTACTATTTGATAATGACAAAAGACATTCTATTTATATGCAATGTGATTCGTAAGCATAGAATGCTGAGAATTGATATTGATCAGAGATGATGAAGAAATAGAGCAGACTCAGGTCTTACCCTTTCAGATTTAAATTTTTACCAAGTTAACCTGTGTAGTAAGTAGATGTAAAAGAGAAAGCTCTCCTAATATCAGAGTGGAAGAAAGGTTCTTCCGTGTAATAGGTGTACATTTGTTGAGTGAATAAATCCATCAGCTAGGAAGCACAATTGTTCAGAAAGTAACCCAGTAAGCAACGTTCCAAGAAAAATAAGAAAGAATGATGATAAAATAGACAAAGTGGACTTTTCTAGGTAACTTTTATTAATCTTTATTGAAATCTTAACATGTAAAAGGTGGATGAATTTATTCCTTAATTTCTCTTTTGTTTTTGTGGTTTGACACAGAGGGCTTGGAACCATTCATATAATTTCAACAAATGAATCTACAGCGTGGTATTTTCTTCATCAGCTCACAAAGCAAAGCATGTCATTTGACGTTTCATTCTTACTCCTGAGAAAAGCCCAGAAAATTGACACAACTGCGGGGTGCTGATCACACTTTGTTCTTACAAGAAGAGAAATATGCTATTTGTTTTTACGTTTTCTCAGTTGTCTTGGGAGCAAAACTGCCTCCAGCTACATATGGGCTTAGTCTCCGACGTCCATCTTATGGGTGTCACCTGCTAAGGTGAGGAGTCTGGAATAGCCCAGACACATTATGTATGGGTGGCCTTTTGTTTACGGCAGACAAAGCCAAAATCCTCGGGATTACTTGAAGATATCATATAACACACAAGATGGAGTTACTATTATTCTCCTCTAAGACATATAGTGTTTCCCCTGGGCAGAGAAAAGAACGCACAGCCAATCATATGAAGACAGAACCCATTAAAGATTTATGCAAGCCTGAATTACTTGGCTTTAAACTATTTTCTTCTCCCCTACTTTTTTTTCCCTCTTTTTCTCTTTAATAAGAGGGACATTTCTTCCCGAACAGCAAAGCTGATGTAGATAGTATCACTGGTAATCCTTGGCTTAAGCACAGAGCTTCTAAATGGCTTGAATTAGGCTGGAAGATAGGGCTGTTTGATTTCCCTTCCTTTTTGTTTCTGTTTTCAAGGCTCTGTCACCAAATGTCCCACTAAACTAGCATTTATGTGGGCTTGGGGCCTCTGTGTGGAAGTTTCCTTTTAAGCATAGTCAATGAAACAGCTTTGAAGCTGTTGAACTGTGTAAATGTTATATTAACATTTTCTCTCGCAATTATAGACATTTACATGGTCTTGTTGAAATAGCGCTTTCAGAGGGAGGAAAAAAATACCAGAAGTGAAGGTACACAATGAAATGAAAAAGCAGCAGTGTGCTCTATTTATTTAGTTTCTGAAATAAATCATTTCGACTTTTAATTTACACTTCTCTAAGATGGTGGTTAAGAATAGACAAACAAAGGATACTGTGAGAAATAATTTCATTTTGTTCCTTTGTTACATTAGATCATTTAATTTCCACTTGGTTTGCATATGGAGATTTGGCCAATGCACCCTGTTCTTTAAATTTGCTAACTAATAACAAGGACTCAGGAAGCTCATTCTAAAGACCTAAGACTCATGGGTGATGATTCGAAAATTATGAGACTACAAGTAGTTGTCCAGTTATAAGAAGAAAGGCAAATAGAGTAAATTAGACATTAATCCGAAGCATTCCCAACTATCCATGTCCCTATTTAACAGAAACCATAATGTGCTTTCAAATTGAAAAGATTTGAATCATTCCAATAACTACCACATCTGTGATCTTTTCACTGCACGCAGTCTGATGCACAGGTTAGAGAAAGGAAGACATAATCACTTAGACTCTAAGGAAATATTTTAATAGTCTAATTTTGGTACCTTTGTGCATACAGAGCAATCATTTATGGATGCACAGTATCAGGAAAATTCAAAGTAAAATTATCTCTTTTCACATTGATTCTACTAAATTCATTTTCTATGAAGATCAATAATTTTAATATCAACATGATATCACAGGTTTCTTTGCTATTGATAGACTTGTTTTAGTGTGTGTGTGTGTGTGTGTGTGTGTGTATATATATATATATATATATATATATATTTCTTGTCTTTGTGACAAATCAAAGCAAAGAGCATGTCCGAGATGGAACCGTTGCTCAGCAACTGAGCTCTCCACTGGTCTGACCGTTGCTTTCCCTCCAGCAGGGCAGATATGCAAGATGGACAGATGCACCGATCCTCAACACAGTATCAGATTGTGTTATACGTATTTCAGATTGTGATAGCAATAATCTTGTAGCAGTCTCTGTCTACACATCATTGAACTTTTATAGTCAAACTTTAAAAAGTACACCGTTTCATAAGGGTTTTCCATAGTTTAGTTATCTAATTGATTTTCAGTTTTTAAAATTATGTTCTAGAGAATCTAAGTTGATTGGTCTTTATGTGATCTCTAAATACAGATATGATTATGTTAAAATCTACATGAAAATATTGCTTTCATCGTACATTTTTCACATTGGCCTACTTGAGAATCCATGTGCTAGTTTCTACCAGGGTAACATGCCTCCTCTCCACCAAGAAATGATTTTAATTGGATTAAAAACTCAGTGTTCAGAGATTATATGAAAAAAATTGAATCACAATTTTAGGGCAAAAGATATTCTTGAAATCTAATTCATTTAATATCAGATAAAAAAAATGAGGTAGTGTAAATGAATGCTTGTAAAAAGAAGAGTCAAACTGGAATCATATATGTTAAAGATATTGAACATATAAAATATTCTTTTTGATGTGCATCTTAAAAGAAAATTTCAGGCTAAGCACATTTTTTATTTAAACTTATTTTATAAAAGAGTAATATAAATTCCACTAATTGATGAATTATAATTTAATGTCTTACATCAACATATTTTTTAAAATGTTCATATTCTTTTAAAAAGGAAGAATTGAGTGACTCAACTTCTTTTAATCTAATAAATTCATTTAATTCAGTTCTGATTTTCTCAGAATTTCCCTCTAGTTGACAGTTGACAACTTCCCAGGAAAAGCATTGCTTTGACCCCCAAAATAATTAATCTGTCTGAAGGTACATTTTTTATTTTCCTTTTTTTTTTTTTTTCATCGATACCTTCTTTTAAAATAAAAAGTCAAGAGACATTAGCAGGACCCAAATTCTTATTTATTTGCAAGAGTGGTTCCAAAGTGTCAGATTACTTTTTCTTTTAAAGGTATTGTGCCACTTAATATAAACTTAGATACCTTTCAAATACCTGAAATCGCCTAAAAAAGCAAACTCAAGAAACTAAAGGAAAAGTTGAGAGTATAAAACATGCTTAGGACATGGAATGGTGTTTTACTGAGGGACAATTCATAAAGCGAAAAAGATGAGAACTGCAGTGAAAATGTTTTCCAAGTTGCTGAACCATGAATAATTTGAGAAAAGACCAAAATTTAAGGATCAGTTTCCTTTGATCAATACAACTAATCTGAGAACACTGATCAGCTGAACATAAACAAACAACAGAAAGCAAAAACTTCTGCCAAGAATCCAAAAGAAATTCACAAATGCATCTGAATATAAAATCATTTTTAGGGGCGCCTGGGTGGCGCAGTCGGTTGAGCGTCCGACTTCAGCCAGGTCACGATCTCGCGGTCCGTGAATTCGAGCCCCGCGTCAGGCTCTGGGTTGATGGCTCGGAGCCTGGGGCCTGTTTCCGATTCTGTGTCTCCCTCTCTCTCTGACCCTCCCCCGTTCATGCTCTGTCTCTCTCTGTCCCAAAAATAAATAAAAAACGTTGAAAAAAAATTAATTAAAATCATTTTTATGCATGTGAGACCCTCCTATGTTTCCCTTCAGAGTTCATTGATTGACATTTTATATTCAATCATAATAAGCTTTGTGATATCAGTTGCAAGAAACAAAAAGAGTAAAGAAGCTGCCCCTCGTTATTATCCATACTAAACATCAACCAATAGCTTAATACCAGAAGATTAAAAAAATTAAATAATAATTGATAGATAAATAACTAAATTAATTAATTAATCAAAGTCAGTATACTAATTGATTAAACCAGACTGGTAACTATAAAGATAGTGAAGAGTAGTTGGATTCTGGATATTTAGAAAGTTGAGCCTTTGGGATTTCTTGACAAATTGGATCTGTGGCATGAGGGAAAAATAGAATCAGGCATGACTTCCCCACTTCTTTTTCATGACCCTGGAAGGATAAAGTTAGAACCAACTAACATCAGGAGGGAAAAATTGTATGAGGTCACCAAAGAGAGATTTTGATAGAAGAGAGAGAGGGTCAAATTACAGGAGTCCCAAATTACAAAATATTCGTTTGTTCTTAAAACCATGATTTTGTCTGGATCATCAAGTATTAAGTAGTATTTTGTTATATTTGGTTTTTCATGATGTATGCCCTTACATGAATGTAACTAGTTTTGGGAGAGGGATAAAGATATATAGTGTTAAATAAGCTTATATCCAAGAATAAAGGCTGTGCAAAACAGACACACTTGCCCTTCCCTCAGTCAGTTATATCTGTCCTGTGTCTCTTCCAGTATGAGTGTATCATGATATGCTTTTGAGGTTTTGTTTTGTTTTTGTTTTTGTTTTGTTTTGTATAACATGAACCTTAAATATTGCCCAAGTACCCAAAAGCCACTTCAAATTGACTGACATTATAAAGGGATAATAAATTACTCTCCTGTAGGAATTTGTATTTGGCCATGTATACTGTACTTTATCTTCAATTTAATGGGCTTTCAAGAATAATTTCGATTGTATTAATTTTTGCCTTATAAAAATTTACCTTAAAAACGGGTCCAATGTAAAATAAGACCCCGTGATACACATTTATAAAAGCAAGGAAACATGTTCACATTTAAAAATTTTTAAGATATTTATTTATTTTTGAAGGATAGTGAGACAGAGTGTGAGCGGAGGAGGGGCAGAGAGAGGGAGACACGGAATCCGAACAGGCTCCAGGCTCTGAGCTGTCAGCACAGAGCCTGCTGCCAGGCTCGAACCCACAAATCGTGAGATCATGACCCGAGCCGAGGTCAGAGGCTTAACTGACTGAGCCACCCAGGTGCCCCTAAATAAAATTATATAAATAAAATAAAATCAACATTTTGGTATTACAATGAGAAAAACCTCAGCTATTCTGAATTTAAATGAGTTAATTCCTGAATTTCAAATTACATAGTTTTACCTACATGTTTGTCATTATGATAAAAATGTATAAGTTTTGTAACCTTTAGAATATGAGTCATAAGTAGGTAGGATGATGCTATCAGAATTCTATTTTTCATTCATCAATATTTATTCAATATTGCGGTTTCTTTTTCCTAAAGTTTTATTTTTTTAATGTTTATATATTTTTTGAGAAGGGGGAGGGGCAGAGAGAGAAAGAGAGAGGCAGAGAGAGAATCTCAAGCAGGCTCTACACTCTGCATAGAGCCCAATGCGGGGCTCAAACTCATGAACTGTGAGATTAAGACATGAGTTGAAATCAAGAGTCAGATGCTTAACTGACTGAGCCACCCAGGCACTCCCCTAACGTCTTATTTTCTAATTTCTCCTGTGGCTACAAATTTGTGGAAGTGTTTTCTGCCATTTCTTTTTCTGTCTTTCTTACTCTATTGACCTGTTTTTTAAATTTAATTCCAGAGTAATTAACATACACTGTTATATTCATTTCAGGTGTACCATATAGTGATTCAACAGTTCTATACATTACTCAGTGCTCATCAAGAGAAGTGCACTCCTTAATCCCCATCACCTATTTTACTTCATGGCCCTACCCACCTCCCCTCTGGCAACCATCAGTTTGTCCTCTATAGTTAAGAGTCTGTTTTTTGGTTTGTCCCCCTCTCTCTGTTTCTTTTGTTTGTTTTTTTCTTAAATTGCGCATATGAATAAAATCATGGTATTTGTCTTTCTCTGATAGGCTTATTTTACTTAGCATTGTACTCTTTAGATCCATTCATATTGTTGCAAATGGCAAGATTTCATTCTTTTTTATGTCTGAATAATATTCCATTATTTTTTAATGTTTTCTAAATTTTATTTTTGAGAAAGAGAGACACAGAGTGTTAGTGGGGGAAGGGCAGAGAGAGAGAGGGAGACACAGAATCTGAAGTGGGCTCCAGGCTCTGAACTGTCAGCACAGAACCTGATGTGAGGCTCAAACCAACGAACCATGAGATCATGATTTGAGCTGAAGTCAGAGACACTTAACCATCTGAGCCACCCAGAGGCCCCTAATATTCCATTATATGTCTATATAATATTATATATAATATATACACACAAATATATACACATACATGTTTATATATATATATATTTTATATGTATATATCATATCTTATTTATTCATATCTTCTTTATTCATCTATCATGGACACTTAAGTTGCTTCCATAATTTGGCTATTATACATAATGCTGTAATAAACATAGAGGTAAATGTATCCCTTTGAATTAGTATTTTTGTCTTCTTTGAGTAAATATCCAGTAGAAAATTACCAGATTGTAAGGTAATTCTATTTTTAATTTTTTGAAGAATCTCCATACTATCTTCCACAGTAGGTGCACCAGTTTGCATTCCCACCAACAGTGCATGAGGGTTCCTATTTCTTCACATCCTTGCCAACACTTGTTGTTTCTTGTGATTTTTAATTTAGCCACTCTGACAGGTGTGAGGTGATATTGTATTGTAGCTTTTATTTGTATTTCCCTGATGATGAGTTGAGCATCCTTTCATGTTTCTATTGGCTATCTGGATGTCTTTGAGAAATGTCCATTCCTGTCTTCTGCCCATTTTTTAATTAGATTCTTATTTTTTTGGTGTTGAGTTTTATCAGTTCTTTATATATTTTGGATATTTTATATACAGATATATTTTGAATATATATATATATATATATATATATATATATATATATAGGATATGTCATCTGCGAATATCTCTCCCATTCAGTAGGTTGTCTTTTAGCTTTGTTTGTTGTTTGCTATGCAGAAGCTTTTTCATATAGTCTCAATAGTTTATGTTTGCTTTTGTTTCCCTATGTCTGTCCCACAAGAGACATATCTAAAAAGATGCTGTTGTGGCAAATATCAGAGAAATTACTGCCTGTGCTCTCTTCTAGGAATTTTTGGTCTCAGTTCTCACATTTAGGTCCTTAATCCGTTTTGATTTTATTTTTGTGTATGGTGTAAGAAAGTGGTCCAGTGGTCCAGTTGCCCAACACCATTTATTGAAGAGACTGTCTTTTTCCCATTGCATATCTTGCTTCCTTTGCCAAAGATTAATTGACCATGCAATTGTGAGTTTATTTCTGAGCTTTTTATTCTGTTCCATTGATCTATGTGTCTATTTTTGTGATGGTACCATTCTGTTTTGATTATTTATTTACAGCTTTGTAATATAACTTGTAGTCTGGAATTGTAATATTTCCAGGTTCGTTTGTTCTTTTTCAAGATTGCTTTGACTATTCAGGGTCTTTTGTGATTCCATACAAAATTTAGGATTGCTTGTTTTAGTTCTGTGCAAAATGCTGTTAGTATTTTGATAGAAAGTGCATTAAATCTGTAGATTGCTTTGGGTAGTATAGACATTTTAACAATATTTGTTCTTCCAATCCATGAGCATGGACTGTCTTTCCGTTTCTTTGTGTTTTCTAATCTATCATTATTTTTGTCATTCATCCTTCTCTTTAGTCCAATATTGTGTGATCTCAAGTTTTCTTAAAGTATTTTAAAAATTAAGTAGACAGTTATATACAGATAAGAAAAAGAAGGAAAAACAGAGATATATTATTACTATAATGTGGAAGTTGGGCTAATATAACATCAGCCTCATAATGACAATTTATTTCATAAAATTTTTGAAGGATATAATTCCATGTAAACCAATTCAAACAAAATTTATTGAGAACAGATTATGGCCAAGGAAATTACTAGCTTCTGCAAAAAGACACACAAAAAATTTGAAAAAGACATTTATCTTGTCCTCTTAAGGTTCAAGAGCCAAGACAGAAATGTATGAGACATGACTGAATTACAAGGCAAAGAAAAACTAAACAAGAAAAATACTAAGAAAGGGATTGAAGATAATGAAGGCATTAGTCTGTGAATATGTATGTGGTATGCTATGTTTACAAATAACAGATGCAGGCAGTAACATATAATGTTTTTCCAAAAGCCAAACAGAGAAGGAAAACATTTGCAGACTATCTTTAAGTAACTAAGATACTTTCTTTTATGCTTTTTTTCTACAATGAAATCTATAGTAGGGAAGTTAAGATAAGTACTCCAATGTGTACTGAGAAAGGAGGTGCTTCTACTAAACAGTCCTCCTACCCTCTGCCACCAACTCATAATCTTTTCTGGAAACACTTTCAACTACTATTGTTCCCCCAAATTACACAATTTCATATTTCCATGATTTTTGTATGCTGATTTATTTGCCTAGAATGTTCTTCCCATCTTCCTCCACAGTAATCTGCTTTCCTTTTTTGTTTTTACCCTGTCCAGCATCCATTCCTGTTTAAAAAGAAACTTTCATTTCCTTTGGGAAAAATGCCTCCCTCTTTTCATCCATGTGGCTTAGCTGTGGTTAATCTAGTCCTCCAAATATGCTCCACTCAAATGCTAAGTGTGAGTGTGTTCTCCAAGCTTTATATCCCTTTCCCCTGGTGAGTGGGTGAGAAATGGATATTCACTGAATTCATATCAACAAGCATCAAGCCCAGGGATTTTGTTCAATGGATCAGAAGAAAACAGTCTTCTCTTTGAGGCTGGTGATCAGCTAGAATGGGAGGCTGGGCTGCTGGTGTCCCTCTTGTTCCACAGGAGAGAGCTGGCCTAAAAATTAAGCCAAAAAGAAAGAAAGAAAGAAAGAAAGAAAGAAAGAAAGAAAGAAAGAAAGAAAGAAAAAAGAAAGAAATAAGAAAAGAAAAAAAGGGAAAACTAAGGGAAAGAAGACAAATGTATGGGAAAAGACAGGTTCTTGATATATTATTTAGATGAGAGTGAGTTTTACCCTTGGATTTATCATTCGTGCAAGCCAACATGGTCCACTTCTTAACCAGGTTTGCTTTGAGTTTCTGCCACTTGTAACCAATTCATCGGTCTGTTCAGACTTTAAATCTCATCATGAGCACAGGGTTTACTCCTCAATTTAGTTTAGGAGCCTGTACCCATACAGAACCCTCAGGTAGCTTTATTCTTTTGCTTATCAAATGATTCTGCCATTATCACAGATGTAATTCTTTGTCTTGCCAGCTATGTTGTAAGCTCCATGAGGGTAGGGAAGTAGTCTTATTGGACTGTGTTTTCTTTATCCTAGAATACATCTTAGGAAATCTATAAATATTGATTGTGAGGTGCCTGGGTGGCTCAGTCAGTTGGGCGTCCCTTCGGCTCAGGTCATGATCTCACAGTCTGTGAGTTCAAGGCCCATGTCAGGCTCTGCGCTGACAGCTCAGAGCCTGGAGCCTACTTCAGATTCTGTCTCCCTCTCTCTCTACCCCTCCCCCACGCATTCTGTCTTCTCTCTCAAAATAAAATAAAATAAAAAACATTATTTTTTTAAAAAAATTTTAAAAATATTGGTTGAGTAAATGAATAAAATGGAGTAATGGAAAGAGATATCAAAAATATTTTGGGTATGAGGTATTTAAGCAGAAATCCAACATGTGATCTTGAGAAGTATGTGGAGTTTTACTAAGTCGGCGGGATGTGTAGTGTAATAGCTAAGAAAGATAGTTAAGCCTGTAGAGTTCATTATCAGGGATAGTTTCATGGAGGCTATTGAGTAAGAAGTTAAAACTGGTCAGCTAGGGGACTCAGTTGGTTAAGTGTCCCAATGTGACTCAGCTCATGATCTCATGGTTTATGGGTTCAAACCCCATGTGGGGCTCTGCTCTGACAGCTCGGAGCTTGGAGCCTGCTTCAGATTCTATGTATCTCTCTCTCTGCCCCTTCCCCACTTGTGCTCTCTCTCTCTCCCTGCAAAATAAATAATTCTTAAAAAAAAATGGTCAGCTAAAAGAATATCAGCATTTAGAGAATACAAAGAAATAGTGTAATTTTTAAAAGACTACAGTATTAATGAAAAAATCATGCATGTAACAGTTTTGTAACTCCTCAACTTACAAAATTAAACTTTTATTTATAATCACTTTGTAATTGATACTCAGATTGGGGGGGTGGGGTCTTGTGGCCACATGAACTCTTCTTTTCCCTTTTTGCTATTTCAATGACTCAGGATTGCTTTCCTTCATTCTTCCTTAATTTCTCATTTCTCCTGAAATAGTACTTAAGGGCCTCCAGTCCCAAGTTCATACCTGTCTGGGTTGATTTCTTCTGTGGCAGAATTTGTGATCAAACAAACAAGCAAAACAAAAAATCAACTCTCAGGCAATTTCTCTCTCCATTTTCATCCTCAGTGTCCTGACATTAATGAATGAGCATGTGCTCAACTGTTCATGAGCTACTCATATTTTCTTTCCTGTAAAACCCTCAATCATTTATTTTGCCTCTTTTTTGAATTGTTTATATTTGATATTCTAATCGATTTACAACATTCTTTAAGTTTGCAAGATACTAATCCTGATTGAATTTGAGTGTTGCAAATATCTTCTCTCAATTTGTGATTTGTAGATCAGCCCCCTCCTCTGACTACCACCACTGCTCTCTTTATGTAACTTTTACTGAAGAGAAGTTCTTAAATTTCATGAAGTTGAATTTATCATTATTTTATGGTTTATTATTTTTTGTGTCTTGTTTAAAAAGTCCTCTATTCTCAGGGTGCCTGGGTGGCTCAGTCAGTTGGGCGACCGACTTCGGCTCAGGTCATGATCTCGCAGTCTGTGAGTTCGAGCCTCACATCGGGCTCTGTGCTGACAGCTCAGAGCCTGGAGCCTGTTTCAGATTCTGTGTCTCCCTCTCTCTCTGACCCTCCCTTGTTCATGCTCTGTCTCAAAAATAAATAAACGTAAAAAAAAAAATTTAAAAAGTCCTCTATTCTCAAGATCACAAAAATATTTTCCTCTGTTGTTTTTTTTTTTTTTTTTAAGTTATATGGCTTAGTTTTTCATCTGGCATTGATCTATGTATACAGTGTTGAGTACAGTGCATTTTTTCATAAAAGTAAAGGCTATATATGGCTAATCAACTGTTCCATCATTATTTATTTAAATGTCTTCCTTTCTCCAGTATTTTACAATGCCAGTCCTAGTATTTATCATGTAGTAAGTTTTCTAATTCTCTTTATATATTTGTTTTTCCAGGCACCAATATTCTATTCCTTTGTTACTGGAGCTTTATAAAAATTTTTGATATTCGCTAAGGCAGTTTCCATCCCACCAAAACTTATTCTCCAGCAGCACCTTGTCTATTATTCTTCCTCTATTTTTCCATGTAAATGAAGGACTTGACTTTTGCCAATTCTATAAACAAATATAGAAATAATTAAATAAACCTACTGAGGTTTTTATACTTATTGAACTTATGCTGTAACTTAGGAAAGACCTGATAATTGCAACATTGAGACTGACAGCTTAAGAACATGGAATCTCTACTCATTCACTTAGATGTCATGACTTTCAATAAGCTTTTATGACTTTTTCCAAAAGGTTTCCAGGGGCACCTGGGTGGCTCAGTTGGTTAAGTGTCCAATTCTTGATTTCAGCTCAGGTCATGATCTCAAGGTCAATCATGAGATTGAGCCCTCTTCAGGCTCTGTGCTCACAGCATGGGGGCTCCTTAAGATTCTCTCTCTCTCTCTCTCTCTCTCTCTCTGCCCCCTCCCTGATCATGTGCGTGAATGCTATCTCTCTCAAAATAAATAAATAGACCTTTTTTGTAAAAGCTTCCGTATTTTATTAGATTTTTTCTTAAGTATTCTATTCTTTTTGGTGTCATTATCAACAGTATTTTCATATTTTATAATCCCTTGTGGTTTCTTCATTAAGATGGCTTTTTGTATATTGCTTTTTAATTGATATTCTTTGAGTTTTTAATATAGACAGTTTTGTTTTTGCCTATACAGTTTTTAAATCTTTTTTTTGCCTTCTTAAACTTAGACATTTATTAAAATACTGAATTGAAGGGCCAATAGCACTCATACTTGTCTTGTTGCCCTATTAAGAGGAAAATATTCCACCTTTGTAATTGATCTTTCTGCTTGTTACAGATTTTGTTTTGTAGATCCTATTTCTGAGGGTCAGGACATTTCCTTGTGTTGCTTGTTGTTAAGTTTCTTTTTTTAATAATAGATGTTTGGGGTGCCTAGGTGGCTCACTCAATTAAGCATTTGACTTGATTTTGGCTCAGGTCATAATCTCATGATCGTGAGATTGAGCCCTGGGTAAAGCCCCATGTTGGGCTCATACTGGGTGTGAAGCCTGCTTAAGATTCTCTCCCTCTCTCCCGCTCTGTCCCTTCCCCACTCTCTTTCTCTCTCTCAAAAAAAAAAAAAAAAAAACCCAAAAAACAAAAAACTGTTTAATCATAGATGTTCAGTTTTATCAAACCACTGATCTTCATTGAGAAAATTGAGATTTTTTTTTTATTTTAAACTGTTGTCATGGTGCATTATGTTAGGAAACTTTTCTGTTGTTAAACTACACTTGTATTCCTAGGGTAACTCCACCTTGGTTATGGTGTATTATAATTTTTATACTATGCTTGACTCTGGATTTTTATTTGGAATTTTTTTCATCTATTTCCAAGTGACTACAGTCTCTAATTTTTCTTGTTTGTAACCCTTGTAGTGTCAGGGTTAGGCTAAATTTATAAAAAGATTAAGGGGTGTTTCCATGATTTCTTTAATCTGTAATATTTTGTGTGAAAATAATTGTATTTGATTATTCACTATTTGGTAGATTTTATTGGTGAATTCATCTGGATTTGTGTGTTTTTTATGGGAATGTTTTTACTATTGATGATTTTCATCAGCGGTTATTGGATTACACAGGTTTTCTATTTCTTCTTAAGTGAGTTTTGATAAATTATATTTTTTCTAGAAATTTAATGATTTTATTTTACATTTTATTTTCACAAAGCTATTCTAATCATCATCATCATCTCAGATTATATGTAATAAAATAATACAATGCTTATACAACATTTACTAAATACTGTGTTGTTGTTTACCATATATTTCCTGTTTAATCCAGATGCCATTCATTGAGATAAATCTTATTATTGTCCCTTCTTGCTACTGGCAATGAAACTGAAAAAATTAGTTAACTTGACTATGATCACACATGCATAAGTTGTGGAGCTTGTAAATAAACATACCCAATCTGGTTATGAAATTTGGATTTGTAACCATATAAACTACATTGGCTTTTACTCTCTACATCCACAGATACGGTCATGTCCTCTTTTCCTTTCCTAACATAATTTATTTGTACATTTATCCTTTATGTCTTGATCAATCTTACCAGAAATTTGTCCATATTATTAGGTTTTTTTTAGCTTCTATATTTGCTTTTCTGCATCCTTTTCATTGTATATTAGCTTCAATTAATTTGCTTCACTTGTTTTATCTTTATAATTTCTTTCTTTCTCTCCCAATTGATATAGATTTTACATTTTTAATTCAGGAATTCGACAGTGGAAGGGGATGAAGAGTCTTTCCATCTAATTTCAGAAATACAAGCTCACTATAGATATGGAAAGTCCAATTGGTCTTAATTTTGCTCTACTCCACGGTTTCTTAATCCTGGCACTATTGACATTTTGCCTCATAATTGTTGAGGAATATCTCTGCAGTGCAGGATGTTCAGCAACATTTCTAGTCTCTGCTCACTAGATGCCACTCCCCAAGTTGTGACAGTGTCTCCAAACATTGCCGAATGTGAAGATGGAGGGGTGCAGCAAAATTGCCCTTAGTTGAGAACTGTTGCACAGAAAAAATATAAAAATTACCGATTTTGTAAATTAGAGTGGAATATCTACTCAATGTGAACATGTAGAATCGTCCCTAAACACAAGATCTTTTGGTTTAAAGTAGCAATTCTCAACTAGGCATTTCAGAGAAAAATAAGGAATGGTCGTATCAAATAAAGAGTGAGTGCTTATTTTAAACAAAAAGTACCAAAAATATTTTAAATGACTTCTAAATTTAAAAAGTTACTGATGTTGTCATTAAACTTTGTACCTAAATGTTTTAAGGCTGATCTAGAAAACAGGAAATAAGATATAGCAAGGTAGTTACACCTTTTTTTTTTCCTGGTATGCTTCTGTCACTACAAAAACTATAGTAGTTCATGGGATTTTTGTATACAAATAGTTAAATCTTCTTCTTGCCATTTTAGAGTACTCTAATACTGGCACAGAAAGGTGATTTTGAGAATATGCATCACGCATTTATCAACCACACAGAACAGTAAAGTGGAAAAGATATTCAGCAACTTGGTTCTGAAAACTGTTCCATTAATTTCACAAGTTGAGCAGGAAAGAAACTAGTGCACTCCAGCAAAGGGAGCTGCTAAAGAAAATATAGTTTATTGGATTGTATATCCTCCTCTGAATCACAATTTTAGTTCTCATATAGAATGCTAGGACATACGTCCTAGTGTTTCATGACCCATTCTTTTTTTCTAATAAATATAAGACTAAAGTCTTGCCTCCCTAAAAAACATTGGGTGATTTTATGGCATTTTTCTCAACTCTGAGTGTTTTACACCTTAGTAAATGTTACCTTCACTTTAAGAAGACCATGAAATAACAGTAACATGCACTAGCAAGAAGAGGTTCAGCATAAATAATGGCTACTGTGAATCACGGTGAATTCCTTAGACAAATGCAGTGATTTACTCTGAAAAACTGTTAACTGGATATGAGCTAATAAATTGGCTACTTCCCATTGGCTTTGAGAGATGAAGGGCTAAAAATGGTGTCTAAATGACATATTCTTCATAAATGAATAGTTGGTATTTCTGAAACCCTTAAAATGCTTAAAGAAAATACCTTCTCTTACAAAACTTACACATTTCTCTAAAATCTTAGACTCAAACCAATTTGGAAGAATTTATACACACAAACACACACACAAGATGCCATCTTACAAACAAAGGAACTAAAGTCCTTTATTGAGCAGTAGAAATTATATTAGAACATATGTTCTTATGTTCTCACTACTTGTCTACCTCACCATGTCTTTCTTTGCAGTATTCATTCGCTTAGCAAAAGTTTTGCAGAAATACAAGAAAAGTATACATTTCATTATCATTTCTCTCCATGTTATCTTACATTCCTTTTTAGCAATGACTGAAATTAAAATATAGTTTATCATATTATATGCCCAGATTTGTAAAGGCAAACCGAAAATATATTCAGTATAAGCCACACGTTTACTGCGATTAATAAGTAATCAATGAATAGCCCACAGTTTTCTAAAAGATTGAGCCCCCTAAATCTGTTTAAAAATTTGACAACTTCTCACATGTAAGGGTTATTTCCAACCAGCTTTTAAGTTCACTAATATATATCTCCAATGTACCTTCTGAATCTTCCCTCTTAATGTTCACTTGAGACATCCTCGTAGAAGCAAAGAGCTCTCTACTTCTGGTATAGTCCCCTTGCCTTTGTTTAGCCATTTCTGCCAACTGAGATGTATTTTCCCTATGTCTGAATTTCTAACTTCTACTCATCATTCAAGGCTAAACTCAAATACTATCTCAGTCTTAATGCTTTTCCTAATCCTTCTACATAGAAAAAAATCCCTTTGCTCATCTGAACTCTGATAATACTTTATATGCCATCTCATTTTGCATAGTTATTTACAGATGTTTTTCCTCACTTGCAAGATTGTGAAGTGTTGAAGGATAGGGGCTATGTTTAATTAAATTTTCTATCATCTGAAGGGCTACTGGTAAGTCTATAATAAATACTCATTTTTGATGGAATAAGAACAGAGAGATAGATACATAAACAGTTTACCTTAATGATAACGTGACACAAAACAAAACTCCAAGAGAGATGCAAAAGAGCTACTAACCCCACAGTTTATTGCAACAGGAATTTTTTAGATTCTTAGCAGCAATAATTCCACATTCAGTAATTTGCAAGACACGTGAATTTGCAATCATAGCTGTTGACTGAAGCTCACAAACAAAATTATGAGTTTTGCGGTTAGGAGATACTCTTTTTTTATTTTTTCCCAACAGTGAGTGCACTCTCACCAGCTGTTCCGCCTGATCCTGCCACCATTTCTGCCAAAAACAACATCTTCCACTAGTCCTCTGCCTCTCAGCTGCGCCACTCCAAAACAATGTTTGCTCCTCATTAAAAATCTGCAAAACCAACTGAGAGTCAACCCACCACACAGGCAGCCCAACCCAAACTGGGGAGGAGAGACGGGAAATCTGATCTGGGTTCCTCACACCACTGACAGGGTATGCTACTATATTCCACACAAGCTGCTAGCAATGGAGAAGCCCTGCGGGGAGCCCTTTGGGGAGGCCCTGATGGCAATCGAACCCTGTGGTCGTGAGGGCACGTGCTGCTGTTACAAGGTCGCTGCAAAGCAAATAAACCACAAAATTAATCAGTTGCAGCTTGTGGAGACCATGCTACTGGAGAGGCACTTGTGCCACCTCGCCCATGTAAATTGGACCCATGGTTCTGGTCCATCTCCAAGAAATAAGAAAGATTTTTATAACCAGATGGGGCTCTAAACAAAGAAACTGGCCATGGATGCTGGGTTATTGGCCTTCATGGTGGTCTGCTGTGACATGGAAAGACCCAGGACATGAAGTTAAAGCAATTCAGATTGTCTGAGAAGCGAAGATGTTTTCATGTTATTAGAACCCTGGGCAAACTCACCAAATTTTGTGATTCTGTATCTCTTCCACCTATACCCTGGGGATCTGGTTATTACTGAGGTCCTTGCACACTCTGAGCTAGCTGCTATTGAAAAAGAGGTATCAGCAATTTCAAGGTGCCTTGTGATTCTAAAACTTCTCTGCCTAAAGGATACATTTCCCTAACAATATATATTTCTTTAACCATATCACTCACCATATGATTCACCATGTGATATGTCTCGTCACCATATCATTCGGGCAACGCTCAGAAATTACCAGGCCCTTCAAGGTTCAAACACTGCAGGTGTAATTACTTCTTGGCATGAACACGATGGATCTGACCTTCTTCATTAAAAATACAAGAGAATAAATCAGACATTTTCTTTTCTACAAAATCTTTTGACTATGGGAAATTTACACACATTTGCAAAAACCTTCCCTGCGGTAAAATGGCAAAGATGAGAAATTCAACTGCAGACGTTTATTTTTTGAGATTAGGAGTTACACTGAAGGAAACAAAAGCCTGACTAAGGCCGAGAAAAAATGAAATCTTTTGTTATAACAGCCATCTAAACATTTGTATTATATGTCAGATTGGAAATGTATCTTGGCCTCATACACCTGAGTCTGGTTCATGCACAATGTTCTCAGGGACAATTAAGAGCCATCCAAAGGATGCTCAGACCGTTAAGCGTCAGGATCATTTTATCTGGCTGATCAACAGGCTCTACATGTGCCATTAACCAGCAGGGTAGGAATAAAATGGGAAATAAGGACACACTATACACGTCTGGTCATTCTGGACCGTTAGCTCCCAGGACATGCTCAAGACTGCTAAACTGTCATTTTAGGACAACACCTTCCTTCTGCACTATAATGAGTCTGGAAAGAACACTACTTACCGGAGTAAAAAGTAAGAAAATAGAAGTTGTAGGTTTCAAATGAATATATCTCCAGAAATACAGAAGAGAAACAGGGCAAATATAAGTGGAAGGAAATATAACTCATATATGACATATTCTCGCAGGAGCTGAAAGTAATGTCATCTGATGGTAACTTTATTTTAAGAACATGCAGAACATGGAAAGCTTTAATATACATAAAAATAAGTTGAAACCAGCAGGTATCTAACCATTTGATTAAAAATACTGAAAATGGAGACTTAAGGAAGCTAAAAGGGTTTTATTCATTTGTATACCTTACCTATTTATAATTTTAAAAACATATCTTCAGATGGTAATTTCTGAGATGAGTAACTTGCAAATACTATTAGCTTATTTCTGTGGCTATATGTCTATAGTATTATTAAATCATATTTACTATATAAGTAATATTTTTAAAATATAAGTAAAATGTGTATTTTTCCTTCATAATATAGCTACAACTGTAGACGATTATGATTTCCCTTCATGAGACTTGTCTTTTACCTTTGAATACTACATACATACATGCACAATATAAAATACATATGAACAGAATTATTTAAATTACACAATATTAATTGTCATATTAGAGAAAATAATTTGAATTTGAATTACTTATACTTGCGTTAAAGTATGAATTTTATATACAGCATATATTAACATTTTAAGTAAAATATTGTCACATATGTTATATAATAACTTATATAACAATCATAACCATCAATGTACTTATGCTATCCTGACAAAATAGAACAATGCAAATATTCCCTAGTAATCATGCTAACTTGGTTAAAAAGAACTGTTCTCAGATGTTGTTTTTAGAGAAATCGCAAGGTTTTTCCACCAATGACCAACTGTTTTAACAAGATTTAGAAAAAACTTTCAAGTGTTTTCTTTCACAAAGAGATTCTGTATTCTAGAAGATAAACTAAATAATAACATAGTCATTAATATGAAGAATTAATATTTTGGTTCAGTATTTTGCAACAACGCAAAATGAAACATTATTTTGTAATGAAGGGAAAATTAAAAAAAAAAACATTAGGAGTACAATCTGTATTTACAACGATATTATAGTCATGTCACTGTTAAACATGATAACATAATTTTAAATTCAATGGAGTTAAATTTTCTTATTAATTAAAAAGGCCTTAAGAATCTTTTAAAACCAATGAGAAAAAAGGGAGTCACTGCCTCTCTCAAATGAAAATGAATTATGTAAACATAGATTACATAGTGTGGGGGGAAATATAGGAAGGCCATCTCTGCCTTTTCTCAGCTTGCCGGGTCTGCATCTTCTCTATCATCAGCTATATACACAAAGCACCTTACAAATCATAATAAGATAACAGAAAAAATGTCATTTATAATTCATAGTTAGGTGTTTCACTTTTTATCTGATATCAACCTTTCTCAGACATATATATGTATACACATGCATATATACAAGCATATACACTGCAAATATGTATTATGTGTATACATAACATGTGACAGAAAGCTATTTGTATTTCACCAAGCTAATATTAATGCACATTGCTATATGTGTACATATGCACATTGTACATTGTGCATATTCCCAATATGCGTGTGTGTGTGTATGTGTCAGTGCGCATGTGTGTGTGTGCGTGCCTGTGGGGAGAGTAGCAGGTGAGAGCATAGCTTTTGATTTGATCTGCATAGTGAAAGGCTTTTGTTGGAAAATTTTTGCATGTAAAATCACACCTAGCATCTTAGTCTGATGCTAGGTGTCATGAATAACAAAAATAAGATTTTTGGCTAGCTGTTTAAATCCTATATTCACATACACATGCACACACACACACATACATACATACACACACACACACACACGCATTTGCTAATTTAAGGAAGAAAGAAGTTAAATGAGTCTGAACTAGTTCCACCATCTGCAAGTCACTAGTGAGGAACAGAATGTTTTCATCAGTCATTATGGGTCAGATCTCAATGATTAAAAACCCCAGAGCTTCTCAAGGGTATAATTTCCTCGTTCTCCACCTGCACACTTCCCAGTAGACCTCATCACCCTTGACTCTAACCAAATTCTGGAAAGGCAAGTTAATTCCAATTGAGAAGTAGAGTTCAACAACACAACAATACAATACAAAAAGGAAATTAGTTATGTTGATAACCATATAAAATTAGTACAAGGTTTGATTAAAATATTAGCAGGGAATGTTTTCTTGACTTTGTCTTATATCATCTATTATTACCTGATGGCAAAAAAATTAATGTTACAGTAAAAGAAATAGAAATGTGTTCTTGAGGTTTTACATCAAATATCATCAGTAGACCAATGGCCACATTCCAGTGGCCTGAAATCTCAGTTTGACTTTTGAATACTTTGGAGTCCATAAACCCCCAAATGATTTGGACAAATCACACATCCCTAGTTATTTAAACCCTTGTGCATTTTTCAAAGGAGGTTTAATCTATATGATCTGATTCATTTACACTTTACTTATCAAAATGGTGTCTGTAGAAGCCATTTGATATTACAAAAGACTTCTTTATAAAAATACTTGAATCTGTACTTTTTGGAAGGAATGCCATTTCAAGATTCAGCAGCTCCCCTACGTCTCTAAATTTTTACAGTTAGTTAAAAATTAGAATCTTTCTAGTTTCTAAAGGCACTGAATTTTCATTGAAGCATTCTATCTTTCTCAATCACAGCCGATCCCAGAGCTTTCTTCCTCAGTGCTTGCAATTCCAAGATGCCTCCATAATTACAAACAGTTCACTGCAGTTGTTCTGAGATAAAACAGCCCTCTCTGATTAAGGAACTTACAAAACAATGGGTTGAAACAATCTTCTTGGACTTGATTTCCTCTTCAGTAAATGGTGCTAACATTAGAAATAAATGGAATAAAATGTAGTCATGCTGGAAATTTTCAAAACAAATATGGAAAAAGAACTACAACTTTTGCTGAAAACCAGTCCAGAAACAGACACCAGCAATGGATTTCTATTCAAGATTCTATTGTAGGGCTTTATTTTGTTGGCATAGTTTAATTAGAATTTGGTATTATTGTCTACTTTATGTACATTCATAACATGAAATGATAAACATAAATCTGTAGTTTTTTATACATTTAAATTTTTTTAATGTTTATTTATTTTTGAGAGAAACGGAGACAGAGCATGAACGGGGGAAGGGCAGAGAAAGAGAGAGGACACAGAATCTGAAGCAGTGTCCAGGCTCTGAGATTGTCAGCACAGAGCCCCACTCAGGGCTTGAGTTCACAGACCATGAGATCATGACCTGGGCCGAAGTTGGACGACCAACCGACTGAGCCACCCAGGCGCCCCTGTGGTTTTTTTTGTAAACCTTAATTTAGAACAGGATCTGGGCTCCTGGGTGGCTCAATCCTTTGAGCATCTGACTTCGGCTCAGGTCATGATCTCACTCTTTGTGAATTCAAGCCCCATATCAGGTGATGCAGAGCCCGCGTGAGATTCTCTCTCTCTCTCTCTGCACCTTCCCCACTAGCACTCTCTCACTCTTTCAAAGTAAATAAATAACCTTAAAAAATAAGAAAAAAAATGAAGGTTTTTTTTAAAAGGAACAGGATCTGATTGCAAAATAATATTTATTTTATTTAAAAAATTTTTAATTGTTTATTTATTTTTGAGAGACAGAGACAGAGCACAAGTGGGGCGAAGGGCAGGGAGAGAGGGAGACACAGAATCTGAAGCAGGCTCCAGGCTCTGAGCTGTCAGCACAGAGCCTGATGCGGGGCTTGAACTAGGGTACAGCAAGATCATGACCTGAGCTAAAGTCGATCGCCTAACTGACTGAGCCACCCAGGCGCCCCCAAAATAATATTTATTTGATGATCATTTGGGAGTGCTGCTTTTTATATAAATGAATTTATATAATATTCTGGAATAAATAAGTCATTGTAGGGACCATTTGTGGCATAAAACGAATGGAATTGAGAAGAGAAATATTCTGGAGTTTTTGTTACAATTAGACAAGATTCTAAATCTTGGCTAGTTGAGAACTTAATGATTAGTCTTTCTGTGTCTTGATACAACTAAGGTAACATTAATATGTAAGAAATGACATAAAATTTCACAGCTAACAATCATTGTGCCAGAAAAAGTATAGTGGGGATAGTAAGACAGTAAAATGGTGCCAGACTACTTGGGTTTGAATCCTAGCTCTGCCATTTAATTTGGTGGATGACTTTGAGCAAGCCATTTAAACGCTTTGAGCATCTGTTTCCATATCTATAAAAATAAAGATAACAATATTTATGTCTTAGGACTGTTGTGAGAACTGCATGAGTCTGTGAAGTACTTAGAACTCCAGCAATATAAATGTTAGCTCTTTTAATATTTACTAAAAAGATTACTTTGACATTTGAGAATTTTCTTTCCCTGTGCCTTCTTTTTTTTCCCCCTCTGTGCATTCTTGTGTGCATATCCCAAAACAATATAGTAATATGGAATGGATTTTTTTTCCTTCAAAAAATATACTGTTTGCTTACTTCTCGTTAATAATTTGAGTTTTATCATCTAAAATTGAATATAAAAAAATAACAAATAAATAAAGCCAGTTTTATGGCATCATCTATCTAAGTCTTGTTAAATTGGCTGTGGAATCTCTAATTCCATCACTGGCCACATATCTCCACTTTAAATCGTGATTTCCATTTTTTTTCTTTTGAGGTGTTCAGCAGGTACCTCCAGGATTGCATAATCCCAGAACACCTCGTTTTCATCTTTTCCGGTTTTGATCCACCATACAGTCATCAGAGTTCTCTTCATGTTGACGTGACTCTTTTCGTCCTTCGGGCTTCTTGATTTTTTCCCTTTGTTTCTTCCAAAATATCTTTGTATTTCTCTTATTCCTCTGTGGTCTAGACATTCTCTTTTCCTGGATTAAATAAATATCCTCTTAATTCTCTCCCTGCCATCCAATTCTCTCTTTCAAATTACTCTGCCTACCACAACCAGGTTCACCTCCTTCTAACACCTTCTTCCTTATGCTACCACAACTCTCTCTTGGCTGCAATATCAGGCCCAAAATCTTTTGACTGATTTTTCGGTCTGCATCTTCCGACTCCAATGGACTCAGTCTCTTTCTGCCTTTTGCATTTAAGGAGGATTCTTCTGACAGTGGAACCCATCCTGACCATTCCTTATACCTATTTCTGTTTGATCTTCTCCTATCATGGATCCTTCTCCTCTTCTTCCACACATTTGTATCTTAAATATTTGTTAAGGTCATAATATCAAGTTATACTCTCTCCAGAGATCGTTTTTGTCTATTCTTTTTTAAAAATTTTTTTAAATGTTTATTTATTTCTGAGACAGAGACAGAGCATGAGCGGGGGAGGAGCAGAGAGAGAGGGAGACACAGAATCAGAGGCAGGCTCCAGGCTCTGAGCTGTCAGCACAGAGCCTGACGCAGGGCTCGAACTCACAAACCATGAGATCATGACCTGAGCCGAAGTCGGCCGCTCAACCGACTGAGCCACCCAGGCGCCCCTGTTTTTGTCTATTCTGACAGCACTGATCATTCCCTTATAGGAGTTATGATGGTACATAGCATAAGTACCTAAGAATTCAACATTCCGCTTTGTGTTATTATTTCATCCACAAATGCCAAGCTGATTACATACCTGTTGACATCTGAGACAATCTATATATATTGTCCATTAAAGGTCTAGGCAGGTTAATACACGAGCAAAAAGGCTTTATTATAGAATTGATTAGTAATTAAAATGTTGCAGAATTTTAGAAATAACTTTATAAATTCTAGCTCTTAAATTTCACACGTGTGAACTAAAATCAGTAAACTACCCTCTATAGGTCCTTCACTCAGTCTTATTAAGTCCCTCTCATCTACCCATGACTGTTTTCTATTTCTTTTTAAGTTTTTCTTTATTTTATTTCTTTATTTATTTTGAGACACAGAGACAGAGAGACAGAGAGACAGAGAGTGAGTGCAAGTGGGGAAGGGGCAGAGAGAGAGAAAAATCCCAAGCAGGCTCTGCACTGTCAAAGCAGAGCCCGATGCAGGGCTCAACCCCACGAACCGTGAGATCATCATCTGAACTGAGGTCGGACACACAGGCACCCCTGAAACATTTTTAATCTTGTTATCTGAAAAGAGCGATAGAGTGGGTATAGTGGAAAATTTTTGCAGAACATTTTTATAATTAGCCTATGTTTTATTATTTGTGTACTTACATCAACTGCTTCAATTCTCCACTCTAACCTACATCCGTACTCTTTGCTCCTTGGCTTTTCAGATTCTCCCCCTGATGGACAGAATATATTTTCCTGTTTCTTGGCTTCAGGTTGGGCTTCGAGACTTGCTTGCTTTGGCCAATAGTATAAGACAGAGTTGAACACATGCCAGCTGTTTAAGCAGGCCTTGAGAGTCCTCACATGCTTCATGTCTCTTTCTGAGACCCCTGCCATCAACTTACAAAGAATATGCCGGGGCCAGTTTGATGGTTCCATAAGTAGCATGAGAAACACATGGAGCCTATCCAAACTGTTCACAGCAAGACCAGTCTAGACCATCTGAGCTCCAGCTGACCCCCAGAGCACTTGAGAAAGGCCAGCTGAGATTATCAGAAACACCTAGCTGGGCCAGGTTTAGGTCAGCTGACTGCCAACTGTCTGGATAAGCACCTCAATAAGTGTTGAATATTGTAGATAGCTGAGATTTTGTGATGTTTGCTGCACAGCATTATATGGTCAATAATACTATTTTGTTGGAAATTACAAGCGGAGTATGGATGTAGACCACACTTTTTCATTGGTTAGAGCTATGTGAAATCACAATCTGATGATTTAGGATGGTATATCAGATTGGTCACCAGTGTAAAACTGGAAACTTTTTCTGAATCTGTTTGTGTGTATGTTTTATTTTGTTTATGCTTATTTTATTTGGAGGAGAAAAAGATAAATTAGACAAGACTGCATTGAGATAAGGATGGATGGATGTGACAGGCATTATTTTGAGTGTCATCTGTCTTCCTATGTAGCCTTTAGCTTCTCGTCTTTACTTGTCTAAACTACTATGTCTGTGAGGAAAGGGAACACATTTTCACTGTTTACTATTGCATCTCCAACACTATGTATAGTTCTGGTCACATACACAGCTACCAATAAGCATTTTTTAATATGAAGTAACATTGATTTTTACTTTAAAAATGCTTACTCTCATTTGCCCTTTGCTAATAAATATTCCCTGATTTTAAATATTTTAATTTCAGGTTATGACAAAAATCGCTTTTTTTTGTTTCTAAAGTGGTTGTCTTGTATGATTATTATAAGTGTAAATAGACTGAGGGCAAGAAATTTCCAAAATCTAAACAATTAGACAACGAAAATGTAAAAGCCTCTCTTATACTTTTAGACTTTTCCCTAGACAAAACCATGTTCAATCATTTCTATTTTTTTCTTCTTTGATGGTTATTTAAGTAACTCCAAAAGTATGCTATACTTTAATTTCAAAAAATATCAATTTAAATATTTACAAGTTTCACCTTCATAGAAAAATGAATTTTAATTACTTAACCACTGCATCCCTTCTCCTAAAAAATGTAGAAAGATAATTTCTATTTTTAAATTTTTTAGTATTTATTACCTTAAATAATGTATTCAAACCTCTATTTTGTAATTTATCTTCTCAGATAATATTTATCGACTCTCTAGTATGTAAGATGTAAATGTTAGGTTGCAGCAGGTCTAGAAAGTAAAAGTTTCATTGATATTAAAGCAGAAAATCAGAGATTCTGAAATAAAGGCCCTCAGAAGAAAGTGGATTTCAATTAGCAACTGGTGTAATTAAGGAGTTGTGTGTTCACAATGATAAGGTATAGCTAAGTGCTGCCAGTTACAAACAAGATAAGAGAATAACAATTAAAATTACCAAGGGCAAAAAACTGTATAATAACATCAAGGGCCAAATGTAAGCTGAACTAAGATGTCATATGACTTAGCAATCAATTATTACAGTTTCTATTTAATAAGCCTATTCAAATAAACTTAGTTTGACATAAATAACATTTTTGTACTATTATATTTTAAACTCTTTATTTTTAATTACCAGAACCACAGATATTTTTTGTTTTTAGTGAAATTCCAGTTAACTTACTGTGTAATATTAGTTTCAGGTGTGCAATGTAGCGATTCGAAACTTCCCTACAACACCAGGTGCTCATCACAAGTGTACCCCTTGATCCCTATCACCTATTTCACCCATCCTCACACCCGTACTTCCCGTCTGGTAACTGTCAGTTCGTTCTCTATATTTAAGAGTCTAGGGGCACCTGGGTGGCTCAGTAGGTTAAGTGTCCGACTTCTGCTAGGGTCATGATCTCGCAGTATGCGGGTTCGAGCCCCGCATTATGCTCTGTGTTGTCCGTTCAGAGCCTGGAGCCTGCTTCGGATTCTGTGTCTCCCTCTCTCTCTCTGTCCCTCCCCCACTCATGCTCTGTCTCTCAAAAAATGAATAAACGTTAAAAAAATTATAGTTAAGAGTCTGTTTCGTACAGAATCAAAGATTTTTGAGGTAACAAAGGTGACTTTAGTTTCAACAAAAGATATAATTACAATAAAAGATAATGCTATGACAGAAAGAGAAGGAAGTAAAAAGGAAAGGTACAGGAAGGCCTATGATAAAAATAATTATTTTAGTAAAGAGAAGTTCTAGAAGAGGGTATTAAAATAAAATTAATGTAATAACTATGCTGTAACACTTCTGAATAAAATTTCATCAAACATTATTTAATTTGATTAGCAACAGTTGACTTCCAAATTTTGAAATTATTTCCAATTATGAAAATTATGAACATTGCATATCCAGAAGAATTTTCATAGTTTTATGCTATTGTGAAGCAAATGAATTTTTCCAGGGAAATGGGATTCCTTATGTTACTTTAGGAATTCCAACTTAAGGAGACCCTACATGTCACAAAACCAATACTACTGGTATTATTCATATATCCATTCTATATTTATTCAAGTATATGTGTAAATATTACCACATAGTCTCAATTCAACAAAATATGGCAGAGAAAAAACAACTACAATTTGAAACAAATTGAGGTATTTCCACTCAACCATTATTTTAAAAATAAATTAGCTAAGATCTCATTTTCAACTGTATAATTAGAAAATTTTAGGGGGGTTCCGGAAGATGGCGGCGTAGGAGGACGCGGGGCTCACAGCGCGTCCTGCCGATCACTTAGATTCCACCTACACCTGCCTAAAGAACCCAGAAAACCGCCAGAGGATTAGCAGAAGGGAGTCTCCGGAGTCAAGCGCAGACTAGAGGCCCACGGAAGAGGGTAGGAAGGGCGGCGAGGCGGTGCGCGCTCCACGGACTGGCGGGAGGGAGCCGGGGCGGAGGGGCGGCTCGCCGGCCAAGCAGAGTCCCCGAGTCTGGCTGGCAAAAGCGGAGGGGCTGGACAGACTGTGTTCCGACAGCAAGCGCGACTTAGCGTCTGTGAGGTCATAAGTTAACAGCTCTGCTCGGAAAGCGGGAAGGCTGGAGGACAAAGGGAGGGAGAGCTGCTGAGCCCCCGGACAGCAGAGCTCAGCTTGGCGGGGAACAAAGGCGCCAGCGCCATCTCCCCCGCCCATCCCCCAGCCAAAATCCCAAAGGGAACCAGTTCCTGCCAGGGAACTTGCTCGCTCCGCGCAAACACCCAACTCTGTGCTTCTGCGGAGCCAAACCTCTGGTAGCGGATCTGACTCCCTCCCGCTGCCACAGGGCTCCTCCTGAAGCGGATCACCTAAGGAGAAGCGAGCTAAGCCTGCCCCTCCAGCCCCCGTGCACCTTGCCTACCCACCCCAGCTAATACGCCAGATCCCCAGCAACACAAGCCTGGCAGTGTGCAAGTAGCCCAGACGGGACACGCCACCCCACAGTGAATCCCGCCCCTAGGAGAGGGGAAGAGAAGGCACACACCAGTCTGACTGTGGCCCCAGCAGTGGGCTGGGGGCAGACATCGGGTCGGACTGCGGCCCCGCCCACTAACTCCAGTTATACACCACAGCACAGGGGAAGTGCACTGCAGGTCCTCACCACGCCAGGGACTCTCCAAAATGACCAAACGGAAGAATTCCCCTCAGAAGAATATCCAGGAAATAACAACAGCTAATGAACTGATCAAAAAGGATTTAAATAATATAACAGAAAGTGAATTTAGAATAATAGTCATAAAATTAATCGCTGGGCTTGAAAACAGTATAGAGGACAGCAGAGAATCTCTTGCCACAAAGATCGAGGGACTAAGGAACAGTCACGAGGAGTTGAAAAACACTTTAAACGAAATGCAAAACAAAATGGAATCCACGATGGCTCGGCTTGAAGAGGCAGAGGAGAGAATAGGTGAACTAGAAGATAAAGTTATGGAGAAAGAGGAAGCTGAAAGAAAGAGAGATAAAAAAATCCAGGAGTATGAGGGGAAAATTAGAGAACTAAGTGATACACTAAAAAAAAATAATACGCATAATTGGTATCCCAGAGGAGGAAGAGAGAGGGAAAGGTGCTGAAGGGGTACTTGAACAAATTATAGCTGAGAACTTCCCTGAACTGTGGAAGGAAAAAGGCATTGAAATCCAAGAGGCACAGAGAACTCCCTTCAGACGTAACTTGAATCGATCTTCTGCACGACATATCATAGTGAAACTGGCAAAATACAAGGATAAAGAGAAAATTCTGAAAGCAGCAAGGGATAAACGTGCCCTCACATATAAAGGGACACCTATAAGACTCGTGACTGATCTCTCCTTTGAAACTTGGCAGGCCAGAAAGGCTTGGCACGATATCTACAGTGTGCTAAATAGAAAAAATATGCAGCCGAGAATCCTTTATCCAGCAAGTCTGTCATTTAGAATAGAAGGAGAGATAAAGGTCTTCCCAAACAAACAAAAACTGAAGGAATTTGTCACCACGAAACCAGCCCTACAAGAGATCCTAAGGGGGATCCTGTGAGACAAAGTACCAGAGACATCACTACAAGCATAAAACATACAGACATCACAATGACTCTAAACCCATATCTTTCTATAATAACACTGAATGTAAATGGATTAAATGCGCCAACTAAAAGACATAGGGTATCAGAATGGATAAAAAAACAAGACCCATCTATTTGCTGTCTACAAGAGACTCATTTTAGATCTGAGGACACCTTTAGATTGAGAGTGAGGGGATGGAGAACTATCTATCATGCTCCTGGAAGCCAAAAGAAAGCTGGAGTAGCCATACTTATATCAGACAAACTAGACTTTAAATTAAAGGCTGTAACAAGAGATGAAGAAGGGCATTATATAATAATCACAGGGTCTATCCACCAGGAAGAGCTAACTATTATAAATGTCTATGCGCCAAATACCCGAGCCCCCAGATATATAAAACAATTACTCATAAACATAAGCAACCTTATTGATAAGAATGTGGTCATTGCAGGGGACTTTAACACCCCACTTACAGAAATGGATAGATCATCTAGACACACAGTCAATAAAGAAACAAGGGCCCTGAATGATACATTGGATCAGATGGACTTGACAGATATATTTAGAACTCTGCATCCCAAAGCAACAGAATATACTTTCTTCTCGAGTGCACATGGAACATTCTCCAAGATAGATCATATACTGGGTCACAAAACAGCCCTTCCTAAGTTTACAAGAATTGAAATTATACCATGCATACTTTCAGACCACAATGCTATGAAGCTTGAAATCAACCACAGGAAAAAGTCTGGAAAACCTCCAAAAGCATGGAGGTGAAAGAACACCCTACTAACGAATGAGTGGGTCAACCAGGCAATTAGAGAAGAAATTAAAATATATATGGAAACAAACGAAAATGAAAATACAACAATCCAAACGCTTTGGGATGCAGCGAAGGCAGTCCTGAGAGGAAAATACATTGCAATCCAGGCCTATCTCAAGAAACAAGAAAAATCCCAAATACAAAATCTAACAGCACACCTAAAGGAAATAGAAGCAGAACAGCAAAGGCAGCCTAAACCCAGCAGAAGAAGAGAAATAATAAAGATCAGAGCAGAAATAAACAATATAGAATCTAAAAAAACTGTAGAGCAGATCAACGAAACCAAGAGTTGGTTTTTTGAAAAAATAAACAAAATTGACAAACCTCTAGCCAGGCTTCTCAAAAAGAAAAGGGAGATGACCCAAATAGATAAAATCATGAATGAAAATGGAATGATTACAACCAATCCCTCAGAGATACAAACCATTATCAGGGAATACTATGAAAAATTATATGCCAGTAAATTGGACAACCTGGAAGAAATGGACAAATTTCTAAACACCCACACTCTTCCAAAACTCAATCAGGAGGAAATAGAAAGCTTGAACAGACCCATAACCAGCGAAGAAATTGAATCGGTTATCAAAAATCTCCCAACAAATAAGAGTCCAGGACCAGATGGCTTCCCAGGGGAGTTCTACCAGACATTTAAAGCAGAGATAATACCTATCCTTCTCAAGCTATTCCAAGAAATAGAAAGGGAAGGAAAACTTCCAGACTCATTCTATGAAGCCAGTATTACTTTGATTCCTAAACCAGACAGAGACCCAGTAAAAAAAGAGAACTACAGGCCAATATCCCTGATGAATATGGATGCAAAAATTCTTAATAAGATACTAGCAAATCGAATTCAACAGCATATAAAAAGAATTATTCACCATGATCAAGTGGGATTCATTCCTGGGATGCAGGGCTGGTTCAACATTCACAAATCGATCAACGTGATACATCACATTAACAAAAAAAAAAGAGAAGAACCATATGATCCTGTCAATCGATGCAGAAAAGGCCTTTGACAAAATCCAGCACCCTTTCTTAATAAAAACCCTTGAGAAAGTCGGGATAGAAGGAACATACTTAAAGATCATAAAGGCCATTTATGAAAAGCCCACAGCTAACATCATCCTCAACGGGGAAAAACTGAGAGCTTTTTCCCTGAGATCAGGAACACGACAGGGATGCCCACTGTCACCGCTGCTGTTTAATATAGTGCTGGAAGTTCTAGCATCAGCAATCAGACAACAAAAGGAAATCAAAGGCATCAAAATTGGCAAAGATGAAGTCAAGCTTTCGCTTTTTGCAGATGACATGATATTATACATGGAAAATCCGATAGACTCCACCAAAAGTCTGCTAGAACTGATACATGAATTCAGCAAAGTTGCAGGATATAAAATCAGTGTGCAGAAATCAGTTGCATTCTTATACACTAACAATGAAGCAACAGAAAGACAAATGAAGAAACTGATCCCATTCACAATTGCACCAAGAAGCATAAAATACCTAGGAATAAATCTAACCAAAGATGTAAAAGATCTGTATGCTGAAAACTATAGAAAGCTTATGCAGGTAATTGAAGAAGATATAAAGAAATGGAAAGACATTCCCTGCTCATGGATTGGAAGAATAAATATTGTCAAAATGTCAATACTACCCAAAGCTATCTACACATTCAATGCAATCCCAATCAAAATTGCACCAGCATTCTTCTCGAAACTAGAACAAGCAATCCTAAAATTCATATGGAACCACAAAAGGCCCCGAATAGCCAAAGTAATTTTGAAGAAGACCAAAGCAGGAGGCATCACAATCCCAGACTTTAGCCTCTACTACAAAGCTGTCATCATCAAGACAGCATGGTATTGGCATAAAAACAGGCACATAGACCAATGGAATAGAATAGAAACCCCAGAACTAGACCCACAAACGTATGGCCAACTCATCTTTGACAAAGCAGGAAAGAACATCCAATGGAAAAAAGACAGTCTCTTTAACAAATGGTGCTGGGAGAACTGGACAGCAACATGCAGAAGGTTGAAACTAGACCACTTTCTCACACCATTCACAAAAGTAAACTCAAAATGGATAAAGGACCTGAATGTGAGACAGGAAACCATCAAAACCTTAGAGGAGAAAGCAGGAAAAGACCTCTCTGACCTCAGCCGTAGCAATCTCTTACTCGGCACATCCCCAAAGGCAAGGGAATTAAAAGCAAAAGTGAATTACTGGGACCTTATGAAGATAAAAAGCTTCTGCACAGCAAAGGAAACAACCAGCAAAACTAAAAGGCAACCAACGGAATGGGAAAAGATATTTGCAAATGACACATCGGACAAAGGGCTAGTATCCAAAATCTATAAAGAGCTCATCAAACTCCACACCCGAAAAACAAATAACCCAGTGAAGAAATGGGCAGAAAACATGAATAGACACTTCTCTAAAGAAGACATCCGGATGGCCAACAGGCACATGAAAAGATGTTCAACGTCGCTCCTTATCAGGGAAATACAAATCAAAACCACACTCAGATACCACCTCACGCCAGTCAGAGTGGCCAAAATGAACAAATCAGGAGACTATAGATGCTGGAGAGGATGTGGAGAAACGGGAACCCTCTTGCACTGTTGGTGGGAATGCAAATTGGTGCAGCTGCTCTGGAAAGCAGTGTGGAGGTTCCTCAGAAAATTAAAAATAGACCTACCCTATGACCCAGCAATAGCACTGCTAGGAATTTATCCAAGGGATACAGGAGTACTGATGCATAGGGGCACCTGTACCCCAATGTTTATAGCGGCACTCTCAACAATAGCCAAATTATGGAAAGAGCCTAAATGTCCATCAACTGATGAATGGATAAAGAAATTGTGGTTTATATACACAATGGAATACTACGTGGCAATGAGAAAAAATGAAATATGGCCTTTTGTAGCAACATGGATGGAACTGGAGAGTGTGATGCTAAGTGAAATAAGCCATACAGAGAAAGACAGATACCATATGGTTTCACTCTTATGTGGGTCCTGAGAAACATAACAGAAACCCATGGGGGAGGGGAAGGAAAAAAAAAAAAAAAAGAGGTTAGAGTGGGAGAGAGCCAAAGCATAAGAGACTGTTAAAAACTGAGAACAAACTGAGGGTTGATGGGGGGTGGGAGGGAGGGGAGGGTGGGTGATGGGTATTGAGGAGGGCACCTTTTGGGATGAGCACTGGGTGTTGTATGGAAACCAATTTGACAGTAAATTTCATATATTAAAAAATAAAAAAAATAAAAAAAATAAAAAATAAATAAAAAAAAAATAAAATAAAATAAAAAAAAAAAAAGAAAATTTTAATAATTTCCAATAACTGATATTTGGTAACTGGTATTACAAATGAGATGAGTGTAAATAATCAAAGATTTCATAAAACTATCATCGTGCACTGATGTTCACATTTGTCCTGAGTATCATGAGATTGGACGGCTGGGACCACCCAACTACATATTACATGCATGCAATTTGTGAGACAGGAACAGGTGCCTGCAGACCTGATACGGTTTCAGTGTATTCCAAACTTTGTAAACTTTTTTTTTGTAAAAACTGAATTTTTTAGTAGTACCATTTTCAAGAGCATACATTCCTTTCGTGAAGATTGAAGTTTGGAAATTAATACATGTCATGAGTCAATCCATAAAAATTAGTTCTAAATTTGTATCTTAAACAGCACAGTATACTGGAGAGTATAATAGCTGATGTGAGAGCCCTAGATTTCTGCACTTTATGATTTGTAGACTTCAGTAATCTTATCTCCAAAACAAACCATCGATTAGTCTCTAAGATCTCTTGAAAAATCAAACACCGCATTGTTTTTAAAGAATGGGAAGGCAGATCAAGGGTGTCATCTGGTCTTACTTCTCTTTGAAGGTCCAAGGAAGATAATTCCTTCCTTAATATTTTCTTTATTCCCTTTGACCTTAAAGGAATTAAAAAGTAACTTCTCGCAAAAAAAAATCTGAACACTTTAATATTAAATGAATTTCAAACATTATTTCAAAAAATAAATCATATGGAGTAATAACAGTTAAGAAACTATAATTTTAGGAAATTATTCCCTAAGATACAGATTTTATACATTCTACTTTGCTTTGTAGCAATCATTCACAAATTTATAGTTTCTTTTTGTTTTTAAGGGTCCTGTTGACTTTAATATTGGCTTGATCATATTTATGAGTATTTATCGTCATTCTTTTAGGCAAGTATCTCTCAAGCAATGTAAATTCAAATAGAGAACTGATAAAAATCAAATAATGCTTTATGAAAAAAAATCTTCCCTTGTTGCAATTTAAAGAACCAAATCTCAAAAGATGAAATGATTTTCAGGCACACAGCATGTAGCTAGAATTGTTTTCTTCAGATCCTAACATTAGTACATGTAATGTTAGAGGACCCATTGCATTGAAATTCCATGGTCCGAGAAACTGTTTTCAGGAATCCTTCAATAATCTTTTCCTTTTCATGCTGGAAAACAAATGACATATGTCTTTAAAAAGCCCAAACTTGGGGTGCCTGGGTGGCTCAGTCGGTTAAGCATCTGACTTCGGCTCAGGTCACGATCTCACTGTCTGTGAGTTCGAGCCCCACGTCGGGCTCTGTGCTGACTGCTCAGAGCCTGGAGCCTGTTTCAGATTCTGTGTCTCCCTCTCTCTCTGACCCTCCCCCGTTCATGCTCTGTCTCTCTCTGTCTCAAAAATAAATCAAAAAAACGTTAAAAAAATTTTAAAAAGCCCAAACTTTTAGAGCTCCAATGCAATAGAATTTTTTGTAGAATTTTTTTTCAGTTGTAAATATTCTATCTTATATGTATTGACGACTGCAATAAGAATAGATTTGCAATACGAAGAAAGTCCATTGGATTTTTTTTAATGAAAGCTTCATTGGGAGATATAATTCATACACCATAAAATTCACTGTTTTAAAGTATACAATTTGGTGGTCTGACTGGATTTTAACAGTTTCTGATAAACTACAATATTGCACCCAGACTTTAAAATGCTGCAAGTATAAACAAAAACAAAAGGGAAAATAGAAGTCTGGATGATAAATATGTGCAGTAAGGAGATTCTTAGATATTGATAAATTATATATTCTTCAGAAAGTGGGCTGCTTGAGATAAAGGAGTTAAATATCTCAACGCAATAAAGAAAATGAAGATATTCATGACATAATAGTAGAGACAAAGAAAAATCCCAATTTTATAAATTGTTTTTAAAAATCTGAAACACGTTTTTAATAACAAGATTTATTTCTAAGCTCTAAAAATATACATTGTTTTATATTTTTCTTTCTTCTTCCTAAATTTTCTATATTAATCTAGTTTGTTTTAGTAATGAAGAAAAGCCATTTAAAATGCGCACAGATATTTTCACTTTCATAAGAGAACAAAACAAAGCAAACAAAATAGTTGCTTGGCTTTCTTTTTTCCTTCTCCTCTTGAGAGCTAAATTTTTCCAAAAAGGAGTTACATCTCACAATAAGATTTTGTTTTGCTCTGAAAGGTACCGTGGCTACTGTTGCTTTTGTTAAGAAATCCAGGGGTGCCTGGGTGGCTCCGTTGGTCAAGCGTTCGACTTCAGCTCAGGTCACAGTCTCACAGTTCATGAGTTCCAGCCCCGCATTGAGCTTTGTGCTGACATATCAAAGCCTGGAGCCTGCTTTGGATTCTGTGTCCCCCCTCTCTCTCTGCCCCTCTCCCACTCGTGCTCTGTCTCTCTCAAAAATAAATAAATGTTAAAAAAAATGTTTTTAGAAAGAAATCCAAAGGACACAGACTTCACAATCCAAGGACACTTTCTGTTAGCACATTTATCTCCCAATTGTTCTTCCAGTGACTCAGCTCTTGGTTCTAATCATTTTATGATCATCCTCTGAACAAGCCAAATAAATTCCTTAATGTAAATGCTTGTTCAGGAAGCCCTCCCAACTACCCTCTCCAAACAATTTATTCAGGTTCTATCCTCACTTTAGCCTCAATGTCAAATCTCATCTCTTCCCTCCCTCTCTGAGTACACCCATATAACATCCTTTCTTTTCTGAACCTCCGTAGCATTTATTTCTGTAATTCTTATGTTGACACTAAATTGTGTATAACTTTGCACTTTTGTAGTCTCTGTGTTTAGTGTGTATGTTATTTCTTCCACTAGACAATTACAAGGTTTGAACTCATCTTTTTAATTACTAAAAGGTGTATGCCAATATAGAAATATCTAATAAGGACTTGTTGATTTAACTAGTGAATACATGAAAGCATGAATTGATAACTTTTAGAAGTATCATAATTGGTATTCAGGGAGACAAGAGAAAGTCATACTAGGAAAGGAAAGAACCAAGGGGCCAGAAGGCTTGTTTCAAGAGACTAGTCGAGCCTTGGACAATCAAATGGTTCCATTGGACAAACAACCAAACACAAACTAACAATAACACATATCTGACCGTGAGAAGTAGATGTAAGAAAAACATTGTCAGTGAGAGTCCAAGGTCTGAATTTCAAATCTATTTTTTCCTTGAAATGGGTAGGAGTTGGGGGGACCAGGAGAGGGGACAGGGACGGTTAGTACTATTAACCAGAGTTGAAGCAGCGCTTAGCTCCAGGCTGTCCTTCAAGCAAAAGTAAGATAATCAATTAGCAAACATCATTTAAACCATTAATAAAGGTGCTACAAGAAGGCTGTGACAGTGAAGGAGGTTTGATAGCAATGGTCAGGTCCCTAGTCACTGGGAGATATGGGGCCAGAGTGGAAGACTCTACCATGAAGAATGCAGATATGCTACAGAAATCCAATTATGGGGACTGTCGCAGCAAGTCGAAACTACCGAGCAAGAAAGCCAATGGTCTCCCAAACTAGAGATCAGACTTATTCTAAAGGTCAGGTTGAAGATCAACCTGCAGTTGGGGAATAAGTAGAGCTGGTTGCCAGAACAGGAATACACAAGTATGAAACCTATTCGAGGAACCTTCCATCTGCCAAATTTTAAATGGACAAATCTATCTTGTTTCTGAATTCTGCAGTGAATATTTCTCTCTCTTTTGCTCTCTCTTGTCTTGCTCCCTGATATCTGAATCTTGATTAGAATGATGCAGTGACAGAAACAGTTGGAATGGAGAGACGTATAATGAAAGATTTTACTATCTAGTCTTTCCCTAGATCCTCGTTTTTTTCCACATACCTGTTCTTCCTAAGATAGACTATTTGTTATCGCTGATTCTGTAAGCTATTCACATCCTTTTTGTATGTGTGAGCTGAGAGCATCTCATTTTATTTTATTATTACTTTTGAATTTCTATTTTTATTTTGGCTATGACTGACATAAAATGTTACATTAGTTTCATGTGTACAGCATAGTGGCTCAACAATTCTACATGTTACAGGACAGTCACCCCAAGTGTACCTACCCTCTGTAACCATGCAACACTATTACAATATCATTGACTATATTCCTTATGTTGTGGCTTTTATTCTCATGACTTATTCCACAATTGGAAGTCCATATCTCCCACTGCCCTTCACCCATTTTGCCCATCCTCCCACCCTCCCTTCCCTCTGGCAACCATCATTTTGTTCCCTGTTATTTATAGGTCTGACTCAGCTTTTTGTTGTTTATTCATTTTTTTTTTAGATTCCACGTCTAAAATGTGAAATCATATGGCATTTGTCTTTCTCAGTCCAACTTATTTCACTTAACATAGTACCCTCTAGATCCATCCATATTGTCACAAAATTTGGCAAAATTTCACTCTTTTTTCTATGGCTGCATAATATTCTGGTGTGTGTGTGTGCTTGTGACGTCTTATTTGTCCATTCATCTATTCATATCCTTTTAATGTATTCCTTTTTGTGAAAGTAACTAGAATTGGATAGATTGAACCACTATCACTAACTCTTGTGCGGTCTTTTAAAATTTTTTTTTAATTTTATTTTTTGAGAGAGAGGAAGAAAGAGAGAGCACGAGCGGGGGCGGGGGGGGAGGGGCGGGCAGAGAGAGAGGAAGACACAGGATCTGAAGCAGGCTCCAGGCTCTGAGCTGTCAGCACAGAGCCCAATGCGGGGCTCGAACCCATGAGCTGTGAGACCGTGACCTGAGCCAAAGTTGGACACTTAACCAACTGAGCCACCCAGACGCCCCAACTCTTGTGCAGCCTTAATACACAATGTCAAATAATGCCCATTAATATCAGTGTTTGGACTTGTGTGCACGAAAGTATGTATGTCTAAAAAACATCATTAATTTTGTCAAATACAATTTATGATTATGTATACAAGGAAAGCAGCAAACACTGACTTTATGTACCAGTTATTCTTTTTTTAAAAATGTTTATTTATTTATGTTGAGAGAGAGAGAGAGACAGAGAGAGTGCAAGCAGGGAGAGAAAGGAGAGAAAAAGAAAATCCCAAGCATGCTCCAGACCCTGACATGGGGCTTGAATACACAAACTATAAGATCATGACCTGACCCAAAACCAAGAGCCAGTCACTAAACCTAGTGAGCCACCCAGGCGCCCTTGTGTAGCAGTTATTCTTTAAACAACACTATACTTTTTCATCCTTTTTTTATGTCTGAAAAAAAGTACTTGCTACATAGTGAGACTTTGATAAATGTTTATTGAATGAGTATGTTTCTTCGGGAATACTTCAGTTTTCCACTGAATCCAATAATGATTTATATCTCTGAGAATGTGAGTAACACAGATGGCTTTTACTTTAAAAAGCACCACCCATCCACTGAAGTGTTAAGGATATTATAATCAAAGCAAATGTTAACAATTTTTAAAAATTCTTTTTAATAATGCATATTTTTGTATAGAGATACAGCCTTCCAGTTATGGAATGACTAAGTCATAAGAATGAAATGTAATGCATAGGGAACATAGTAACGGTTAACCATTTTTTCCAAAGGAAATTTATAAGTGCTGAAAATAATTTAAACACTAGTTATTAAAAAGATTAGATCGCCAATTAGAAAGGTTAACCCCAATGTGTGTGTGTGTGTGTGTGTGTACATCCACAGAAGTTGTATATATATGCCAGAAGCGTGCACCCCAGTGTGTAAGATCCATGTCACTTGTGTATATATATGTATGCTCACCTGAAAAGTGCTAGAAAGTATCAGCGATATGGGTCTTACACCCTGGGGAGCACACTTCCTGCAAACACACTCCTGCCTTCAGTTCCTCAGTTTCAGAACGGGGAACCGCTATTGGCGCCACTCTGATGATATTAATTGCCATGCCCAGGGAAAAAGGCAATTTAGCAGATAACTGGGTCCCAAGCCATACAGGGCCTTAGAGATTAAAATGATCACCTTGAATTGCACTCAGAAGCTAAAAGGCAATCAGCACAGATGGCAGAGCACAGGTGTAACATGCTTCATGTAACCAATCTAGTTAAGCAAGCAGACCACAGCATTTTCAGGGTCTGAAGCTTCCGAGTGGTCTCTTAAGTGGTGTTCCACACAAAGCTTGGAGCTTGAATTGAATACAAATTTTTCACGTGTTTGAGGATTTCTCCTGGAAGAAATGATTTTTAAAGAGAAAACAAATGAAAAGCCCTATGAAATAGGCTCCAGAGAATTTGCTAAAATCAAAGGGTACCAATAAAATAAAATGTGCTATTAAAATGGTGAGTAAGAGAGAGTTTTAAAATGTTATGTACAACACATCTGTAAGTTCTTATAACGTTCACACTCCCTTCCCAAACTGGAAAACCACTGGAGACATTAAGCGTGCTGGCTATGTCCACCTGGAGTTCATCCCCATGTTTTAATGTAGGAAATACTATTTACTATCACAATTGAAGTCAGAGCTAAACAAACTCATTTAATAATGGAAGCATGTGGAAAGGCTTCCACAGGGCATAGGGTCCTTCTAATATCCAGGGGTCAGTGTAAGAAGCACATTGGATAAACACAAGAGAATGGCTCGTGGTTTAAGTATCAGGTTCGACATTTTGAGACTCCTTTGGACATTTGGTTTAAATCCCCTTGTGGTTAACACAGTCTTTCAGTAGTAGATAAACTCAATTTGTGCAAGGAACTGTGCTTTTCCTCTTATGATCTGCTGTTATCTGCCTCTCTGTTCTGCTTTGGTGGTACAAGAAGGTCCCATACGTATCTGTATCTGCAGGTTAATAACAGCAGTAGGAAGAGAAGCCAGGGTCCTTACCCATCTACCTTCAATTTGAAACTCTTAAAAAAGAGAAAGTGTGCCATGGGGCAGTTCTATCTCTAGAAGATAGAAGTAAAACGTTTTATCTTAAATGCTCAAAACCATCAACACAAGTGATCTTAATGAACTATGACAAATTTCACAAGTGCTGCTTAATTTTAAAGGCATATAGATGTTAAAGAGAAACTCCTGAACATTTCTATAAAATTGAAACCACAATTTAATATAGAATTAATGAAAGCAAGGGCAGGCAATAGCAAAGTATCTAGTATTAAAATGAACTTCATACAGTCATTAGTTGATGAAAAGGCTCATCAAAAGTTGCAAAATACAGGAGAAAGATACAAAACAAACAGGCTAACAAAGTGCTAGAAGCGAGTATGTAAATCTTTGCCAAGAAAAGTGTTTAAAGGGGCACCCAGGTGGCTCAGTGAGTTAAGCGTTCGACTTCGGCTCAGGTCATGATCTCATGGTTTGTGAGTTCAAGTCCAGCATCAGGCTCTGTGCTTACAGCTCAGAGCCTGGAGCCTGCTTCAGATTCTGTGTCTCCCTCTCTCTCTGCCCCTCCCCTGCTCACATTCTGTCTCTCTCTCAAAAATAAATAAACATGAAAAAATTTTAAAGAAAGTGTTTAAAGTAGTTATTAACACTCCTGAAAGAAGTTGTCATGAAACATTAGATATACAGTCACAAAGGTGAGCCAAATTATCATCACACTAGATAATTTCCAAGTTATTTAGAAATAACTAAGGAAGGGTAATTTTTTTGCATCACCTTTCTCAGCATTGTTCTTCATTGTTCTCAACTTTTACAACTTGATTAATTGAACCTAATTATTAGAATCTTGAAGTATAGTTTAAATCAAAACAATGTCATCTAATGCTTGTTCACTTTCTTTCATTGCACTATTAAATTGGTCTTTGATTTCTTCCCAGCTTTAGAGCCAAATGTACTCTTTCCTTAACTTATATTTATCTAGAAGATTTATGTATTTGTCCAGAAGACTCGAACTATTTTTTAATGCTTTCTCAACAAATGCTTGAAGTTAGAAAATAAATTCACATAGGCTTTGTCTCATTAATAAAAGCCAGTGGAAATAAATGAAAACATTACAGTCTCTCACTGTTTCAATAATCTTTAGTGAGGAAAAAATCTTATATACACTAAGAAACTACATTTTTAGTGGGATACATAGTTTTATAGTATTTGTAGCTACTCAGTCACTTGATGTCAATTTTTATTAATGTAATCCTATATGGGTTTAATACACTAAAGTTGATAAGAGTGTAAGTATTCTAACACACTGATTCTCAGTATATTAACTTCTTAAAACTTCCTAGTCACACTTTTGTTCTATTTTTCTTGAGAGTTTCAGGAAGATCAAGCCCATTCACCTCTTCCTTATCTTCCCATATCTAGGATAAATAGGTGCTATAAGAAAGTCTAGAGCAGTGCTGTCCAATAGTACTTGATGAAATGCCAAAAACATTCTATAATTTGTGCCATTCAAAATGGCAGCCATAAGTCACGTGTGGCTATCGAGCACTTGAAATACAGCTAGTGGGACTGAGGAACTGAGTTTTATCTAATTTCAGTTTGTTTCAATTTGTAAAGTCTCATCTGACTCACAGCTTGTTTATGTAAATAACTTTTTATTAAAACACATGTATTCTCCCTTGTTTACATACCGGCTGCATTTTTGCAGTGTATTTAGCTGTGCCAAACCACAGAGTTAAAAAAATTTCTACAGAAATTGTATGACCCATAAAATAAAATATATATATATATATATATATATATATATATATATATATTAGCTAGACCTTTACAGAAAAAGTTTTCAGATATTGCTCTAGAGGATTCCTCTTGGTTTTGGACTTGACAGAGGTTTCTTGATACCTGATTGAGTTTTACAAGCTTTCTGAAATGGTGGAGAGCCTCTAGCACAATCTTACCTGACTTCATAGTTTAATTACCATTGCCGAGATTTCTTGATGTCCCATAGATTCTGTAGAAATATGTTCCAGGCCTATTTTCTTCTTATAACCTTGATTCACAACAACCCTGAGGTTTCCCGGAGGGAAAGGTAAAGACTTGGGTAATTAGAGAGCACTGACTTAGAAAATAATAGACATCTATTCATTTATGCATCTCTATTGAGCACATACGAGGTGATATATAACTATTTGCTGAATGAATAAATGAATGAATGAATAAATGAATGAATAAATGATGTACATGGATGAATCAAAGAAATGAATCTCCGTACACTCAAAAATATTAGCAGGTCTACACTTATGGTTTATTCTACTGCTAAAATATTTTAGTAGTTATATTTACTACTGAGAGGAAAGAAATCATGACAAGGCTTATGTGTAACCACTGAGTTGTCAAAACTAGATTCAAATTATTTTCTTCTTTAAAATAATTTGTAATCAGGTGCCTGGGTGGCTCAGTCAGTTAAGAGTCTAAGTCTTGGTTTGAGCTCAGGTCATGATCTCACTATTTCATGGGTTTGAGCCCCCCATTGGATTCTGTGCTGGCAGCATGGAGCCTGCTTGAGATTTTCTCCCTCCCACTGACCCTCCCCCACTCATGCTGTCTCTATCTCTCTCAAAATGGATAAATAAACTTTAAAATAATAATAATTTGTAATCAGAAAATTTAAAACTCTAGGGGTGCCTAGCTGGCTCAGTCAGCTGAAAATCTGACTTGATTTACGATCGGGTCATGATCTCATGGTCCTTGAGTTTGAGCCCCACATCAGGCTCTGCAATGATAGCACAGAGCCTGCTTGGGATTCTCTCTCTCTCTCTCTCTCTCTCTCTCTCTCAATAAATAAATAAATAAACTTTAAAAAAAAGTATTAAAAAAAAGAGAATGTAAAACTCTTGAAAAAGTTTATAGAGCTAACATCTATAATCAATGTTCTACATGAAGTAATTATTTTCCTGGTTAAACACATTTGGGCAATAGGTGCCCAAAAGTTTTCTTTTTCTCTGTTGAATTTTGATTGGTTTATCCTCCCCTGATTCATACACAACCATTTCATACAATTTACCATCTTTGTTCCTTCCAGAAGTTAGTAAATAATATACTTGAAATATGATTTTAAATCATATACAGGATTTTCTTTTTTAAATGACACCTAATTAAAAAAAAAAGAGGCACTGACAGCTTTGGTAATAATCAATTTTCTTCCTATATATGCATTTTCAAATCCCAACTGTAGGATTCATTGGTTAAAAATGCAAACCAAATGTTCTACTTGGCAAAAAGTTTCTGTCAGTCAAGCTTTTGGTCATCATCACCTGATAACCAGAAAATATATTTTAGATGGGCCTTTACTCTTGTTTCCCTGCACAATAACTGTTCTGTGCTTTTGAGACTTGACTTATTCTCTCAACGTATTGACAAGACTCCCCCTTTCTTCACCCGGGAAATTTTTAAGCATCCCTTAAAATTGAAGTAGGCATCGTTTTCTTTAAGAAATCTGAGACCAGACTGCACCTTCTAGGTCCATCCACGGCACCCAGCACATCTGTCAATCACTAAACTTCTTTACTGCATTGAAATCTCTTCCTGTGTCTCTCTCCAACTAGATTTCAAGCTTCTCAGAAGGTCCTCAAAAGCAAAGATTTAATTCTAGTGGGTACATATTCAATATTAAACAGCGTCTGTTCAACAGAGAGGCAAAAATTTGTTAAAAATCACTGATGATGTAAATCGGTTTTCAGTAGGCAGATCTCCAAACTTGTCTTCGTGATAACTGGAACTCATGTGAATGATAATAGACAGGCAGGTGTGATATATTTCTGAAACTGAAATTTTTAGTTAATTTTTGAAAAGAGGCCCTAAAGTCATGATCTAATGTTTTAAACCACATGTTTTCTGCCTCCTTGTACTTCTTAAGATGTATTACTTAGAAAACTTTGGAAACTGAGTTTGCTAACTTGATAAATTAGACTGCAAACTTACTTGACATAGTTTGGGTATATTTAAATTTTATTCCCAATTTTCGAACTTTATGCAACATTTGTCTAATGACTATTTCTTCTTCTATTTTTGCCTTTCTCTTTATTTTTGCCACTCTCTTTTTGCACTTATCTTCTCTAAAACATTTTTTCATCCTTTTCAATTAATTCTGTCCTTAGACATGTTTTCTGATAGCTCTGTAAATTTCCTAAAAATATAACGTTCTATGTAGTTTCTCAAGTTCAGTCCCAATCACATTTATAATTATTTCCAAGGCATCTCCACTGGGCTCTCCCGCCAATATCTAAAAAGCAGCGTCTACCTCCCCCCAGCCATACTCTAAAGTGCCTCTGTTCCTAAATTCCATTTTTATGTTAATTGTACAACTTAAGTTTGAGATTTTAAATATTCACTGGCGTGTGTTTTCTCTCTCTCTCTCTGTCTCTCTCTCTCTGTCTCTCTCTCTCTCTCTCACTCATAGAACACACACATGACTAAACTTACTGAGCATTTAATATGCATTAGGCAACGTGTTAATAGGTTTTCATGTATGGTTTTAAGTATTACAACAGTCCCATATAATAAGTAATCATACTGTCTTCATCTTACACATAAGATAATTAAGGTTTGCCAAGGTCACACCGCAGAGAAACTACCCAGTATTTTGTACTTCCAACATTTATAGGTCATATCCCTGACTATTCAGAGGTGGTGAGAGAGGACCCCACTTCTCTTACACTCATCAACTCATGACAGAATGGTGAGGGGGTGAATGGTAACACAGGAAGGAGCAATGCAATTATAAGCTATAGGGTGTTAACTTTCTAGTGGGGGGCAAGGCGGGACCTAGAAAAAGCTAAGCATTCAGGAGGATGGCTGGTTACTTTTCTTTGGTGCAAGCCTTGGAGAGAAGCTGAGAAAGCCAGAATGCTAGGGCAGCTTGTGTCTTGACTGCTTCCTTTAGGTGGTGAGGCCTTTTGGCTCATCCTCTGGTAGAGAAAACCAGAGACATCCCTCAGCCCTCTCAGGCCACCAGGGCTCCATATCAGGGCCCAGGTGCGTTCTGGTAGGTCTTCCTTTACGTCATGGAAATACTGATAAGCTGCCTTGTCTTCATCAATGCGGGGGGCCATAGAATGACCACCATTCCAATCATCCCCTCAAGTGACTGTTTTTTATTCAGCTGACTGGCATTCCATCCTTCTTTTTTAATTTTTTTTTTATTTCATTGTATTTTGTTTTTAATTTTGTGTGTGTGTGTTTTTATTTTTGAAAGACAGAGAGTCATATCGTGAGCGGGGGAGGGGCAGAGAGAGAAGGGGACACAGAATCCTAAGTGGGCTCCAGCCTCAGCACAGAGCCCAATGTGGAGCTCCAACCCACGAACCGTGAGATCACGACCTGAGCAGAAGTTGGACGCTTAACCGACTGAATTCTGCAGGTGCCCTTCCATCCTTCCTTTTATGGTGGAAGGCAGTTGCTGCATTTTACTTTCTTTTTCCTTACACATACTTAGACACATTGTAAGGCGAAAGGCACACAAGCGGCATGTCCGGCTGACAATTTTTTTGCTGGGATATAAGCAAAAGAAAGAAAGACCTATGACAGAGGCTCTTGAGAGATAGCTCTACCAGGCATGCACATCGCTTTGATTTAACTCCATACTTCCAGTTGCTAATCATCAAATATGCTCAAGTGAGAATCTATCTCCAGACATCATCTCATAATTTCCATGTGTAAAATACCTTTCCTACCCACATATATCTAGACAAATTCTATTATTTAAGATTCATTTCAAAAATCATGTCTTTTTATGAACCTTACTCTACTTTTTTTTGACAGCATTTGTGTAGCTGTTGCATAACTCAGTTTTTTCTGTCTTTATTTACAGCTTTTTTTGTATTCATGTCTAGTCTCCCCTAATGAGTCACATGTCCCCTGAGGAAATTTCATATCGTGCAAAAGTTCTAAGGAAAAACCCCCAATTAAATTCCATGAAATCACAGCATTGAAGTAATACACAACTGTTACCTTTCTGAAGTAGAATACTACAGTGCCATAGTTTGCATTTGATTAAAGTAGCACTTTGGATGTTCTGTGGAAGGAATTTTCCCATTCTGGAAATATTTTTTTTTTCTTTTTACTATTTCATCCTTGCTTTCTTTCCCATACACTGTTCTTACCTGTTTCCCATTGCCCATCCCCTTTTTCTCAAACCCAGGACCTATGGTATAGAATTTAAAGATTAGAGATAAATTGCAATATGGTTTTTGGAGGCACACACTATAGAACCAGAAAGATAAACTTATTAGCCATTCCATCATCCAAACAAGAAAATGAAATGCTTTTGCTTCAATCTAAACATTCAGTCATCACGAATAGAAAGGTAAAATAGTGAAAGACAAAAGTCATCCCCTACTTTCAGAGTTCTTATGGATTCCCTTTGGAAATATGTATTGAGTGCCTCAAACGTATCTTAGATGAATTTAAAGCTAGAGCAGTCTTGCACAGGTCTGATGGCAAGGATAACAGATTCTACTGAATGTGCTGTCAACCAGCTTTTCTATATAATATAGGAGGACACATCACAATTGTCAAGTAACTTTGAAATTTGCCTCTTATGGCCTGTCATCTATAAGGAATAGCCTTGGGAATTTATTTTGAAAAATAATTCTAATAAAAAATAATTGAAATTTTCTAACAGAAGAATTCCAGGCTGGTTGGGAACTCTAGGCACATTGACAGTATAAATAAACCACAGTGGTAACATAAGAAAAATGGAAATTCATATTCAACTATGATACAGACATTTGTAATTTGAATTTTAAATTTGTATTTTCTTTATGCATATTAGATACAAGAGTTGGATTCAGACAGTCATGGGTTTAAATTCTGACTCAGCCAATTCTTTGTCATACAATGTTAGACAATTTGTTTGAATTCCTAAGCTTCAATTTCCTTCTCTGGAAAATAAAGATAATAGCCAATATTAGAAAGGAATATGATAACGTACATAAAATGCTTAGTGCAGTATTTGCTACTAACCATTCCCTCATAAATAGAGATATTAATCACCTTTTCCCTCTTGTCCAATTTTTTTTAATACTGCAAATCATTTAGTTGCAAAGTCTCTTGGAATATTTGTGGTCTATATTACTTTTGTGAAGTAATTTGTAATCCTTTAAAATAGAATTTACCATATAATTTCAAAGGGTTATTATTCCACTGCTTTGCAAAATATTAAACCCAATTCAGATATGGTCAGCTTTCTGATTGCCAAGTGAATACAGTTATTGCTAGGATAGTATGATAGCAATTTTATCAGAAGGTAAATAAAATAATATTAGCTTAAATAACGTATCTTGTTAGAAAAGACAAGAGCTTAGTCTTTCTAGTTAGAAAGTTAAAACATAGAATATATGCAAAAAAGCAAAACAATTAAACTTAAAATCGATCTGGCTAAAGGGATACATGGACAGGCACACTGAGACAAATTTAAGTAAAGTTTTCTGTTAGGAATAAGTTTCATGTGAAATTTTGATAATTAATTGGAAAGAACAGGGGAGAAAATGAAAATGAGTAAAAAGACCACGTGGGATATATTGTCAAGATTTTTTCCAGAGAAGAATGTCAACATTTGTTGACAGCCTGAGCTAAGAGCAAACTTATCCCTCCTGGTATGTACTTTTATTTTTGGAATTTGTGTTAAACAATGTGGATCAAATCAGAATTTAAGAATTTCAAAGAGAAGATGTTCCTGATATTCATATTTTTCCAGCTTTTCATGATGGTACACTTCTACAAAGGTGTGATGAAAACAAACCAAAGGGGTAAATGCATGAATCAGATATTCATAAATTTTAGTAAGTAGCCTAGTATGACAAAAATACCATACAGGACTTCATGCTTTTATCAAAAAATTGTAGATTAGTTCAAGAGAGAGGAGGAAGGAATGGAGGGAGAGGAGGAGGAAAAGAGAGAGTATAGCTGATAAATGACTAGAGGGAAAGTGTTTGCTATCATCCATAAATTAAATACCTAAACTTTATACAAGCATTTTAGTTGTATTTCTGAAAGAAATAAGTTTACATAAGACTTATTTGAAAAACTTTTGATTGCTTTTCTAATAGAAGAGCATATCTTGGGTCATTATTTACATAAAAATGTATTGCTAAGTTGAATAAAAAATGTCAGGGATTTTTATATAAAATGTTAACAAAGAGAGTGTGTATTTCAAGCAGAAACAACTTTTGTTAAATTCTGTGTTGGTCCAAGAAATAAGCAAACAAAAATTATTGTGACTAAGGACATTAAAGGAAACATTTTCCTTTCCTTTTACATTATGAGAAAAAAAGCGAAAATAATTTGTGTGAAAGTGAACAGATAATTCATTCAGTGAAAATATGGGAATAAAGGCAATATGTATGTAAACTAACCAGATGTTTATGATTAGTTCCTAGTTAACATCACCCAGCTGGCTAAGGATGATTTTTATGGAGGAGGAGCATTGTAGAATGCCACATGTTTATATAAATCATGAGTACAGCAGTCATGATCCTGGGGCAAAAGAGCTACACATCCCATTTTGGGTAACCTCTTCAAATCACACCATATAACATAAGAACAGCCATTACTCCCCGACACAGTATCTGTTTCTAGTTTCCTCCAACATTTTGATGGGTGTCATTAGATGTCAGCCTGCACTCTGTTTTCTTATATTGTAACACATTGTATGGGTTTTGTACCAGGTGAAGTCCATTATAGCATTTATATCACTAGGTTGGGAAAACATATATGACATTATATTAAATATTTTCTTTGGAAATAGGTTGTTGACTTATTATTTATATATCTGTACCAATGTTTATATTTCAATTTTAATTAAAAAGTCAATCTTAACTAAATGTGATTTAATTAGAGCTTTGTTTTTTATTCCATTCAAAAGTTAAATATGTATATTAGCACACCAAATATATAAATTTAAATATATATGAAAGAAAGAAGAAAGAAAGAAAGAAAGAAAGAAAGAAAGAAAGAAAAGGAAATGAAAGAAAGAAAGAAAGAAAGAAAGAAAGAAAAGGAAAGAGAGAAAAAGAAAAAGAGGGAAAGAAAGAAAAGGAGGAAGGAAGGAAGGAAGGAAGGAAGGGAGGTAAAGGGGGAGGAAGGAGGAAGAGAGGAGGAAAACAAGAAACAAAGGAAAAACATGACCATTTTTTATAGAAAAACAATAAAGGTCCATTCAAATTACGGTTTAACTAATGGCAATCATCCTAAATTTTCCCTCAATATTTTATCCCAAATCTTTCACTATGTTGCTGAAAATTCTTTAAAATCACTTTAATGACTGTAAAATACTTCATTTCATAAACTAGAAAAAACTAAAAAAATCTGAATAAAATATACATTTTAGTTACTGGTGTACTAATTGTGACAAAGGTACCACAGTAATGTAAGATATTAGCATGAAGGAAAACAGTGCAGATTATACTGGGTTGCTGTACTATTTTTGTAACTTTTCAAAGATAAATTTCCAACTAAAACAATTCTAAAGTAAAAATTTTCATCAAAAAATTACTTAGCAATTCTCAAAAGTAAATCAATCAATCAATAAAATGAAACTTACTTCACAGTTTTTTTTTAATTTTAATTCCAGTGTAATTAACATATAGTGTTATATAAGTTTCAGGTATACAATATAGTGATTCATCAATTCTGTATATTACTCAATTCTTAAAATTAGACATTTCATATTTTTTCTAAATCATCATTATGAACATAAAACACATTTTAGTAGTTATTATCATTTCCTATTGAACTGTTTCTTGATGTGTAGTTACTATCTCAAGGTATGAATATTATGAGTGTATGCACAGATTTTTGAAGAAAAGTTGCATGTATTTACATTCTAACCAACAGTGTATAAGAATTCCTTTCATACTGTATTTTCCCCCAGCCATTTATTAAGAAAATTTATGAACATATAACAAAGTTAAAAGAATTTTACAGTGAACACCAGGTAGCCACCACCTAGATTCTGCCATTTTACTTTATGTGTTATAGCTATCCCTCCACCAATCTATTAATCCATTTTATTTGAATGCATTTCAAATAAATTACAGACTTCTGTTCATTTGCCAAAAAATACTTCTGCATGCACATCTTTACTCAGAGTTTAATGTTGCTTAAAATATTTTCATGTGAAATTTACAATGAAACCCACAAAACTTACTTATATACACTTGACAAATGTATATACTTGGGCAACTAAATCCCCTCTCAAGATATATATTGTTATCACTCTCAAAATTCCCTTGTGTCTCTTCCCAGTCAATCCTCACTCTTAGTTCAAGCTTCACTCTAAGGCAACTACTATTCTAATTTTTATACCATAGATGAGCTTTACTTGTTCTAGATCTTAATATAAATGAATTAACACAATATGTTCTCTTTTGTGTAAGACTTCTTACACTCTGCACAATATTTTGGAGCTGCATAATATTTAGAGCTTGATCTGTGACATCAGTTTGTTTCTTTTTAATGGTAAGTAATATTTCATCACATGAATATACCACAGTGTATTTTTCCATTTTCTCATTGAACAATTAGGCTATTTCCATTTTGGACCATTACAAATAATTTTTCCAGTTTAAACTATTTAAATTATTTAAAACTATTTTGTGAATATAGATTTATAATTATTTTGTGCATATAGGCTTTATCTCTTGGGGTAAAATTTCTGGGTCATAAGATAGATGTAAATTTAGATTTACAACTGATAACTACAGCTTTATCTAATATGGTTGTATCATTTTACATTCACACCAACAGTACATACAACTTTTAGTTGTTCTTCATTTTCACAAATAATACTTACTATCAGATTTTGAAATATATAGCCATTCTGGTTGGACATGCAATCATATCTCATTGTGGTACTGTTTTGCATTTTCCTGATGACTAAAAACATCAAACATATTTTTATATCCTTTGTGACTATTGATGAATCTATTTTGTAAATGCTTCTTCAGATATTTTGTCCATGTCCATTCACATGTTTTGTCTATGTTTAATTGGGTTATTTGACATTTTTATTTTTGAATATGAGGAGCTCCTTATGTCTTGGATACCAGTCCTTTGTCAGATATATATATATATATATATATATATATATATAGAGAGAGAGAGAGAGAGAGAGAGAGAGAGAGAGAATATTTTCTCTCCTTCTGAAGCTAGTCTATTCACTTTCTTAATGGTAACTATTGATGAGCAAAGTGCTCAATTTTAGTGAAGACTAAATGATCATTTTTTTAAATATTTATCACTTTCTTGACCTCAGAAAACTTTGCCTAACAACAGGTAACCATAATATTCTCCTGTATTTTCCTCCAAAATTTCACACTTTGAGCTTTTACATTTAGAACTATAATCATTCACAAATTTATCTTTCAGTATGTTATAAAGGATTGAGAGAGTTTTTCTATATAGATATACTTCTACCCTCTTTATTTTCTTTTGCTATTCTTTTTCTATCTACCACAGGCCATTTATACTTTTTTAATTTACTAATAAACAAATGTAGAGCATTATGTTTTCCTTTTAGTACTATTTAGCTGTACAAATTTTGATATGTTGAATTTTTATTATTATTCACTTTATAGTATTTTTGAACTTTACTTGTGATTTTTTTTTTTGATCCTTGGATGATTTGGAAGTTTTTTGTTTGATTTCCAAATATTTAGTGTTTTCTAGATATATTATTATTGATTTGTAATCTTATTCCACTCTGGTTAGATATTATACCTTTTATGATTTTATTATAAAATTTTTTTGAGATTAGCTTTATGGCCCAATGTATGCTCTACCTTGCTAAATATTTCAAATACAATTTAAAAGAGTATGTATTCTAAATACAGTGATCTATAAATATAAATAGATCTAGGTGATTGAGATTTTTCTGATCTTCCATGTCTTTGCTGAATTACTTCTTACTGGTCTCAATTTCTCAGAGAAAAGTGTTTAAAAAAATCTACAACTCTGATTGTAGAATTGTCTATTTCTCCTTTGTTTCTGTTGATTTTTCATTCACATATTTTAAGGCTCTATTATTTGGTGCACATATATTTGTAATTATTGTGTCTAACTAATGAATTAAAATTATTATTATGAAATATCCCTATTTAGCTCTGGCAATTCTTTTATTTTGAAGTCTATTTTATCTTATATTGATATAGCCTCTCCAGCCTTCTTAGTTTACTATTTGTATATCTTTTTCTATCAATTTTATTCAGGTATATTTGTGTTTTTAGATTTGAAATTCATCTCTGTAGACAGTCTAGAGTTAGGGCTTGTTTTTTTTGAAATTGTGGCTATTGTTGTTTTAATCCACTCTAACAAACAATCTTCGTATTTTATTGGATTACTTATTCCATTAATATTTAGTATAATTATTGACATGATGGAATTTAGGGTTACCATTGTTTTGGATTTTTTTTCTTTTTTTTTTTTCTGTTTATTATCTCTGGGTGGGTTTTTGTTCTTTTGTTTCTCCTTTCAACCTTTTATTATTTTTTTGAGTACTTAAATATATTTCAGATTTTTATCCTAATTTATCTTTAGGCTTTTAAACTACCTGTTTGCATTAATTTTGTTGTAGTCTTATTATTGTTGATCCAGGGGTCTTAATGTGCATTCTTAATTTTTCATACTCTACTTAAAATGGATATTATACTGTTTATGTAAAATGTAGAAAACTGCAATCATTTAAACCCATTTACCTACCATTATTTTTGTTATATTTCTCATATATGTATATATGCGGAGATTATAAATCCCACAAATTAGTTATATTTTTTGTTTCAAATAGTCCCTTGGATTTTAATAAAATTAAGAGGAAAATAGTATTTTATATATTCCTAGATATTTACCATATTTGATATATTTTGTTTCCTCTTGAAGATCTATAATTTTATAGGAATTTTAAAGTTTTAGATTTTATTATACTGTATTCATCTTGGCATAAAAAAATAAAAAAATCATCTCTAAATACTAATAATTTTTTTCTTCCTTTGAAAATTTTTATTTCTCATGTCTGTTTTACCTTTATTGAGATGACTGGAATTTCAAGTAAAAATAGTATTATCAGTCATGTTTGTTTAGTTTTTTATACTGTTTCAGTTAACCTATTGTTATATAACAAATTATCTCCAAGATGTGTTAGCTTGAAATAACGATATATAAATGTTCACAATTCTTGGATTCAACTGGGCAACTTTCCCTTGGAGTCTGCTGGGGTTCGGGATGGCCACAATCTCAAAAATTACCTCAGTCAGATGGCTGACAGATGCTTAAGAAATCAGCTATTGGCTGAAGGTCTTAGTTCTTGATTTTACTTCCTTCACATGACTCCTTGGTCTTTCTCAAAACACGGTAGCTTGGAATCAAGCTGAAACTGATTCTGAGACAGAAAACTTCCAGTCTTCTTAAATTCTGGGCTCAGAAATCCCATATTATCACTGATTGCAGCCAATGCCAACCACAAAATTAGCTGAACCTCAAGGGAAAGAGAATTGAGCTTTGACTTTTGTGAAGACTAACTTGTATGTCAGTAAGGGGAAGGAATTTGGAGACCACCTGCCACACCCTCTTAATCTTATGCCACTAATCAAGATGCTGATATAGAAGAGCCTTTTATTCCCAGTGCTTTAAAGAAGTACTCTATGAATTTTATCACGTATTGTTATAAAATCAATTTCCAATTATACATCCTGGTAGATTTCATAGTATTAAAACAGCTTTGGATTGCTTAAGGGTGAGTCATAACAAATATTCAAGGGGCTTATAAATTGTTACAAAAAAACATAACAGGACAAATTTTACCCAATACTTGTAAAATCATAATGTTAATTTAGGATATCTTGTTTTATATGGTTGAAATGCCCTATTATTAAAACAAAAACCAAATAATTAAACACAAAAATTAAGGCAAAAGTTCTGATCAATTTGATTAGAACCAATTAAGATTTCTCCTCAAAAAGAAACGACAAAAAACTGACATACAAATAACAGGTTGGGGGAGAAACAATGTGCAATATTCAATACCAACAAAAAACTCTTACCTAAAATTCACAAGTTAACAGGAATAACATAGTAGTCCTATTGGTAAAATGGAAAGGAAGTAAATGGTTAATCTCCAGAAAAAACGAAAAGTCTGAAAGCCCTGACAAAAATACAAGTAGCAATGTAATTTGGTGCCATAATTCTGAAGTGCAATGTAGATGGTAGAGCTTAGCCAAGTTTAATAATTCAAAGATACATAATCCAAATCCTGCTCCTGGGATAATTTCCTAAAGAAATTATCACACAAGTTGGTAACGGAGATATTCGTGAAGGTGTTTCTGATAGCAAGATTACTGTAGCAGGGAGATCGACGCAAGGTACATGCCCATGTGGAGGTATGTATAAACATAATTTGGTGAATCACTGTGTTTTGTAGCAATCAGATACAGTGGATGAATCATATATTAAGCAACATCAAAAGATCTATGGTGCATATCATTTATGCACCTTAAGGTGTATGCAAGAAAATAATAGTGTATTAATAAAAACACTCTTCAAATGTAATAGAATGTTGCTGAGAGAAGAGTAAAGAATAAGGATAATGGGGAATAAAAAAATATAAGTAAAAGGAGAAAGAAACTTTCACAAAAATGAAATTATTATGTGCCATATATTGCAGAGTTTAACTTGTTCCTTACTTTCCCTTTTCATTCTATGGATTAAAACAAACAAAAACAAACAAACAAACAACAAACACGAGGATACAGTTAGAAGTTTACACGCATTAATTCCCAAAAGAGAAAAAAAGTAAAATTTAGCACATGTTTGACAGATTCGTATTTGTTTGCTGCATAAATAATGTCAATTATTTAAATCTTGCTCTTTTGTAATGATTTCGCTTAAGCAAAAAGTAGTCAAATTATCCTCTTCCTTAAAAAGCACACTTAGTAGGGATACTAAAACAATACAAAATGTCAAATCATGTTGTTATACTGTCATATCACAAAGCATATGCAGATTGCTAGCAAACTAAAGTAAATTCAGGCATAGTTAGACTTAATCATTATCATTATTCTCTTTATTGAAAAGGACACTGAGGAAAAATTTAGAAATATTATTTTCCAAATATGCTCTTATTTTCTACTCAAGGATTTTGTAACTCTAAAAGGAAGGGTTATATAAAACGTTCTTAAATTACCTGGAAAGAATACTCTATGAAAGAGCAAAATAGAGTAAGTGTTAGTATATCATTTCTTCTCTATCTGAATCTCAATCATTTTGGATTGTTCTTGTTTTGACATAACTTACTGGGAGTTTACACTTACAATATTACTGAGTAGGGCATTTCCAATCAACATATGTAAATTTCAAAGATATTCGCACAGCTTAGCTTTTCTTGTCTTTCACTAGTATAAGAACATAGTTCTGAAATTAGTAGTCTCTTATAATTATGACTCTGAAATACATAGTCTAGTTGAATCATTAACAATGTCTATTTCCTTTGTGTAAGAACACTAATTTTCCCAAAAGTTACAACAAAGGAGGAATTACCAAGCATATTCATATTCTGAGAACTAACATCTTTTGTGTTTCTCAGGTCTTAAGGAGAGGAAATACTACTATGAGCACTAATCTTAAAGAAATAAAATTTTGAATCACAAAATACTCAAATTTTATTCTTTAAAAAATCATCTTTTATTAGATTTCTAATCTTTCACAGTTGGCATAGGATTTTCATGGTGCATGTTAGTTATTTATCCTGACAAAACAGAACATATATATAAAAATATGTCAGCAAACATTTCCTTCTAGTTTGTCAATTTGAATTATATAAGCATTTTCCCAGAATATAAGCAATGTTTGTATTTGGTGGGGGACAGAGGGTGATCTTCTAGAGGGGATTTAAAAACATGTTTTTTTTTTCAGTGTCAGGGTTACATATCTGTTCTGGGAGAGTATTACTTAGAGGTTTTGAGTATTAAATGGTGAAATGTCATCCTATTCTCTGCCTTATATAAGGAATGAACTTGGTAATGGTGACAGCAGTAGACAGAAAAACCAGATAGAAGAATAATTGGTTTGGATTTCTTTTTTGAGAAATAACCCTAAACTTCTGATGCAAAGAAAGTAGCTGAATTCTCAGTAATGGCCTAAAAGAATTGATTGATTTATACATGGAGCTTCCCAAAAGCAGGTCTAAATAGTAATCTCATGACTATACCAGTACGTATGTAATGGTTACAAATACTCTCTTTGGAGAAATGTGTTGAGGGGATGGGGCCAAGAACTTTTAAATACATATGATAATTTGGGGACTTTGAGACAGAGAAAGCACAAAATGGCTTTTCAAGAGTCATTATAAAGGGAATGTAGCAAGAATATGCAGAAAAATATAATGTGAGAATAGCATGAGAAAGAAAATGAGACAGAACGTCTCGTCACTGGCATCCAGATCAGTGTTGTGAAATGCAAGGGAAGCCTAATTCCTAATTGGAGCAGTTTCACATATTTTTCCCAGGAAGGAAACCTAACATCCCTATATGGAGTAACTAAGATTTGAAATGTCTCATTATGTTTCTTTTTAGCGGTCTCCAGCATTTGAAAGAAGGAAAGAAGGAAAGAAGGAAACAGTTAAGCAAAATCAGAGATGTGGTTCTCCCACTAAAAATGAGCTCTTGGAAAATATCAGTAACTCATGAGATTAGTGCCAATGCACTAGTTTAAATTAATTTTTGCCAACGCGCTCTGCCATTACTGTTGTCTCGCTTCCTTTTCTACTGTATCAGCCCCATTCTCATTCCATTGCATAACCTCAGATGCATCCTTAAAACCTAATTATATAGTGTAATCCAAACCAGACCCCAGGAATCAATAATGACCACTTGTCACTTTTCTAAAGAAAGAACCAAAGGGCTAATTTTACATTAAGTACTGCCCTGTTTTTCCCCCTTGAATTTCAGAAAAGAGAATTCTCTCTACTGGGAGAGTAGCAAAATTATACCTACAGCCTTAACTTAAAATTGAAGCCTTTTCTATCAAACTCTAATTTTCTAAGTGTGCGTACATTTTCTATATTGTGATAAATTAAAGGGATTGTGTTGGTTAAAAAATATGCTTTGACACTTTCAGAATTAGAATATAAATTGTCAAAATCTATTACCTTGCAATCATTCCTCATATTAACAAAAATATTAATCTCTTGAGGTATAAACCTATTCCTGATTATCATACAAATAGCAGATAAATATAATTTACTTCTATCAAAAAGTGGCAAGTTAGCTAGGTAGTGATTATAAGCACAATAAAAATACCACCCTCACTTTGTATGGTTCCAAAATTCATGGATTTCAGTTACCACGGTTTAGTTAACTAACACCAGTTCTGCTACAACACAGTTCAAATTTCAATTACCACAGTGTATTAACTGTAACTGTAAAAAGCATAAATTTCACTGCTAGCTCTTTAGTTCACAAGTTACTATGGAATAACAGATGCCCATCATGATCAGTGACCAAGCATGTCACTCCTTTTAATGTCTGCCAGGGTTTGGCCACTGTGTGTCTGTTAATCAGTTCATACTCAGACAGCAAATTGTGTGGCTATGTTGCCTCCTTGTCTTAAGGAGAAACTCAGGTGCCATTTTACAAAAAAAAAAAAAAAAAAAATTAAAAGAGGGAATTGGTTAATTAAGATGGAAATAGCAAAGAAACAAAAAATGATAAAGCTGGAAGTGAAATTTGAATTAAATACAAACTGAGTTATAGAAGAAATAGCGGGAGTGTGGATGTTAGCATTGCTGCCATTTAGGAGCCCCTAGATGTGCAGCCAGCAGAATGTAGTGAAGGCAAATGTATTAGCATAAACCAGAAAAGTGGTTGTGGGAATGTAAACTGGTGCAGCCATTGTGTGAAACAGTATGGAACCTCCTTTAAAAATTAAAAATAGAGGGAAGCCTGGGTGGTACAGTCAGTTAAGCATCTGACTTTGGCTCAGGTCATGATCTCGCAGTTCATGGGTTTGAGGCCTGCATTGGGCTCTGTGCTGATAACTCAGAGCCTGGAGCCTGCTTCACATTCTTTCTCTCTCTCTCTCTCTCTCTCTCTCTCTCTCTCTTCTTCTCTCTCTCTCTTCCTCTCTCTCTCTCTTTCTCTCTCTCTCTCTCTCTGCCTCTCCCTTGCCCAAGCTCTGTCTCTCTTTCTCAAAAATAAATAAACATAAAAAATTATAACTAGAATTACCATATGATCCAGGAATGCCACTACTAGGTATTTATTCAAAGAGTACAAAAACACTAATTTGAAAATATATATGCACACCTATGTTTATTGCAACATTACTTACAATAGTCAAGATATGGAAGTATCCATCGATAAATGAATAAAGATGATAGAATGAGTATTACTCAGCCACAAAAAAGAAGGAAATCTTGCCATCTGCAACAACACAGATGGATCTAGAGGGTATAATGTTAAGTTTAATAACTCATTCAGAGGCAAATACTATTTGATTTCACTCATATATGGAATTTAAGAAACAAAATAAAAAAAATAGAAACGAACAAAAAACAGACTCTTATTTATAGAGAACAAACTGGCGGTTACCAGTCAGGAAGTGGGTGGGGGGATGGTAAAAATAGATGAAGGGATTAATAGTACACTTACCAGGATGGGCACTGGGTAATGCATAGAATTGTTCAATCACTATAGGGGTACCTGGGTGTCTCAGTCGGTTAAGCATCCGACTTCAGCTCAGGTCATGATCTCATGGTTTGTGAGTTCGAGTCCAGCGTCAGGCTCTGTGCTGACAGCTCAGAGCCTGGAGCCTGTTTCAGATTCTGTGTCTCCCTCTCTCTGACCCTCCCCCATTCATGCTCTGTCTCTCTCTCTCTGTCTCAAGAAAATAAATGTTAAAAAAAATTTTTTTAAATAAACAACAAAAAAAAAGAATTGTTGAATCACTATATTGTATACCTGAAACTAATATAATACTTTATGTGAATTATACTAGAATTTAAAAGAAAAAAATAAAAAAGGAAGGGGGAGAGAGGGGAAGAGAAAAAAAGATTAAGAAAAGAAAAGAAAGCAAAGGTGAGAAAAGAGAAGAAAAGATGAGAAAAGAGAAGAGAAGGGAAGCAAAAGAAAGGGGTTGTGATGAAAAGAATAACAACCTCCCTGAGGAAGTGTTGCTGGCAAACAATATTCATATTAATGGAGCTCTCAGAGATATTCTATGGCACTAAAAGTATGAAGGATAAAATGTTGGAGGCTGATCCAAACTTAGAAAGAAATATAACAGTTTACCAAGGTATAGAACATGATTGTAATGTGAGAGCCAAATATTGCTTTTCTACGTAACATCTCAGTTTTAGAGAGCAGCCACATGCTTTGATCCTCATTATCAGAAGTATTATGTATGCTGAACATTATACCTGGGTAAGAGAACGGTTTAAAACAAAGAAAACATTTTAACTGATTATGCAGTAAAAAACATTATCAGGATCAGAATCTCTTATTTTTTGTATGTGATTCTGTACTTTTTATTTCATTATGTCAGATTTATAATTATCATATTTTTGATATAAAAGAACTCTTTTATATCAAACATTTGTCTAAAAGGAGTTCATTTTATTTGTCATACACTTATTTATAAATTCCTATTATGTTTCAATCACTCTAACAGATTCTGAAAACACAAAAGTTGAATAAAGTTCCTGTCATATGAATATAATCAACAAGATAAATCTCATCATAGAAATTTATACAAATTCCCATGAGGGTAGACAGGAGGAAAGTTCTCACTGAGTTGAGGAGAGTTCTGAAAGTTCTTTTTGTGATTATGTAAATTTTGTTTAGATAAGCAAAGTAAATTTACCCATGTATTGGAGATTATTCTGTGAAGAGCATTGTAGCAATTTTCCTTCTAAAAAAGTAGAAACATAGGAGCACCTGGGTGGCTCAGTGGGCTAAGCGTCTGACTCGGTTTTGGCTTGAGTCAAGATCTCCTGGGTCATGAGTTCCAGCCCCACATCAGTCTCTGCGCTAACAGTGCAGAGCCTGATTAGGATTCTCTCTCTCTCTCTCTCTCTCTCTCTGCTCCTCCTCTGCTCACTCTTTCTCTCTCTCTCTCAAAAGAAATGAATAAACTTTATGAATGAATCACTAAATAAAAATAAAACAAAAAAGTAGAAGGATGGAAAGCTTAGTGAGAAAGTTTGATGGAACATGAGAAGTGAATGAAGATACTACAGATCACATCTTGCTTTGAGAAAAATTTCCTCCTACGAATAAACCCCCAAAACAAAAATAGAGAATCAGACTTCCCATTGGTCACCAGTCTGTACATTATAGAATTTTCATCATTGCAGAAGATTGCACCAAGTCTGTGCTGGGGTCATTGGAGGATGGCAATTGGGTTAGGCATTTATATTTGCAACTTTTGTAGCAGTGTTTGTGTGTGTGTGTTTATCTCTAATTTTAGACAGGATTAATTGACTCCTTTTAATGGTAGTTAACGTTTCAAAAGTTTTACTCTATCATACTTCTTTTCCCTTTTTTTTTTCTATTTTGCCAGTATGCTTATTTCATAGTTTTGGTTTCAATTTTGAAATATTACTATTGTCTACTTCTAAGCCAAGTAACATGCCATGAATTATATTTTCTTTCTCCCACAATTATTTTTGTTTATTTTTTCTTCATTCACTTGGTTTTCTAGTACTGATACCCACTTTCCCCATATATTTCAAAAACCCATCATATTCCTTGCAATAATTTCTCCAACACTCAGTTGCTTCAGGTAATGCACCAATTTGTTTGTTTTTAACCTCGAGATCCCCACCCCAACCACTCTTCCTGCTCCTGTCTAGATGGTTTTCTCTCCAGGTCCACCGTGGCTTCTGTGAGTGATCCCTCAACCATCCTCCTGATTCCAGAATTTTTTGGCCTCCTTTTTCTTCACTCTGTCCTTCTTTACCAGAGCTTCTGTTACTTAGATGTGGTACCCATATGGATTGACCCTCAGAATTAGCTTTAACAGCTTGTTCCCTAATTTTTAATCTCTGTATCATTGTGTTCTACTTTCTGGGACATTTCCTCGCCTTATCTTCAGGACATGCTATTTACTTCTTCTTAATTTCAATTCTCATATTTTTAATTTCTATGACTTCTTTTTTGGAGGGAGGTAAGCTTAATTTTCTTTTCTTATAGTTTCGTGGGTTTTTTTTTTCTTACCATTAGTACAATTTCCTCTCTTATCTGATTGATTATTTAACAATTTACTTTCTTTTATATTATCCTTGATCTAATGTCTCTGTTTCAGTTTCTCTCCATTTGGTTTGGTCTCTTTGTTTTGAAGATTTCCCTTAAGTATCTCAAGATTTTGGCTCTCCGTTTACAACTGAGTGAAGACCACTGAACTTCTTTATAGGGGAACTAAGGAAGTTGTTGTTCCATACCCTTTTCTGTGTAATGTTAGTGGTTACATTGGACTTTGCCTAATGTCTCTGAGGCACCCCTTTGCTTTAGAGAAGGATATTCTAATTTCCTATCTCATGAAATACACATTCCTGAATGCTGTTCTGGGAACAAGGCAGGGAGAAATCAGAATGGAGATTCTGATCAGTCAGCATTCAGGTTTTCATCTAATCCCCTGGTGTCAGCTCTGTGCCTCACCCTTGCTTTCAGTTATACCTGTGTCCCCAATGTTTCAGAGAATGGCTTGTGTGTGCGTATGTGTGAGTAGGTCAATATGGATGGGTAGCAGCTTGCCTGAGCAGGGTGGAGAATGGGAACTTGAAGGCCAAGTATGCTGTCTATGGACTTTAACATGATTGCCTATTTGTAGTTACAGACTTTAGCTTTCTACAGACAGAAGGGAACTGCCTTTGTTCTTGTGAGTCAATTGCAACTCTTGAATCATCTTTGCATGTTCCTAATATTTCTTCAAATATAGGCTATATTCTATTGTTCTGTTGTTCTTGATGGATAATACATTTTTTTTCTAATTTGCTGGGTTTTGGTGGTGTTTTAGAAGGGAGAAAAGATAAATACATATGTTCAATCCACTATGATTATGGAGAAATATCCTTCAATATATTTGGTAGGGGAGAAATCAAGAAGACACATTCCAACAGAGTAAAAATATCTCCATCCTCAGGCCTGAGATGAGTTGAGAAAATTAGGTCTAAGAATTAAATATGGGAACATTATGTTACAAATTGGTCAGTACAAAATCTGGGGCTCCGTATTCACCCTTGACTTCGTTTCTCCTGTAATTTTGACTATGGACTGAATTGGCCTTACATTAAATTCAGGAAAAGTGAGAATGTCTTGAACACTAGCTTATTTCAGAGAAGAAAACGGGGCACCTGGGTGGTTCACTGGTTAAGTGTCTGACTTTGGCTCAGGTCATGATCTTGAGGTTGACAGGTTCAAACCCTGCATCAGACTCTCTGCTCCTCCCCCACTTGTTTGTGCTCTCTCTGTCAAAAATTAATAAACATTTAAAAATATATGTTTACATAATTATATATGTTATTGTGTTATAATATATAATATATATAATTTATATATAACATATATATAGTTTTATATAATTATATATTTATATAATTATAATCATATATAATTGATATATAATTATGTATTTTAACATTTTATGTATATGCATGAAAAAATAGACTTTTATTTAATACAATGTTATATCTGTACATTGATAGTTATTTTCAAAATTGTAATTGAAGTATTTTGCTATTCAGATTTTAGAACCCAGATGAATCTCTGTAAGTTTCAAGAGTTGATAAATCTTAATTTTTAGAATTAATAAAAGTCAGTTTCATATGCTTTGATGCTTCTGAATGACATAAGCAATTTGCCATTTATACCAAATAATAAATCTGAATATATTGGTCATAATTATAGGAATCGTGTGGATCTGTCAGAGACATAAGGATGACACCAGGCATAAGTAGAAGATTTATTTTTATTGAAGTAAAATAGTATTTTATGCCCATTTTACAGCTGAGGTAACTGATACTCATGATATAGTTTCTGTCATTACCAATGCAGGAACCTGTCTCCTGCTCCCCTAAACCAGCGCTCTTAAGTTTCCAAGGGAAACCCTATTATCGGTAGAACTAGAAGTACTCGCAACTAAAATGAGTGCACGTTAGACAGGATTTTCAGAATCCCTTAGGACAAAAAAGCCTGGACCACTGATTGCTCAGTGACTGAATCAGCCTTTGGACATTCCCTGCCCAGGTTAAAACTTCTCCAGTTAATTACTCCTCCCGTACATCTCTGCACACTGCCTCCCAAGAGCCCAGCCGGCGAGAGAACTGTCTTCCCTTTCCTTTCTAACGTGTAACTCATACAGTCATAGTCAATGTGTGATATTTCAATTGCTAGTTTTCAAAGATGTGGGCAAATATCAACTGGTTTGGAATTGAGATACCATGATCATTTCATCTTTGATTTAAACCACACTTTAACCTCAGGTGCCCTGAGGCAAAAGGTTAATGCATCGACCTGCTGCTGCGTGTAGCCCCCTTGCCATAACGGTCTTGTTTTTTGCCCCAGCTTGGTACCTATTTCAATATACTTTGCAGCTAGTAGGTAAATATGACATTCAGGTTTTATTCTCAAGAGCACTGAAAGCTACTGAGATAGTACTATCTCAAATAATAGATGTTAGGAATATTCTCCTGTTAGAGGCTTATCTTTTAAAAATTCTTATGTTTTTTCCTTCTGTGATAAAATCAGAGAATGTTGCTTTTGGTATAGCTAGGTAGGTACAAACAAATTATCTACCAATTATGTTTAAACTTCCCTTTTATAAAATTACTTAAATATTTACATCCCTTGGAAAACTTCATGTTATAATAGGAATAAGTAAGTGTGCATCTGGGGATGGTAGGAAAATAACAGAAATAAAATAACTGCAGGATGGAAATGATACAGGTAGCCTTTCCGTAATTTTCGCATACGATTGTGTAACGTGCTTTCACATGTCCATTTAAAATAATTACATATTGTTCATCTTAATTGCCTTGTGCTTTTGTTCTCATACATTTTATTTGTTGTATTTTTCTTATTCATAGGCCTGTCCTTCATATATTAACTCGGAAATATAAGCCTTGTTATAATCAGGAATATTCCCATCCCTGGAAACCAAAATAGGAAGAAAATACTAATTAACACAAGACCAATGGAATTTCTGGTGAAATGACATGAAACAAAAGCAAATAGTGTGACTTCATTTGCTAATTGACTACTTAAATCCATACTCCTGGGAGGGGTTCACCAAAGTGTGTAGTTAAAATGGCAGGTGATATTGCTGACACAATAACACCAGTGCCATCATTCTTTCAGGTTGATGGGAAAACTAGGGGCTATGTTTCCTTCCCAGGGTGTGGCAAACTGTGAAGCTTTAAGCTGATTAAAAAAGAAAAAAGCATCTCTCTTAAATCCTGGGATCTTGTCTTCAACAATCACGAGGCTAATATTTCTCCCCAGTGAGACAAACTCAGAGTGAGAAATAAGTGATTTTTAACACTGTGTTTGCCTTCTGACTTTATATTGTGTCTGCTATTGATTGTTGCTCTTTATTGTTAGACTTGAAAATTCCACATCGTCTTCGTTTTCCTTTTTTATTCTTTTTAAAATCGGTACATAGGTAGTGAATGATCCAAACCTTATAGCTGTTCACTCATTCTTTTTCCTTTTAGTTTCAGCATTGAGAGGACATTGAGAGCCCAGAACATCTTACACTCCAAATGTTCCTTGAGCATGATGCAGATTCATGCTTTAGTATTCTCAGAATGAGGCTAGCTACCTGCAACAATATTCACTGTGGTACATGATGCTTAAGTTGTAAATTGCCCACTTAAGTGTCTGTAAACTTTTAAAAATATTGAAATGTCATCTAGCTATGTGCCAAAAACAAAGGAAAAATAAAAGAGAACAATTCAGAAGGAAAAAGAAAATTACTTTCACGTGGTATGAATTTTGATGACACAAATAGATGAAAGTAAGGGGTACAAATGGAGAGAGAGAGAGGTGGGAGGAATCTACGGTTATACAAGGTGAAAATATTTATTCATATCACCATTTATGCATGTCCCACCTTGTTTCCCAAATCACTGCAGATAGATATACTCAAATATGGATATGAAAAATTTTATCCCCAAACAGGTTTTGTTTTATTTTTCCTTATCACTGCATGGGATCAGCCATAAGTCACCAGCCAATATGTTCAATATCAATGGCAGGATATGTTTCACAAATGTCCTAAATCTCGCACCAAACACCATTACTGAACAGGAAATGAATGCTTTGGTTGAGCAGGTCCAGAGGAAAATAGTATAAATTATACACTTGCACATCAATTAAGAGCAGTTAGAGGTTATTTGTGTAAATGACTTCCATACCGAGAGGTTCTGAATGATGGGGGTTGTTTGGATTTATCAATGATTCTCAATCACCTGCCCCTTAATTACAGACTGCTCTCCAAACCTATAGTTAGGAGTATTAAAGTGAACATTCCTGTCATTTGAATCATTGCATGGAATTGTATGGGTCGCCAGGTTAAAAGAGAATTCATTATGCAGACTTCAGGGACTAATGTCAGTGATCACTTTCTCTATTTACTACTATTGTAATGAGGAAGTTAAAATATACCTGCATAACACTCTATTGAATGGCTGAAGTTCATTTAAAATAAGTACTCCTAAAATGGGTGATGGGCATTGAGGAAGGCACTTGTTGAAATAAGCACTGGGTATTGTATGTAAATGATGAATCGTGGGAATCTACCCCCAAAACCAAGAGCATACTGTACACGCTGTATGTTAGCTAACTTGACAATTGTATTTGAAAAATAAAAAAATTAAAAATTAAAAAATTAATAAAATAAAATAAAATATAAAATAAAATAAAATAGTACTCCTCTATAATGGTAAAAAGTGAAACTGACCTGATTACTCCTTGCCTTTCCTGGATCACCTTACTGCAATAATACTGTAGTGTATAATCACATGGGCATCACATCTGGAATAAAACTACGGTATTTATTGTGTTAACTTTTGAAAAATTTTATTAATCCAAGGACATAGACATAAAACAGTTCTTACTTTTCAAGAGTTCGAAACATAAAATGTATCACACTGCTTAGAAAAACTTTTGCCCAGGATTTCCAGGACTTATCATGAGAGCTATAGCAAGAGAAAATATGTAATAGTGAGTTCATATAGGAATGTGAAACGATTTGAAAAACTTGTCTCGATTTGTAGGAAAATCCAGATAGTGTATAGAATGCAAACCAAAACATCCCCACCTTCTTCTCCATCCTGTACCTATCTCCACCCAAAAGACATTGAAAACTGTGCATCTTGCTTTTGAAAAAAAATAAAAATTAGCCAAATCACACTTTTATATATATATATAAAATTATATATATATATATATATATATATATATATATATATATATATAAAATACTTGCAACTTGGTTATGTGGCATCTTTAACTTAATAATCATATTTTTTTCATTCTTATGATTCTGTCTTATGCTAATGAAATCAGAGTGTGCTATAAATAAACCACTCATCAACAAAATTTAAAGACAGTGAATAAATGTATCCAGGCTCATGTCTTTCTCTGCCTTACCACTACCACAAATGCTTTAGATTTCTATTCACAAACACAAGGAGATTAAAATCACAGTATGTCACACATATACTTTATGAAAATACCAAAATTGATTCTATTCAACAGTTATGTAATTCTATGGATATACTGTGGATAATCATTGCTTTAAAATTTGTTTCCAATTACCAAGAAATCTCATAGAACTTGTGCTCCAGAGGACATACCAGGAGCATGATACAGGACAGTACTGAGAGAGAAGATTTCATGATAAGAAGTAAAGAAAACTCTATGTGGAAAAAGCAGACGTTGTCCCTGGTAGGAGGGGAAAAACAAGATAACACTGCCACTGCATTCAGCTAAGCTCATCTCAAGGAAATCTTTTAGGAGTTTATTATACCTTAATTTCAAATTCTATTTCTGAAAATTTAGAACCACTAACTGCAATGGGATGGCTAATTGACTCCTAAAGTTTTGTTTACTTCTTTTCTTCATGGCTTATTTGGAAAGAAGAGAAACTTAGATAAGATCTAGGCTTTCTAAAAACCATGCCAAGAAAAACAACTATTCGAGTAAAATATACCATTAGGAAGGACAAAGAAAAATGGTAGTTCCTGGATATTTTGTAAAGTTTTTTCTTACGTTTTAACAGAGAGGGAGAAAATACGTCATGAAACCTTAATAAATATTGTACATCATATATTTTTTCCCTTCAAGATTGAAAATCTACTAGATTTCCTCCATTAAATATTTTCACCCACCTGACATATTTATACATCCAATTCAACAGTATATTTTTGAGCACAGGAGAAATTTCCTATTGGACACTTTGGTGATAGAAAAGTGAACAGTTTTCAAAAAGATTATCTCTTGGGTGTTCCCAATTCTTAGTGAACTAGCTTCTTGAACTTCTTTTATAGTTACATGGCTTTTAAGTTATAAACATTATAAAGCATACTTCCAAATATGTAATAACTTCAGCACCAGAATGCAATAATATATATGATAAGTAAAATACACTTTTTATAATTTATTATTTACCTTTTTTAGAGATGTATCTAGTAAGTATAGTTACTGTCTATTAATATCTTATTCCTAGATTCCTAGATTCATAGATTCTTAGGTCCAGCTTCAAACTTTTTGAAATTTTCTTCAGATATAAAATATCCTTAGATATGGTTCAAACTTATGCCCAAGTTGGTTTACAATTTGTAATTAAATATTGGTTTTATCAGACATGCATATTTTATGTATGGAAACCATAAACCTTTTTTATGAATTCTGAATATGGTCACAATGTAGAATTACAAATGTAGTACTCAGAACAGGTATATACAGGGGTGCCTGGTGGCTCAGTTGGGTGGGGGTCCAACTTCAGCTCAGGTCATTATCTCACACTGAGAGTTCGAACTCTGCATTGGGTTCTGTGCGGACCACTCAGAACCTGGAGCCTGCTTCAGATTCTGTGTTTCTCTCTCTCTCTGCCCCTCCCTGACTCATGGTCTGTCTCTCTCTGTCTCTCAAAAATGAATGAACATTAAAAAAAAAAAAGGTATACACAGTATTTTGATGTCAATTTGGATCTATAATCAAAGAAAGATAAATTTTAAGTTTTCTATTCTATATTATAAAAATTTCAATTTAAAACTATACGTGTTTTTCTATGTAAATAAACTCTTACAGAAAATATTCAATATTGCTAGATTTCAAACTAAAATATAAACTTTTATGAGTAAAAAGCTATCCATTTCAAATTAGCTACTGAACTATAAGGTTATATTCAGGAAAATATGAGCAAGAATATTTCTACCTCTTTTGGTTATAGCTAAATGTTTTCAAAATGCCTCTCAGTCTTGAGTTAAAACATTATGCCAAGTGAGAGCATAATTTTTTTAATTTAAATTTAACTCTTAAAATTAAACAAACTGGGAATCTTTGGGAAGACGTATTTAATATCTTGAAGGCACATTGTTTTTAAATAAACAGGATAAAAGGTATATTCTCTAAAAGTTTTTTACTATTGTACTAATTCTGTTCACTTGGGGGTTGGAATTCTCCTCTGACTCTACATTGACTCCACCCATCTGTAAAACTGGATCCAATTTCTAAACCATAACTCTAAACTGTTTTTTACTGTTGATCTTGGCACCCCAGCAATTCCACCACACCACTCTTAACATCCATTCCTTCTGCCATCATAAATACTCGTAGATTTTTTTCCCCCTATGATGGAGATCAAAATAATAGGATTCAATTTAATGTCCTATGGCATTAAGATATTTTAAATATTTATCGTGGAAAGTAGCACTGTATATCCTCTTTTGAATTAGAAACATTGGATCCAGCATAGAGTGTGGTATTAAGAGAGAGAGACAGAGAGAGACTGAGACATATTGATATGATAATAAGTATTAACTATAGTTTGTGACATCCTGATTTATCTGGAGTCTTGCAAGTATATCTCTGTGGTTGCCAAGGAGAGTTCAGGTGAAAACACAGACAGCTTGAGTCCACAATCCATTTTAAGGATTATAGGACTTATTAGTACATTTAATAAAGGAGAGAAGTATTAGGCATGTATGAACACATAAAAATTGATTAAAGTATCTCCAATCACCAGTTTAAGCCAAAAAAAAAAAAAAAAAAAAAAAGAAGATGAAGAAAATGAAGAACTTTACAAAGAAACTCTGACTTCAATGTTGAACTATAAATATTTTGGTTTAGTCTCTGTTGTAAGTGAAGAGAACTAACCAAAAAGCAAACTCTCTTTTATAATCATGTATGCAAAACCTGCCAGTAGAGAAATAAGTTTTCCAGAGCCTTAATATTAAAGAGAAATGACCTCAAAGTTTTTTAATTACAGAAGTTCAAAATTTCTCCAAATGATCAACATAAAAATAGGGCAAAATTAAGAAAGGCTATTTCTTTACAGTATAGTTCATTAATGTTATTAGTATCTGTTCTATCTCAATTAATGATGTGCTTGGTTGAAAAAAATAAGAGGGAAAACATGCTTCTTATTCTCAGGAATTTAATATTCATTTGGGTAATTCATGTGCCTATAAAGAAACTTAAGATTCAACTAAAAGAAATATAAATATGTAGAATATTTATGCAGAATATTTACATAGAATAAATATGTTCTTCCTATCTAGTGAAGAACAAATTTGTAAATTATCTTAAGATTTCCATACTAGTTTGAGACTGACTTTTCTCAATAGGTATGTTTTTAAAATACCTGTATAAATTCAATTTATCTAAACTGAATAACATTTTAAAAGCAGGAGATGAGATTAGCATTTAAAAATATTCAGTTCAGGGGCACCTGGGTGGCTCAGTAGGTTAAGAATTCGACTTAAGCTTAGGTCATGGTCTTGTGGTTTGTGGGTGATCTCACGGTTTGTGGTTTTGAGCCCCATATCAGGCTTTGTTCTGACAGCTCAGAGCCTGGAGCCTGCTTCAGAATCTGTGTCTCCTTCTCTCTCTGCCCCTCCCCCACTCATGGTCTGTCTCTCTCTGTCTCTCAAAAAACATAAATAAAAAATCTTTAAAAAATTAAAGAAAAATTTGTTCACAGTTCATTCTTTCTAAAATGTGAAAATTCCTTTACAAAGGAAATTATCTGATTCTTAAATGTGGATGTTTTATCTGAATTATCTGATTCTTAAATGTGGATGTTTAATCAGTGTATTAATACATATTTAATTAAAAGTAAAGGGCTTAGGGGCACCTGGGTGGCTCAGTCGGTTAAGCATCCGACTTCGGCTCAGGTCAGGTCATGATCTCCAGGTCCGTGAGTTCAAGCCCCGCATCGGGCTCTGTGCTGACACCTCAGAGCCTGGAGCTTGTTTCGGATTCTGTGTCTCCCTCTTTCTCTGACCCTCCCCCGTTCATGCTCTGTCTCTCTTTGTCTAAAAATAAATAAACGTTTTTTAAAAAAGTAAAGAGCTTATATATTTAATCAAGATGTGCTTGAAAAATAAAACAATTTTATCACAATTTTAAAGTAGGATTATATTTTTTTCATTTGATCTATAAAGAATATGTAATAAATTGTTAAAAAGGAAATCATCAATTCAATAACATGACTTTGACTTTGAACGCTTCAAAGGCCTGGGGTGCCTGGGTAGGTCAGTCGGTTAAGCTTCTGATTTGGCTCAGTTCATGATTTCTTGGTTTGTGGGTTTGAGTCCCGCATCAGGCTCTGTCTGACAGCCCAGAGCCCGGAGCCTCCTTTGGATTCTGTGTCTCACCCTCCTTCTGTCCCTCCCCGGCTCACACTCGGTTTCTCTCTCTCTCTCTCTCAAAAATAAGCATTAAAAAAATGTTTTTAAAGGCCTTATAATGTTTTCTTTAATCTATATCTTTAGTTTTGTTACAAAACATAGGCCAAGCAGTTTTCATTTGTAAATATAATTATCACCATTACATGCTCCTAAATAATAATAAATAATTATAATAATTTATAATAATTATAATATTTATTGTGATATCTAATTGTTGTGGATTGTGGACTATTTATTAAATAATATAGTACTTACAATTGTTCTAATGCCTACTCTGGGTTATTGGCCATAAAATTTATTACATTTCAAATTCACCAATGATTCAAAGTTTTTTGTCACAAAGATAAATGGAAACATGAAGCCTAATCAAGGCCCAATAGATTAACTCTAGAATATCTGTTTTTACTGTAGGCAAGTTTGAACCAAATGAGAGGGAACATATAATACTTCATTTTCCTATCTAGATAATGCCAGCTTCCCTACATACATTCCGACTGGTTTCCAGAATTGATTTGGTAATTACATCCATAGTTCTCCATCCTCTACTACTAACATATATTGGTACAGATGGGTGAAAATCCAAACCTAAACTTCCCTGGGGGAAGGATATGACTTAGCTCTATAAGTCCAGTTTGGGGGTGGGAGATCATCTAAAACAGCAATTCTCAAAATTTAATATGCATGTTAATTATCTGGATAACTTGCAGAAATGCAAATTCTGATTTATTAGCTCTAACATGGGACTTGAGATTTTGCACTCTTAATAAGCTCACAGGAACACAGATGCTAAATATTCTATTGATGGGTTGTATGCATAATAATTTTATTTTATAAATGAGAAAAACTGAGAAAATTAAGTCCTGAATTATCTGTTTCAGAGATGGGCTTGGTACTTAGCTGAATAGAAGTCCAACGTAACCAAAAAATTATGCCCTGTAGTTATTCTTACTGGAAGATCTTAAAGAACAGTAATCATGTGTTGAACATAATTTCATCAGTCATAGTACCTACTTCAGGGTTTTATCTATAGTGAGGTTTATCAAACAAATATTCCCTGAAGGAATTAAACATCAGAAACTTTGCGTTTGTTTTCATCTCACTAAGTAGCTACAATCCAGCTTTAATCCTTGCCCAAGCAGCTTCTCTTCCAGTGTTCTTCATATCAGCAACAACACCTTATCCACACAGCTGCACATGACAGAAACTTGGAAGTCATCCATGACATGGCCCTGTCCCCAGACATCGAATATGTGGAAAATACTTATTGATTCCAGAAGAAAGAGATATCTTAAATTTTTTCACATCTGTCCATTGTCATTGCCACCCTGACAATCCAAGACTTTACCCTCTGTCTACTAAACAATCAAAGCCTTCTTCATTGTTCTTCAAACTATCAAACTTTCCTTCATTTTTTCCTTAAAACTGAAAAAACCCAACTGTTTGCTCAATTCGGTTTTTGATTTCTCCCCATCAATCCTCCTCATATCACCTAAATAGATGTTCTTAAGATACCAACTAGATCTTGTTAAAACCCTTGCTTAAAGCTTTTCAAAACCGTTCCATTGGACCTAAGCTAAAGTCCAAAACACTAATGGGGCCCAGAATCCTATCAATTATCTAGCGTCTGCACACCTCTTTAGCCCCATGCTGTGCTACTCTCCCCTAACTCAACACGCTGACTCAGGTCTTTTTTGGAACCTCAGTGTTACATGCCCTTCCCTCTGTCTGGAAAACACATTCACCTATTTTTCACAATGCAACTGGTACTTGTCCTTCAGTTTAAATGTGACATGCTCAAAAAGGCCTTCTCTGTTACCCCATCCTGCAGAGGTCATCTGTTCTAATAATCCCACATGCTTTTTATCACTCATTATAGGCAATGTATTATATATGTATTTGTGTGATTATTGGCTTAATTTCTGTACCTCCTACTAAGCTTCAGTATCCATAAGGACAAGAAATGCGTTTGGGCCACCCTTTATTCTCAGTCTTCTATTCTAGTTCATGAAAAATGCTCAATATATATACTAAGCAAGTGAAATGACCTGTCCAAGTCAGGCAGCTTAGAACTGTCCAGAACCATTGGAGAGGAAGATCTCCCACCCTTTAATCTTTTAATGATTATGTGAATGGCCAATCAGAAGATGAGGAAAGTCAAAGGTGAAGAAGAAGAGGAAGGAAAGAGGTTTCTTTATTACCTCATTCTACATAGCCAGGCACACATGGACACACACCACCATCACGACCAGCAACAACAACAACCTTCACTGTAGTCATAACTCTGGGTGCTCTATCTAAAGAAAAGCATCTAACTCTCTGGGACTCATTTTCCTCATCCATCAAATAAGGATTGTATGAATTTATATTCTAACATTTGAAGATTTCTAAGACTATAGGTTGACCAAGTACGCAACTCTTTTCCAAATTCAACATTGATTTTACTTCTAGGACAGCATTTTGTCTTAAGTCTTAAAATGGTTCCACTCGTCAGAACCACACGTTTAAGTGGAAATAACTATGAAGTACCATGGCCATCAGCAGCAAACATTTCGTGAATTTGTTAAGTGACATCAGAGATAAGAAAGTGTTGTACACAAGCATAGGCCTAGAGATAAATGTCCTCTTCTGACTTGTCTGCTACTTGGTAGTTTGAGCTATGTCCTTCTTGGAACTCTCTCCTTCCTTGGCCACCATGTCTCTGCTGGTTCTTCTATTTATGCAACCACTACTTCCTGAAGTTATTTTATGCCAATTAATAAACGTACAATGTTGCTTTTAGAAATCATGAGTAGTATATGGAATGCATTATATTCATAAATAGTTATCAATAAATTAGCTTATTAACTACTAAATTAAGTTCTGCTTAGCAGGAAAAGAATTTGGCTCATCTTAAATGTGGAATGGTCATCTGAAATTTTTGTGTAATTGCTGCATCACCTAATTTGAGTCCTTAAATGACGTGTTACCTTTTATGTACATGTGAAAAGTGAATAATCACATATACTATGTCCTTGCCTAGAGATCTGGTATCTACACACACCTGATTATGCTATCATTAAGCCTTTGAGTCAGATTTAGAGAGAGGGGAATGTCACGAATTCAAACCTGAGAGAGGCAAAAGGTGGAGTTTTAAATACAATCAAGAATGGTCTAGTGAGGGAACAAATACTGCATATAGCATCAACTTCTCAGTTTCATTCTTGTCAATCTCTCAGAAGACCTGCACTATCTTAAAAGAAATGTGTCCTTGTCCGAATATGTGTCTGAAAGTATTCCATGGTATTGAGATTATGGCACATTAATAGCTTCTTTTCAAGGTCAATTAAAATTATCCAGTTAATCTCCTTGCAATATGTCTCATGAAACCAGCTAATGGGTGGTATTTTCACTGTCCTGTGCTCACATTTAGTGGCTGTGTGACTCTATTTTCTGAATGTACGTTAATAGAACATAACATCTTCCTTGCGTATGGAAATTATTGTGACTCAATGTCACTATATGACTGGAATTTTGGAGCTTAGCTGGCTGGCTACATACTCTAAAATTAGACTACCAAAGTTCATATTTTAGATTTATTTCTTATTGATCAAATAAACTTGGGTAAGTTTCTTAACCTTTCTGAATATCTACATAGGGTTATTATAATAATTTTTTATTACTTATTCTCAAGTTAGCTAACATATAGTGTAGTCTTGGCTTCAGGAGTAGATTCCCATGATTCATCACTTACATACGACACCCAGTGCTCATCCCAACAAGTGTCCTCCTCAATGTCTCAATGGCACTTTCCCTGCCTCCCAATCCCCCACCCCCATCAACCCTCAGTTCTCTGTATTTAAGAGTCTCTTATGGTTTGCCTCTCTATTTTTAACTTATTTTTCCTTCCCTTTCCTTACAGTCATATGTTAAGTTTCTCAAATTCTGCATATGAATGAAATCATATGATATCTATCTTTCTCTGACTGACTTATTTTGCTTAACATTATACCCTCCAGTTCTACCACATTGCTGCAAATGACAAGATTTCATTCTTTTTTATCACCAAGTAGTATTCTATTGTATATATATACCACTTCTTCTTTATCCATTCATCAGGGGATGCACATTTGGGCTCTTTCTATAATTTGACTATTGTTGATAGTACTGCTGTAAACACTGGGGTGCATATGCCCCTTCAAATCATCACTCCTGTATCCTTTGGATAAATTCCTAGTAGTGCAACTGCTGGGTTATAGGAAAATTTTATTTTTAATTTGTTTGAGGAACCTGAACACTATTTTCCAGAGTGGCTATACCAGTTTGCATTCCCATGAACAGTGCAAGAGGGTTCCCCTTTCTCCATATCGTCGCCAACATCTGTTGTTAATTTTAGCCACTCTGACTGTTGTGAGGTCGTATCCCAACGTGGTTTTGATTTGTATTTCCCTGATGATGAGTGATGTTGAGCATCTTTTCATGTGCCATTGAAGAAGACACAAAACATGGAAAAACATTCCATGCTCATGGATTGGAAGAACAATACTGTTAAAGTTCCGATAATACGCAAAGCAGTCTACATATTCAATGCAATTCCAATCAAAATAGCACCAGTATTCTTCAAGAAGCTAGAACAAACAATCTTAAAATTTTTATGGAACCACAAAAGACCCCGGATAGCCAAAATAATGTTGAAAAAGAAAACCAAAGCTGGAGGCATCATAACCCCGGACTTCAGCCTGTATCACAAAGCTGTAATCATCAAGATAGTATGGGACTGGCACAAAAACAGACACATAGACCAATGGAATAGAATAGAGAACCCAGAACTGGATCCACAAATATATGGCCAACTAATCTTTGACAAAGCAGGAAAGAGTATCCAATGGGAAAAAGACAGTCTCTTTAGCAAATGGTGCTGGGAGAACTGGACAGCAGCATGCAGAAGAATGGAACTGAACCACTTTCTTACACCATCCACAAAAATAAATTCAAAATGGATGAGAGACCTAAATGTGAGACAGGAAACCATCAAAATCCTACAGGAGAAAACAGGCAATAACCTCTTTGACCTCGGCCGCAACAACTTCTTACTTATCTCCAAAAGCAAGGGAAATAAAAGCAAAAATGAACTATTGGGACCTTATCAAGATGAAAAGCTTCTGCACAGCAAAGGAAACAATCAACAAAGCTAAAAGGCACCTGATGGAATGGGAGAAGACATTTGCAAATCACATATCAGATAAAGAGTTAGTATCAAAAAGCTATAAAGAACTTACTAAACTAAACACCCGAAAAACAAATAATCCAGTGAAGAAATGGGCAGAAAACATGAATAGACACTTTTCCAAAGAAGACATACAGATACTGTAATAACTTATAAACTGAATACAAACAAAGCACATCGGTTGAAAATATGGTGTGTGTTCAATAAAAATTATTATTCCCTTTTAAAAATACCTATATACTGTATATTTATATACTGTATCTCTTACAATTTTCAGAAACTGCAATAACATGTTCTATGTCATGACCTCACATTCTATAATTTTAGAAGTTCACATGTGTAAAGATTGAAATTAGGTGTCTAATGTTTATAAGATTGATCAAATCACCTTAAAATTTCACAAGAAATATTTCACAGATGGTTGCAAATAACACTTCCCTTTGAAAAAATGAAATATTTTCTGTCTTTTTTTCTGGATATCCAGAATGATGGATGTAGGTCCAAAGTGATGTGACATTATTTTTCAAGTCACAACCTGGGTTCAAAATCTGCTTTCCCTCTTCGGAGTAGCAGAGAAGAGAAGCACACAAAATAAAAATGATATTTGAATACAGAAATAAGGAAAACATATGGCAGGACAGACATCAATAATTTAATATTACTTTAAATTTTAACTATTTTAACATATCCATAAACCTTAAATCAGATTTGATCTGTTACAGATTTGAGTTCGAAATTACTTGAGAAATTTTAAAAAAGTGCTAGCACTTAAGATACCAAGAATAAGAAGTAAGTAAATCCTTATAGAAAAGTATCAGGACTATTAATAATTTTATTATTCTTAAAATGGAAAACCTAATTAATTGCTGTCCTGTGTTCCTCATTGTACTTTTTCTGCAGAACGAGCCCTTTTTAGCTGACCTTTCAAATGGGCACACTGAGATTTCTTGAACTAAATAACTAGAACACCAGCATTGGCACTTAACAGTTCAGGAACATCTCCTTTGAAAGATTTTTTTTACTTATTAGGTCCTTTCACTATTTATTTTTGGTAATAAATGTTAGATAATACCATCATATAGAGTAAATATTGGCTATTTTTCCTGTCACATTATAAGGCTAGATATATCATACCTTTTTGATTCATGCTGCAGGGATACAAGAGGTCTTTGCCATTTAAGAAAACATCCAAGCAACTTATAAGTAAAAGCAATTATCTTTACAAGTACAGGGCACTTGAATCACAAGCAAAAGCTATTGTTCTTAGTACTTGAGAGGTAAATATTAAATTCTATAATTCCATACTATATATTTTGTATCCAAAGGAGCAAGGTATAATGATAAAAATAACAGCAAATAATTTGTTGAACATTCACTACATATTAGGCACGGTATTCATGTAACGCTCATGTGCACACCATGAGGTAATACAATTATCTCCATTATACATTGACAGGTAATTAGCCCAACATGCCAGCTAGTGAATGCAGGAGCAAGATAAACCCAGATTGTAACATCCTTAAGCATTAGGAGTTAATTCACACTATGTCAGAAGCAATTATTGCATCTGTGATAGTACTCTGTAATCTACAGCCCCATGATTGGTTGGTTACACACTCTACTGGGGTTGGAGGTGAAAAAGAAGCTCCAGAGAAGAATAGGTCTGAGGTGGGCCATATATAAGTGAGTAGTATCTCCTGTGTCTTTATGGTTTTCTCTTTCCCTCCCTTTATTCTTTTTTGAATAATTTCCTCTTTTAATACTACCCTGAGACTCATGCAATAAAAGAAACTCATACTGCCTTCCTCTTGAAAAAAGACCAGGACACATTTCTTTCTCCCTCATTCTCCACCACTGCTGTTTGTATTGAATTTGGAAGTTTAGGTAAACTCTGCTCCAGAATTTAGATTAGTTTTCTTTCTTTCGCTTGTTGCTTTCTCTTCCTTGTCCTTCTTGAACCCAATCAAAACTAATGGCATTAATCCCTTTAATGCCAAAATTAGACAGGTTGGGGAAATGTGACAAGCTGGCATTTTTGTCTAGAACTTGAGCTAAAGTGACAAGAGTGAGCTTATAACTCACAGGTGGTCTAGTAAACTTTACCTGGAAATTGCACAGAAGTTGGTATCAACACCCATTCAGAAGTTAAGAGTTTTTTGTCTGATTTGCTCTACACACACATCCCCTAAAGATCATTTTGGAAGTGGTTAAACAGGGCAGAATGTGGGTCAAGATCTCACGGGTAGGCTTGGGCTATTCAGTGTCTGCCTCTCCTTTTCACCATGTAGTCACCATAAATGGCAATAATGCCTATATATAATATTTTCTTGGAATAGCTTAATGTATGATTCCACTTTGATATTTTCTGACCACAGCTATAGATTGAAGTAGCAGAATACCACAATTTGTTTTATTGCTTAAATGTCTCAAGACTCAGGGTGCCTGAGTGGCACACTCGGTTGAGCATCCGACTTCAGCTCAGGTCATGATCTCACAGTCTGTGAGTTCGAGCCCCGCGTCAGGCTCTGTGCTGACCACTCAGAGCCTGGAGCCTGCTTCGGATTCTGTGTCCCTCTCTCACTCTGCTCCTCCCCCGCTCATGCTTTGTCTCTCTCTCTCTCTCTCAAGAATGAATAAAACATTTAAAAAAAATTTTTAAAAATAAAAATTAATGTCTCAAGACTCAAATATGGATTCTATTCTCAATTACTCTATGTCCATGTATGCCACAATTATTTTCAGGGTTTTTTTTCTGCTCTAGAATGCAAGGTCTACAAAGACAACTTCTATGTTCAATCACACTCTGAAAGGCAGCTACTGGGTGTTTGAAAACGTATATTATTTTCATTAAGTTTATAATTTTAACAGTAAAGCAAAATATATATACATTATTTAAAATGTTAAATAGCATGATACTAGCTATCAATACAAAAAATATTTATATTAGTAGACAATGAGCAATCAAATGCATGCTGAGAACCTAGAGTCTGCCAGAGAACACACTGCCATGGAAACTTATAGATGACACTTGGTCTTGGCTTGGGATGAATAGGAAGATTTAATGACAGTCACTGAGAAATAAAAGACATGCTAATTAAGAACATAGGCATAATCATCCATTGTTAATTCTAGAATACTAAAAGTCAATTGTTCGTAATTTGGTTTACTTTGTAAACATTCAAGTTCTAACATGCCTCAGGACCTTTGCAATTATTCTGACAGCAATCCTCTTACTTCAGATTTTCCCAGGTTGATTCCTTCTCAGTCTTTCTGCCTTAGCTTATTATTTATTCCTCCCAGCTGTCACTCTCTATCAAATGAATATATTTTTTTCATGGAGTATATGAATGTCTAAAATGCATATTTGTTTTCTTTTTTGTCTTTCACTCCTACTGGGAGCTTTGATTTCTTGTTGTATCCCCAGGGACTTGATCAAGTAGTAAATACAGATGATCTGTGACTTACGATTGTTTGACTTATGATTTTCTGACTTCACAATGGTGTAAAAACAGTATGCATTCAGTAGAAATTGTACTTCAAATTTTGAAATTCCATTCTTTCCCAGGCTAGTGATACATGTTCTAACACTCTTCTGTGATGCTGGGCAGTGGCAGTGAGCCACAGCTCCCAGTCAACCACACAAAACAGGGTAAAAACTGATACACTTGCAACCATTCTGCACCCATACAATCATCCTGTTTTCCCTTTTAGTAGAATGTTCAATAAATTACATGAGATAGTCAACATTTTATTACAAAACAGGATTTGTCTTAGATGATCTTGCCCAACTGCAGGCTAACGAAAGTGTTCTAAGCACATTTAAGGTAGGCTAGGCTAAGCTATGGCATTCTACCAATAAGGTGTATTAAATGTAGTTTTACTTACAATATTTTCAATTTAAGATGGGTGTATCCGCCCCCAGTCCCTGTGTCGATCGATTGAGGAAAATATGTGCTCAGGATTTATGAGATGAACGAATGAGTCACAATGGCTGTTACATTACATCCCATGTTGGGAAGGAAGAAGTGTTCAAAGGGGAGGGGAGGTTGGAAGTGAGCAACCCTTGCAGAACTAGCAAAGTATTTGACTCACTAGATATTCACAGACTGTCAACCTAACTGGTACTCAGTAAATGTTTGCTGAACCCAGCTGAATTAAAGAAATTTCAGATGATTCTGGATAGAACAGAGAACTCTACTAGAGGAATAATGCAGAAAAACAGAAGCTGGAATCAAATTCAAAGCAATCTTAAATATCAAGCAAAGAAGTTTGTAATAAACCAATGATAATCGGGAATAATAAAAGGTTTTGTATCAGCAAGTAATTAAGGAAAAAGTAATTTTAAGAATTAAAGAATGTTGGAAATTTGAGTCATGTGGTATGGCCCAGCATGAAGAGAAAAAAAGCCAAGGTCAGTAAGGGACTTATTGCAATAAACCAAACATATCATGACAGATTCCTGCTCTAGAACGATATGAGGGAATCAGAGCCTACAGAAGAATTGTCAGGACTTTTTACCTTGTTCACTGTGGGAAACAGAGAAGACTATGAAATGGCACAGGGTTTGAGGTTGGATAATAGAGAAACTGGATTTACACAGTACAGAAAATCAAATAAGGTTTTGAGAGAAAACAATGATATGAAGGTAGAAATTAACTATTAGGCAAGTAGAGATTCAGAACTGAAAATATGAGCTTTGAGGTTACAGTCAGAGACACAGAATAGCATTTTCCAAAATATGTTCCATGGGATGTTATAAGGTATTAAATAAGATATAAAAATAAAAGAAAAAGCAGTCATGGCTAAATAAGTATAAATTTGAGAAGCATTGAATCAAAATAATCCTTTACTGCAGAACATCTGAGTCTTTAATATCTTATGTACCTTACAAATCTCAATACAGTGGTTTTATATCCATAAAGTTCTCCAAATTTGTTCAAGCACCATTTGTTTATTATGAAACATCTACCAGGATTTCTAATCCATAGGAAAATAAAAGTGAAGACATAGATCATTGTTTAGTTTGCTAGGTAGGGCTGCCATAACAAAATACCACAGACTGGGTGACTGGCTTAAACAGAAATTTGTTTTTTCACAGTTCTTAAGACCGGAAGTTCATGATCAATGTGTCAGCATATTTGGTGTCTTTTGGTGCCTCTTTGACTTGCTAATAAGGATGCAGACGAGCCTTGTAGAGGGCTGCCTTCACTATGTGCCCTCATGTGGTCTCTTCTCTATATGTGTACATCCCCTGTGTCATTTTGTGAGTCCACATTTCTTCTTTTTTATGGATACCAGATTGGATTAGGGCTATCCTAAGGACCTCATCTTAACTTCATCACCTCTTTGAAAGCCCTATCTCCAATCAGTCACATTCTGAGGTACTGGTGCTTAGAGCTTCAACATATGAATTTTAGAGGACACAAAGTAGCACATAACAATCATCAATACAATGAGCATGGTGGAAGACTCAAAAAAAAAAAAAAAGATTAAAGCCATAAGAAAGCGGGTCCACAGACTGACATGGGGAAGACTCACAATAAAAATAGAGCAAAAGGAGCCATGGAGATGCTAAAGAAGAAAGGACAGAAAGGTAGATGGACTGTCAGGATATTAAAGCATCAGAGTGATTAGGGGCTCTTTGGTGGCTCAGTTGGGTGAGCATCTGACTTCAGCTCAGGTGATGATCTCACAGTTCATGGGTTTGAGCCCCACCTTGAGTTTTGTGTTGACAATGAAGAACCTGCTTCAGAATATCTGTCTCCCCACCCCTACCCCTACTCTGCTCTTGCTATCTCTCTCTCTCAAAAGTAAATAAACATGGGGGGGGGGCAGTTTAAAGCATTCAGAGTGCTTAAGTTTCTCTAGAAATGCTAATGTATCCAAAAGTTGCAGAGAGCAAAAAGAGTATTTACAAGAGGTAACTTAATTAGGCAGTGCAGGAGTGTTGGTGGCCTTTGGGATCCAGATGAAGTAGTTTGAGATACAAGAGATTATAATGACAATGATAACAAATGATAATATATTTAATTGCGAGAAACTAAATGCCATGCTTGAGAAATCTAACATTGAAGAAATAGCCTATAGGATGGAATTATTACTTTTAGATTGAATCATAAAATTGTCATTTTTGTAGGTCAAAAGACAGTTAATTATCAGTAATTTCACATGATCCAACCTAAAAAATTATGTTTATTTTTAAGGAAAATCTGACATAAGTAAAACAAGAGTAAGAAATATTGGAAAAAGTGATACTGGAAAAGCTAGGAGTAAAAAATTGAAAAGCTTGAGGAGAAACCAGGAAAATATTGGCTGAAAAATACTGAAGAAGAATCTTTTATAAAGAAAAAAATTTTTAAGAAGAAAGTTTGAAAAATGGTGATGGACAAAGCATGAGCAGACAGGTTCAATTTTTGAACCGCCAATAGGAAATTTAAAATGAAGTCCCAATGTCTACACATTTCATAAGTGTTTGATAAATCTCTGCAAATGTTTTAGATTCTAATTATTATCTAATATTTTATCATTTTGAAAGGTGCTATTTAATTTAATGGCATCATCTAGTAGAATATGACCTCTGGTTTAAGATTAAAGGTATAAGATTTCAACTCTATCACTTTTTCTTATAAAGGCAGTGATGATATTATAATAATACAAATACAAGGCATTGCTCAACATCCCACATAATGCAAAGCTCATGCAATTAGCCAATGAACATTTTCCTATCTGCTTGTACATCTCAGCAGGATCCCACAGTTCTTACAGTAATTGTGAGCTCAACTAGTATACAGAAAAAAAATCTGAAAAAAAGGCTGCTCCAATCGATATAATAATAGAAAGATAAAACAAATAACTGGGTTATTATCTAAATTACTGCTATCAGTCACTGCATAGACATAAAACCACTGACACAGCAAATAAATAGTAGCTGCACACAGTTTGAAGTGAAAAATCATAGATTTTTACCATCTTCTCCACAATAGGGTGAGGAAACACTGATATTTATAATGCATTTTCACTATTTTTTTTTTTATCAGTCAAACTGGGTGAGTAATACAAAGCATGGTCACAGGAATAAAAATAGTTTGTCCTGGGGCGCCTGGGTGGCTCAGTCGGTTACGTGTCCGACTTCGGCTCAGGTCATGATCTCACAGTCCGTGGGTTTGAGCCCCGCGTCGGGCTCTGTGCTGACAGCACAGAGCCTGGAGCCTGTTTCAGATTCTGTGTCTCCCTCTCTCTGACCCTCCCCTGTTCATGCTCTGTCTCTCCCTGTCTCAAAAATAAATAAAACGTTAAAAAAATTTAAAAAAAAAATAGTTTGTCCTTGGGGAGTCTGGGTGGCTCAGTCAGTTGAGCGTCCAACTTAGGCTCTGGTCATGATCTCACAATCATGAGTTTGAGCCCCATGTTGGACTCTGCGCTGATAGCTCAGAGCCTGGAGCCTGCTTCAGATTCTGTGTCTCCCTCTCTGCCCTTCCCCCACTCTCACTCTGTCTCTCTGTCTCTCTGTCTCTCTCTCTCTCTCCAAATAAATAATAATAATTTTCAAAAAATTAATTATATATCCTTGAGCATAATGTAATTGGACAGTTTTGGAAGGAGAATAATATTTTAAGTTAAAGGTAAAAAATATATTATTGACTCTAATAGAAAATGTATATCAACTAATGATAAAAACTTTAAAATATTTATATGCACCCAATTGCATCTGGCTGTGCCTCCAGAACCCACCTCTATAGAAAATAGGACAGATTTTTCACATATTTGTTTTCTGTCACTGAGCTTGCTTTCTTGGAACAATTTGAGAACTGACAAGTGAAAAAAATAGAAGAGTTATTGCCTATCTAAACATTCAACTTACTGCCAAGGAGCGATACTGGCATTAAATGAAAGGCTGCTCTTCATGTACAAGAGAAGTATGTCATTTAAAAAGGTTGTTCATATGAACGGATTACTTTGGTTGCTTTACCTAACACAAAACTTGTGTAGCCAGACATGCATGGGCATGGGTTTCATAGAATGAGCATTAGTATTTGCAAAAGGAGCTTCTCAACAAGATACATAATTGATAAAATCCAGTTTTCCAGAAAAAAATTAATTATAGTACTTGACATTAAAGTTTACAATTAGTTAAAGCTGGAGAACCAAATTTATAAGTAGGTAAAATGGCAGGCAGGCTAGCCATCTAGATAACCCCGTCTAGAGTTTATGGAGCAGAACCAATAATTTAAACTTGTCAGGGAAAAATAACAAATTTTGTTTTCTTAATCTCCCCCCTTAACAAATGTTTTGTCCTTTTACATTTCCATGGTGACTTTCCTCCAAGATATTAACAGAATATCCTAAATGTAAATTATATTAATATTTTTCAAAAAGGCCATGCAAGTAGAAGGGTACCAGGAACCCCCTCAGTTTAAAGATGGAGAAATTACACTCAGATGATTAAAAATTAAAATTAGATTCCTCTTTCCCAAGTAAATTAAATTCCCAGAAATTAGAAACTGAACTATGGTCTCCTATGTATTTACCTGATGAGTACATTTTGGGAAGAAAATATGTTAGAAACTTCTGATTAAGTAGAAGATAGAATAGATGTGTCCAGCAGCATAAGTTGGATGCTCCACAAACTTGTTTCCCTTTCTTCACAGGGGTACAGCCAGACTACATTTTTGAAGCTCTCTTAAGCTTAGTCATAGCCATGTGTACAAATGCGACATGTAACTCCTTAGTCCGTAGTTATCGCCACCCTAGATGTAGGAAAGAACATAGACTCTTTTCTCCTAACGTGCAGAGGATCCAGTAGGCTGTCAAGGCCCTGGTTGGTGGTAGAGCATCAAACTGAAAGGGAGCTGGATTCCCAAATGACCCCATGGTGAAAAGTACCCCATTGCACTGGACCACCCAGTGCACCCAATGGTCCACCCAATGGACCACCCATTAGACTGTGATGAATTTCCTTGTGTGAAAGGTAGGAATGAATTGCATTTTAAGCCTGTGAGAACTGAAGTTCATTTATTATTATATTCAGACCGCTCCACAAAACAAAATGTGTTTGCCTACCACTGCCTCCATAAAACACATTGAGGTAATAGTAAATGAAAAAGAAAAGATGCAAACCAAAAGAACAGAGAAAACAAGAGAGGTGATTGATTATAAGCAGATAATTGCTCAACTCATTTTGAAGCTGGAAAATGGAGGAAGGAGAGGTAACTTACATGACAGAAGAGATGGAACGGAAAGTTAAATGGATGGGAATAATAAAGAGAAGTTGAGCCCATCTGCCTTGAACTCATAAAGTCTTATTTCTTGCCAGAACTAAATAACATAAAAGGAAAGGGTTAGGCTTGGATTCAAAAGACAGGTTGGTTGAAAGTTTTAATTGGGAGGGGTTAGATCACAGATCTCTTTCTCCCACCATTATTAATACTTCCAAATCTTGTGAAATTCCACAACTTCACTTGATAAAAAACAAAAACAGAAACAAAAACGGAACTAGAGACATACCAGGGACAGTGGAAGAGGGAAGTCAGGTGCCAGAATAAAAACAAGGATTAAATAAAATCTGCACATGAGTAGTGAGGCCTGTCAGTCACCTTACTGCATGCTGCTCCCAGAGCACTGATATCTAGGTATATACTTCTACTACAAGAGAGTGGTGGGGGTTCTTCATTAGAGAAACTAAATGAGAAAAGACCTACATAGGGATTAATATTTGTCATCTTTCTGTGAAAATGCTAGAAATTTCCTCTAGAATGCCTCTAGAATTCTATTACCACCACCGCACAAATGCACAAATTATTTTCATGATTTTTTTTTAGGTCACATTCTTGAAGGTAAAGGATTACCAAGGCTTTGAGAAAAATCTTCAAACAGAGAGACTAAAACAAATAAAAAAGGAAATAATTTAGATGAAATAAAGATAACTCAGGTAACATACAAAATTTATCATCATCATTATTAATACCATCAAATAAAAAAGAAAAGATACTTAATCTATGATCCAGAAGTAGAATGCTATGAACAAAATTAATCAGAGAACAAAATGAGCTCCTACATATTAAAAATATAATTTTTAAATGATAAGGTGAATCTGAAAAAATCTAGGAAGTGAAAATAACAAAAAGATGGATAACTAAAGTGGAAACATACAAGAATTAGATCAGGTTAAAAAAGCAGTATACAACCAATATAAATTTCAGAAACTAAAAAAAGAGAAAATCTGGGGCACCTGGGTGACTTAGCTGGTTAAGCATCTGACTTAAGTCCAGGTCATGATCTCATGGTTCATGATTTCAAACCCAGCATTGGGTTCTCTGCTGTCAGCACAGAGCCCACTTAGAATCCTCTGTTCCCCTCTCTCTCTCTCTGCCTCTACCCAGCTTGCACATGTACACACATTCTCTCAAAAATAAGCTTAAAAAAAAAAGAACAATGAAATGCAAAATTTTCTAAACAAATCCAAAAGAAAAGAGATAAAACTGAAAATCACTGGTTTCCAGATTAGATATTCCTATCGAGTGTTTCAAATTCCAAAGGGAAAAATATGATTTTTTAAACCTAGAATTTTATACTGATTGTGTTGTTTAGGCACATCAGTCCATCAGCTGAACCCAATCTAGTACCAGCTCTGTGAATGAGGAAACTCCTAATGATTGTAGCTCAGCCATTTGACTGTTTCATGGCCCCTTAAGCCTTTGCAGCTCAGATATGAGACATTGTGGAGCTAAGATATGCCATCCTCACTGTGCCTGCCTAGATTCCTGATCCACAAAATTAGTGAACATAAAAAAATAGTTGTTACATTATGCCACTAAAGTTCAGTGTAATGTCTTATATAGCAAATACATAACTAGAATATCAGCTAGACCCTCAACTGAATCCCAAAATTTTCAGACATGCAACAATTCAGAATATGTATCTCCCAAAAATCATTTCTCAGGGAACTAGTATATGGAATACTTTAGCAATATGATGGGCCAACCAAAAGAAAAGAAACATCCAATCCAGAAAACAGGGAATCAAGCACTGGAAAGAGGGAAGGGAGTCTGGGGATTATAAACTCTGCAGCAGAACTCCAGAGAAAACTATCAAGTTTAGCAAGAGATGGAGGGCGTTGGAAGGAGAGTTCCTCTGTGGGGGGCGGGGGGGGGGGGTGCAGAATACTGATTTTAAAAAGAATTTGAGCACTTTGAATAATTATTATTAAGTAGTATTTGCAAGATGGTTGGTTAGCACATATGAAACTGAACAAATTAAGTGCTCCTGGGTGGCTCAGTCAGTTAAACATCTGACTCTTGATTTTGGCCTACATTATTATCTCAGTCATGAGGTCTAGCCCTGCTTCAAGCTCTGTGCTGAGCATGGAGCCTGCTTGGGATTCTCTCTCTCCCTCTCCTTCAGCCCCTCCCCTACCTGTGCACATGCACTCTCTCTCTCTCTCAAATAAAAAAAAAGAAATTAAGTAAACAAGATACTGCTTAGCCTCCAGAGCAATAAAAATGTTAGAGAAAGGTGGAAAATATAAAAAGGGCTAAGTCTTCAGGCTCCCGGGTGGCTCAGTTGGTTAAGCGTCCGACTTTGGCTGAGGTCACGATCTCACGGTTTGTGAGTTCAAGCCCCACATCAGGCTCTGTGCTGACAGCTCAGAGTCTGCTTCAGATTCTGTGTCTCCCTCTCTCTCTGCCCCTCCCCTGCTTGCACTCTGTTTCTCTCTCTCTCTCCTTCAAAATAAAATAAAACATTAAAAAAAATTAAAAAGAGCTAAGTTTTCAACTATTAAAACGTAAAATAAATACTTAACATCTAAAATTGATTTAATAATTAACAGATAATAATATTATATAGACAACTGGATACAAGAGCAAGAATAAGTAAATTTGAGAATTTAGAATATTTGGCTATGGGAGAAGAAGAAGACAGAAGGTATGGAGCAAGAGTTTGTTCTATTTGTAATAAAATCTTCTTGTACTCTTTTTAGCTCTTCTTGGATAAGGATAATGATTACTTTCCAAAGGTGTAGAATATGGACAGAAATCCTCATCAAGCCAAATGAGTATGGTAAATAGAGAGTTTTCCTATCAAGCAGACATGATTTGCATTCACTTCTACTTACCATATTAGGTAAATTATTTATTTAGCCTTCTTTAGCCTCAGTTTCCATGTGGGAAAAATGAGGATAAGTTCTTTATCATCAAGTGCTGTTGTCAGAAATGTTTAAAAAAACTATAACAACACAAAATTTAGCAGAGCAAATTTTAAAGATCCTACTGTCTTTATTGAATGATTCATGAATCAAGCATCATCTCATCTAGCTTATAAAAAGAAGCTCCAAGGACCTATATGAAATGAAAGACTTTTATGGGTAGAAGGGAACAGAAATGAGGAAGCTATATTAGGCAAACAGTTGGTTATTTGCAGCAAGGTCACTTCCTTGTGGGGAATAGCAGGAGTCTATCAGTCAGGTTACATCACTAGTACTGACCAGGAGATTCCTGATTGACTGGTTTAAGATTCCATTTCTGGGAGAGGCCAAAACTGTAGTTAAGTTCAGTCTGTTTAGTGACATGGGGCTTAGCATAAGCGACTCCATTTTGGGCCTGTTGTCTGTCTTATTTTTAATGGAAATAAATGATACAATTGTAAAGTAACTAAAGCATACCAGAATTTTAATATATGTGAGCTCACATCCTTCCTTTTGTATTCGCAGTTATCTGAATAAATACATAAATATCTTGTACTCTTTAAGAATGCTCATCAAAATTAACTTCAATGTACAATATAAATACCTGAGATCCACAGGCCAAAGTTAAAATGTATGCAATTCAACAATCTGGTATTATATTCATCTAGTGAAGGTGAAGATCTAATACTTTAGGTGAGACCTTGACATTCACTAAATCTAGTGCATTGTATGGAGTGGTGGGAAATGAAAGATTTTACTTTTTGGTCTCAAAACTTCCACTGAACAAGTGGTCCAAATCACTTAATTTTCTCAGGATTCAGATGTTCTCCCCATATTGAATGAAAAAGGAAAGATGCCTCTGGTTATCTAGTTGGAGACGAAAAAATGAATTATTATCTGTGTAACACACATTGGCTTCTTGGCAGAGATTGTTGCAATACAAACAAAAAAAAAATTCTAATTTAATGGAAGACATTGTGTTCTATGCACTGTATACATAGACCAACCCAGCTCTTCCTTCCCCGAGGAGACCTTTTACCTCTCCTTTTGTGAGCATTAACGTGGTCTGGGATTAAATAAGCACTAGAAAAAATGACTTTTTCTTCTCAAATACACTAGTTTTATCATAGACTGGAGTGCAAGTTATTATAGTTTGTTCCTCTCTAAGAAACTATCCCTGGATAACTAATGTGTGGCAACACAATAATTAGATTCCAGGATCCCTCAATTTAGAGTATCAGTATTTCTTAAACTTTAAAGTGCACAGGAATCACCTGGGGGAATCTTGTCACCAGCAGATTCTGGCTATGTTGGCCTGGGATATGGCCTGAAAGTTTGAATACCTAACCAGCTTCCAGGAGATGTCAATTTGGTTGGTCCTCAAACCACATTTTCAGTAGCAAGGATTAAAAGACAGTGCCACCATGCGAATGTGGTGTGGGCCATATAAATAAATATTACTCATTATGCTAAACATTAACCACTTTTCAATTTCTATGTTGAGATTTACAACCATGGACCCCTGATTTGAAGAAAGCTAGTGCTTTCTGGACTAAAGTAACAGATTGAAAATGCATCATCTGCTCTGGTTATTCAATGCCTTGCTGAGTTCAATCAGGATTTCTTCATCCTCCATTACCCCCATTAGTCCTGTTGGGTTAGTGCTCAATCTTGATCTGTATCTTAGTCAAGACAATTGTTGCTGATTAACTATAATTACTAGTAATGGGTCCAGCTTTCTTTCAGAGACTAATGCCCTCAGTTCATCCCTGCATTGTTCTGCCATAAAAGGTCCCAATCTGCTAGTCATTTACTTACTTATTCTTTAAACCAACAACAAGTTGCTTCATGTGTGGGCTTTTAAATACTGTCCACTAGGTCTAAATACCATGAGTATACCTTTTACTTTACCTTTTCTTTTCTCCTTCCCCCACCATTTTCTTTTTTACATTTTAGAACAGGAGAATGACAAGTCCTAAAAAAAAAAAAAAAAGAGTAGACATGCTTACAAAAAAATTGTAGAAGCAACAAAAACAAAAATTTAAAGGTACATTAAAACATTACTTAATATTCAGAAAGATTGCAAAGTTTTGCACATCGTTAAAAATGGTAAACGTTAAGTAAATTAGAACAATTTGCTAATTTTACTAATTTGATGACCTGCAGATTTGATTCTTATTTTTTAATTTTTTTGATGTTTGCTTATGTCATAAATTTAATGCATAAACCCCTACATTTACAGTGTATTTTGTTACTTTTTGTAAGAAATTTTAAATAATAAGCAGACGTGTGTCTAAAATCCTCTAGTTTTAATCATTTTCTGACTGTACCTTTTATTGAAACACTAGGCATGGATAAGTCATTAAGTCAGTTAAGTCTCCAATTCTTGATTTCAGCTCAGGTCATGATCTCATGGTTCGGTTTGTGAGATCAAACCCCGCACTGAGCTCTGTGCTGACTGTGTGAAGAGTGCTCAGGATTCTCTCTCCCCCTCTCTCTCTGCCCCTCCCCTTCCCTCACGTGCATGTGCATGTTGGCTCTCTCTCTGAAAAATAAATAAACTTAAAAAAAGAGCTTATAGAAGAATATGTGGCATACAGTACTCAATAAATGTCTGCCGAATAATCAATTCATATAAGCATACACTATTTTTTTCTTAAAATTACCAGAGACTGTTATGTATAAAGAACTAAATACTCACCATTTCCTTCCTAAGTACTAATGGCATATTTCTGACATTTCTACACTACCAAGATATCACCTTACCTTACTGGCATGCCTTTCTCTTCCACCATCCATTTAATGCAATATATGAGTAAATATATTTCTGATATTATGTGCATCAGCAAACGTTATGAGTAACTAATATAAAGGTTTGTGCAAAGTGTTTACCAATATGTGGTATCAGGAACCAGTCAAATTATAGAATTTTGTCATTTCTATTTGTTATGCTCTGGAGTCTCCTTGGCAGAGTAGTAATAATTCTGGCTTAGGAGTTAGAAGACCTGATTTGCAGTCTCTACAGCTTAGTAAGTGTGAGACCTTGTGAGGAACTTATCCTCTCTCTGCATCAGTTTATCCATAAAACTGTCCTTCCTAACATTACAAAGAATTTGCATGGACTAGTGTCATGTCTTCTTAATCTCTTTACATCATGCCAAGAATACAGCAGAACCCCAAGGAATATGTTTACTGAAAGGATAAATGAAAAACTTGAAGATTAGTGAAGTATGACTATTTGCAGCAGTGTTGGGGAGACATGACAAGGGGTTGAGATGATAGAGGAGAGAGACATGTACATCAATAATAAGAAGAGCAGATAATTAATTTGAATAATAGAAAAACATACAAAGCCACATGAAATAGAGCATGGGATGCCTTAAGGACTGTAGACACATGTGGTTAGTTGAAATGTCTGATCTGAAAGAGGCAGATTGGTTTCAGATTTTTAAAGACCTTGAATAATACACTACAGTGCTTGGGATTCGCCCTGTATGTTGATGGAAAGTCAGTAATAGAATTCAAACAGAACAGCATGTACAAATATGAGCTTTAAGGGGATTTGTACATTGGGGAGAATATAGGAGAAAACAGAAGCTAGGAAAAAAAGGGGAAGAATGAGAATTTCTTAGTGGTTTATTATCAGTGTACTATCTCATTTGATAATTACTAAATTATTTTAATATAATTAGAATTATATGAGGAAATATATATATATATATATATATATGTATACACATGAAGCCTATACTTAGTAAATGTCTGCTGAATAATTAATTCATATATATATATATATATATATATATATATATACACACACACACACACACACACACACACACACACATACACATATATATTTTATTTGACAAGGCATCACAGCCATTGAGAGACAGAACTGGGCATTGAACACAGTCAGCTGACTCCAGGGTCAGCACTTGCCCACACAGCTTATCACCTACCTCCAGCTATCAGGTATTTGCATTAATCTCTAGATTAAATAAAAATGAAATGGTTGAACTGAGGCAGTGGCCACAGAAACAGACAGGAAAAAGAGATTCAGGGAGCATATAGGAAGTAAACTAATTGGACTTGGTGACTAGTTAGACATGGCGGTTAGAGAAAGGAGAAATTGAGGGTGTTTTTCTCTCAAATTTGGGATGATTTGAAAATGCCCCAAAAGGATATAGCTGGAAATTTTGAAAAACAATACTAGAGAAAGAAAATAAAACCTTTTTCCAGGCATTCATATATAGAACACTATTGTAGTTTTTTTTTTTTTTTTTATTTCTATCCACTGAATAACAAAATAAGGGGGAGTGTGGGTGGCTCAATCGGTTGTGTCCAACTCTAGATTTCAGGTCGGGTCATGATCTCATGGTTCATGAGTTTGAGCCCCACTCTGGGCTCTGTATTGGCAGTGTGAAGCCTGGTTAAGATTCTCTCTCTCTTCCTTTCTCTGCCTTTCCCCCACTTGCTCTTTCAAAAAGTAAATAAAAATAAACTTAGAAAAAAAAGGTTGGTACTTCCACAATTTATTTGTGGTATACATGAGAGCAAGATCAAATGTCCACTATATGTGTTTAATGATTACATTAATAATTGCTATGGACTGAATGTTTGTGTCTCCCCAAAATTCATATGTTGAAGTCCTAATCCCCAATGTGACTGTATTTGGAGATGGGGGTCTGTGAGGAAGTAATTAAGGTTAAATAGGTTCACAGAGTGGAGCCCTGATCCAAGAGAGCTAGTGCTCTTATACAAGGAGGAAGAAACACCAGAACTCTTCCTCGCCCGCTCTCTGCCACCTGAGGACACAGTGAGAAGGCAGCTGTTTGCACACCAGGAAGAGAGACCCCATGAGAAACCAGCTATGTTGGCACCTTGCTCTCAGACTTCCAGCCTCCGGAAGTGTGAGAAAATAAATTTCTGTTATTTAAGCACCGCCCCCCCCCCCCCCCCAGTCCATGGCATCTTGTTTTATCAGCCTCAGCTGATGTTTTATTAATTAATTTGACTGATATTTATTGAGTTCCTTCTATGTGAAGAGCAGTATGATAGATGTTGTGAAGTTGAATGAAATATTATCTCTGCCTTTAAGAAATTTACAAAGTAGCAGAGGAAATTAGAAACGTTAGAAAGACCCTCAGCTCCCAAATCTAGAAAATAGGAATCGTAAACAAATGTCAGTGATGTCATTAACTGGTCAAATGTTCTGGGAGGCATTCTGGACCTTGTGCAAATTTTTTGTCATCAAGCAATCACTGTATTGCAATCCTACGTTTGAGCACTTGTTCCATATTTAAGGAATTTCAAAAGCTAGGCACTAAATTCCATTTTTGCCTTTGAAGTTTAAAAGAAACAGTTATGACAAATGTATACATAGGTCATGGTATATCAATGGATTTATACAAATGATATTTACACAAAGGTGAACTTGCAGAATTAAGAAGTTACTTTGGATAGCAAACAAGGAGTTCTGAAGGAGACATCTTTTGAATTGGGTCTTGAATGAATAATTTAGTAGTAAGTTACCCAGTATGGTAACTTCATGTAAAAGGTTATTTTAAAAAAAGGTATACTAAGCCACCAAATATAAAAGAAAAGATGATTCTGAAACATTTCACCATTAGCGGAAATGGATATGATGCAGAGAAAAGAAAAGAATTTAGGAGATCGCATTTCTGAGGTTGTTTAAAGTTGACAACTAAGTTAAAACTCAAAATATTTTCCCACTGGAATTTGGCCAACTAACAATTCAGAGAAGCCAACAATTTGTTTTAGTATTGGTTTGAAACTACAAGAAAATATGAATAATAGTCATCATATCAGCCTATCGAACACACAGCAGATTTTATTCTAATCACTTGCTTCATTGTCTATAAGCCTTTTAGACCTCGCTGATAAGCTCTAAGCAAAAGGGCTTTGTTTTCCTTGTTTACCAATGCATAGTATATAATCAGGAATGAAAACAATTAGGAATGAACGTATTTTAGTTGAAAAAATAAATTAATAAATCTAAACTTATTTCACTCTAAAATGCAAGGTCAGAATTTAATAATAGAAATTAACTGGCCTTGCCACTTTCCCTAAGGATATAATCATATTTCGACATGAATTAATATAAAAATTACCTAACATTATTAACCATTAAAACTGTTCACATGTACTTGATTTGGTATGATGTAAGTGTACCTGCAATTACTTAAATTCCTTTTATAGAGTTGCAAATAACACAGAGAATCATTAAGGACAAGAAACCACATTTCATGACATGGTAATGAAGGGCTAGTCAAATGCTGCAATGATGGAAAGGGCATTCAGTAGTACTTCAAAGGTATATAAAATATAGAGTAGATGGGTGCCTGGGTGGCTTAACAAAGTTAAGTGACCACCTTTTGATTTTGGCTCAGGTTATGATCAGGAGACCAAGCCCCGCTTCGGGCTCTGTACTGACAGCAAAGAACTTGCTTGGGATTCTCTCTGTCCTCTCTCTCTGCTTCTCCTCCTGCTCTCTCTCTCTCTCTCTCTCTCTCTCTCTCCCAAAATAAATAAATACACACACACACACACACACACACACACACACACACACATATATATATGTGTGTGTGTGTGTGTTTTATTTAATAAATTCTACAGGAATATTTAGGATAGTATAATATGTAGGGATTGTAGTAATGATAGTTTGCTTAATTTTCAAGGATGTACAAATTATTAAAGTAATATTTAAATATTGCTGACATTTGCTTAGGGAGGTAGAAGTCACTCTACTAGACACAAAGCATTTTTATATCATTTTTATTTTTTAATGAGTAGGACAACAAAAGATATTATCAGTCAAGTCAATCAGCTTGATGTTGAGATCTGAAAAGATACTGGAACAAGCTAACCAAATTAAAAGCTATGTTTAAAGGATGATAAATATATATGATAAAGTGACAATACACACAACCAGTTATGTTAGCTCAATTTAATTTATATCTGTGTAGGAGTACAGGGTATAAAGTTATAGAGCAACAGTATTTGTAATAGCATTCAAGTCAGCATTGGAAATATTTCTGACTTTACCCTGAATGTCTCTTGCTATTTATTTTAAAACAAACTAACAAAAATTGCTGTAATGTCATTTTCAAACAGTAGTCATCAGTTTCTAGTTGCCAATATAAGAGTAAAAAGGGACAATGCAGGAAAATATTACATAGATCTGAGATTATGTCTAGAAGTAGTCTCTTGGTATTTTAGTAAGATGACTGGGAAATGGAGTCTAAGCCTGAATATTTTTGCTCATGATACAACAGTGAAGTGTGGCTGGTTTTATAGAAAACATGTAAGAAATTTAAGCAATCCTTATCTGTCTTTTACATAGTCAGAGGGGGAGGAAAATAGTCCAGTCATCAGAAATATATACAAAGAAAGTTGCTGAGCAAATTATCTGCATGTGTATCTATGATACCAAAGTGAAGACATAAAAGTACCTGAGGTATATTGAAACACTGTCAGAGGAGGGGGCACTCTTCATGCTTGTTAAATTTCCTAAAGAAAAAAAAAATCACATGGTCTATTAGAGAATTAGAATCTGTAAGGATTTGGTCCAGACAACTGAAGACAGCTCTGCTATTCATCTAGAGGATGCAGGTAGGACTGATTCAAAAAGAAAGTAATATGTTTTAATATGTCAATTATGTAAGTTGCCTGCTGGCAAATACACCCAGCTGGCATTTGGGAATATGATTCTAGCTTCAGTGGGTGAAGTCAGAATGAGATATATGCATTTGGGAGTCATACAAATATAAATGGATGGAAGTTGAAACCACAGTCAGGGATAAGCATATCTAAGTAGGACAGGTAGATGAGAAATGAAACAATGGACCAAACCCTAGATAATTCTAACATTTAATGGGCAGTCAGAAGATGAGGGTAATATTGCTCCCCACCTATGTCTTAGTCCTATACTTACTAAACCATGATATAGTGAGAAATCCTTCTCATTTCCTCCATTTAAGCCATTGATGTGCCATCTCTAATTTTTGTGTTCTTCCCTCTATATAACCCCCTAGTCAAATCCTATTAACCTCTGTTTAGAAATATTTAGGCTCAACCTTTCTTTTATATTTCAACACAATATCCAAGGCCAAGGACTTCATTACTGCACAAACTCCTATCTAATAATGTCGATAAAGATCCAGTAGCTTTGTCCAGTTCAGCCTGGACAACAGACTTACTATTTCAAATCCCTTTCTACCAGACTTCAGTGTGCAGCAATGAAAGTTCCTTTTAACATTGATTTCTGATGTTCATATCCTCAGCCAGAGGTACCTGAAGCCTGAAAATGAACTCAGACATTTCAAAGGCCAGGAACTTGGTCTTCTACAATCATTTTCACTGTTGCTATTTCCTACCATCAGAATGGGGGCCAAAATACGCTTCACTTCCACCAGGCTTCTCTTCTTGGTAGTTTCATCTCCACAAATTATAATCTAACTCATCTTTGGAGGCCTGCTTTTTCAGGTAAAGACATTCAAATCTAAATCATCCTTCAGGATTCTAATTCCTCTATAAAGCCTCTCTAATACAGATATATCATCCTCTCTAATATCTGAACACCTGCAAAAATTATTATTATAATTAAATTTTCTTCTGGTGTAGGTTTCAAAGTTCCATAATTCTTATGCGTAACACTGTGACTTCTTCCACTAAGTTTCTCAAGATTAGGGACTATGCCTAATGCTTTCTTGTTTTCAACAGTACAGAGTACAGTTAGATAAACTGCAAACTAAATATGTACTTCTTTAAGTTGCAAAAGCAAGCAGAAACCTAGTCCTCATTGTCTACTTCTTTGCTTTCAATAAAATGACAACAAAATAAGTGATATATATTTATGTAAAGAATTGAAGATTGTTAAAGAGAGCCTATAAGAATTTTAGTACCTGTACAGAAAAAATGAGCCCCTGATTAGTCTGCCCCAATTGATGACCTAAGAGAAGACAACTCATTAAATTAATGAGGATAGGAAAGAAGGCACAGAGGCATGATCAAGAATGAATAATTAGAACCTAAGAAGTCCTAGGGCACCTATCTGGCTTCAGTCAGTGAAGTGCGAGACTCTTGATCTTGGGGTTATTGGTTTGAGCCCCATGTTGGGTGTAGAGATTACTTAAAAATAAAAAAATCTTTAAAAAAAATAACTTAAGAAATATTGCCCTCACAAACACAATTTACAAATTGTGCACTAGTCCTTATTCAATATGCTATTAATCTTATATAAAATAAGATACCAGGCATAACACTTCATTGAAATATTTCCTCCAATAAAAGAAGTCAAAAGTTTCATGAACAGAAATAAAGGAGGTAATTTAACAAGCAAAATGAAAATATTAAATATGCACACAAAATAAATGTATTAAATGTATGTCAATAAGATTAATCATAACAGTTGTTTCTATGGGCTTGTACCAGACATAATTCCCTACTTCTCCTCCATCTGGTATTGGAGGTTTCATGGTAGGAATGGGATTTTAAGAACTTATTGCCCTACTCATTCTGCTTGTATATCATCTTCTCTGTTGCTTCAATTTCATCCATAACCACAGTTTGTGTATCGTTCCTCTCCTGCTCAACATTCATTTTGGTTTCTTCCACATTTAGAATTAAATTAAAAGTATTGGGGGGGGGGGTCCCAAGTGATCTGGCTTCTAGTTACTTCTCCACTTATCTCCACCATTTTCCCTTCACCCAATGCACTTCAGCCAAGTTGGCCTCCTTGTTCTTCCTTAAACAGTCAAGTGTGCTACTGCCTTAGATACTTTATACTTATTTTACCTCTGTGTGAAATGCTCTTCATGGCTTCTATACGTCTCCATTTAATATTATAACTCAACATTCTGTACTAGCAGCCCTACCTTTTCCTAATGATCCTGTTCAATTACTCTGCCAGAATAGTGACTTCTTTCCTTGTCTGCTCATTTCTTGGTACCAGATGTCTAAAGTTACTGGTGATAGCTATAAAACTGTGGTCTAAGTTAAATGAGACCCTTACTGTATCCCCAGGTGGAAAACTCCCCTCTCTGAGAATCAAGAGCTCTAGGCCTGCAAACTCTAAACTTTCAGAACAGAGACTATAAATTCATCAAGTACATGCCTATTGTCTTAGTCCCTGGACCCACACATTTATCCAGCGGGGACACAGTACTATATAAATGCTACGGATCTAGAGTGTATACCATATCCTATAGGATGGTGTCCCAATCTGGCAATTCAGCTGTGCTTTAGGAAGCCATCCCACCTCTCTATAAAGCCAACAGCATTTGAATATGACTCAAACTCACATGTCCCAAACTCACATTTCCATCATCTTTATTGAAATTTGTTTTTTATCATCTAAGGTGGTAATACATCAAGTCTTAAGTTAGAAGGTCAAACAATATATACATCTCTCACTAATACTGCTGGCCAAAACTTTATCATCATGAGAAACCGTCATATAACAAAAACTGTGTCAGTTTCGGTCAAGTTGAGTTATTACCCCTTCCAAAGCAAAAGAGGCCCAATGTCCGTCCACTTGCCACAAGTGGCGGGTTGGCTTTTTTTGTGTGGGGGGGTGGGGTGGGGGAGATAATACCATATCATAGCCACAGTATTAATATCTACTGTTGACAGGTTAGATATTGGCATTAGAAATAGCTGGATCTGTCTTAGTGCCAGCCCATAATGTAGTGTGCATATATCGTCTCCCTCCTTGCCACCATTAGTACCTCATTCATGTACCCATATTTCAACATTTGGGAGAAATTCACTAATAAAAACTTGCTGGATCATTCTTTCTACTTGGTTGTTTAGTATCTTTTTTATGGTGGTAACCTCTGGTGGGTAATACAGAAACCTTTAGATAGATAGATAGATGATAGATAGATAGATAGATAGATGATTCCATAGACCCTTGAACAGAATATTTTAGTCTTTTCTCTTCCAGACTTACCAGTCAGCCAGGCTACTTACTACTGCCTATAAGTCCATGTATATTTTTACCTCAGGGTCATTTCCCTACCAAATAGATCCCCAAAATTCCAATGACTGGAAAAAGCTCCTCTCACTGCACTCCCTTTGACAAATGCCTCTGAGTGGGCTTGCGTTGCACCATTAACTCATGGACATATGAAGTCTAGTCAATTGTGAAGTATGCTCAGCTATTTTCCACTGTCATTTGCGATGATCCCCGTTGATAAAGTGGTAACAAATTGATAAATTAGAGATATCACAGAGATCGCCATCCTGTTTAAGTTTGATATTCTTTAATTTCTGAGGTAATTAACTTCCCGTACCCACAGTATGTAGTATTGTTTTGATTTATGGCCTTAGATGAGTAGTTTTGTTTTCCACTTGGCTTTCACCTCTACAACACATCTTGCTGGGCCCATATTTATAAGAAGCTTTCCTTCAGTCAGTGGGTTCTGGGTCAAGGAGAGAAACCTATCAAGGGACTTTTTGTTGAGGTGACTGCCATCAGGCTTTTGATCAGCCTCCATTCTCTATTTCTTTTGAGTGAATAAATTAAGCCAATCCATATTTTGGCTGTCCATGTATCTTGCCTCTAGTAACACTGTGTTCTATTAACCATTTCTCTGGCTACCACACCAGTCTTACTATTCATTGACATAGTAGCACTCATCCTTTTTCTGACGATTAAGTACCACCACCTCATCCACTGTCATGGATTCCAAGATTTCAGGACATCATTATTCCCATTACCATCAAGACACTCAATTCCATAATAGTATCTCCTATCATCCCTGGCTACAGAGTACAGAAATTACTGAGTTTATCATTGCGGTTGGTGCTGCTCTTATCAGTACATTCCTTATCACTTATGGAAGAAACTGTTTTCTGGGCTATTTTGTGCAACATATCCAACCAGCTAGTGGAGAGTTCCAGCCTTACATGGTAGACCCACTCTACCATACTCACTCTATGAGTCCATTGATCCTTCATCACCTGCTAAAGTTGTACCAACATTTATGCTTCAATTTGTTTGTCCCCAACTCCCAAGTTTCCAAGAGCCATCTTAGCTACTTGTTGACACCATACTCAAGGTTCATGCCTAGGTGCTAAATTCTGTTCCATAGGAAAGTATTTGCATATTGATCAGCTCTCCCCTATTCAACTTTATACCTCTGCCGCCTTGATTCAGCACCCTCAGTATCAAGTCTCATGCATACTCCCTAGATTCCTACTAATACACGTTAGGCATACATTGAACTCCCTTGGCAACTGTCTCACTCCTCCCTTAATAGGTTCAACAGCACAGCCCCTGCTGAGGTAAGCTGGGGTTGGATTCCTGTTGTTTCCTTGGTTGCCAGGAAGGGAAGGCCAAGTATTGTCTTATAAGGACCTGTCTCATTTGAGGCCTCTTCACTGGTCTTCAAACAAGGGTTCCTTACAGAAGGGCCACTTTTGCAAGGCCCAGCAGAGTTAGGGGGGATTTCCCCACATCTGCCCAGAATCCCTTGTTCAGTCTCAGGATTCCAATTTCTCCTTCTTAGGGCCCTGCCCTTGGCATAGTAGACATGCTGGGACTAAGCATCTGAAGGTCTATTACCCATACAAACTAAATCCTGAGCCTGGTCCTTCATTCTCTGTGCTTTTAGCTACAAGAGATAAAAATTTCCTTCAATACTGTCAAGGAGGTCCTCTGGCTTTCACAAATTGGTGATTAATCAGCCCAAGCCTGTCATTATCCCCTCAGTGCTCTGCAACGATGTTGTAGTTCCATATTCTTAACAGTAATTATCATTTGTCTCATACCTCACCAGCTAGTGCAATATCCTCCTCAGTATTTCATCTTGGTTCACTACCAATGGGGAAATAAAGTACAAAATGCTGTAAACAAAGGAAATTTCAAGCAATCCTGCAACCCTTGGAACTGGGGTGCACCTTCAGAGTTATCACAACTTGAAGCAAGCAGACTTTTTCAACCTCATATCAGACTATGAGGGCACAGTCTGAACCATGGGAGGGGTATAACTTTGTGAGAGGTGCTACCCTGTGACCTTTGGCAATCCCTGGCAAGGGGGTAAACTCAGTGACGGTCAGCAGTAGGTATTCCCACTAGCAGAGGGGATTTGGGCAGAGCACAAATATACTATTAGTATAGCTGAAAACAAATTAATTTAATCGAAAATAAAAAAACCAGAAATGACCATATTTTGTAAGAGCTGGAGATGAAAAAGTGATTTGAAAATGGTGATTATTCAATTTCTTGTTTATTACAATGTAGAAGTAAAACAATTCATATCCAATACTGTATAGTGTTACTGAGTATTATACAAAAACATATTATTTAAATTATGTATTTATTAAGTGATAAATAATTTTGGTAACTGGTCTATTAAATATTTTATATTATGTAGAATACTGATATATAAGGAGTTGAGTATTCCAGGCTTTTAGTGCCTTGATATTTCCCACTTGAAACATGACATACATATAGGTTCCCACTTTTCTCAACACACTTCAGGGTTTGTGTATCTGTATTCTCCAAAAAGAGAAATTCTATTAGTTATTAATACATGATAACAGTTCATAAAATTAGAACTCATTATCAACAAATGAAAATTGTGGGGCACCTGGGTGGTTCAGTCAGTTGAGCATCCAACTTGGGCTCCCGTCATGATCTCACGGTTTGTGGGTTTGAGCCTCCATTGGCCTTGCTGCTGTCAGAGCAGAGCCCACTTCTGATCCTCTGTCCCTACCCCACTCATGAGCTCTCTCGAAAAAAAAAAAAAATTATTAAAAAAAATGAGAGTTCTGACTGTAGAATAAATAAATAAATAAATAAGAATAGATAACTTCTAAAGCATGAAACATTTCAAGGGAGAGAAATTTCAACTTTTAGTTAATTTTGAAACATCAGTGAAAGACTACTATATAACCAATTTTGTGCTATATTCTAAGTATACAAGAATAAATAAGCCAGAAGCTCCATCCTCAAGGACCTTTCCATCCAATATGTGCAGGAGAACACAGTAAGGTAAACAAATAATTGTAATTTAATTTGTGAGATAAAATAATGGCAGACCTATTAATAACTGTGGTGCAAATTAGAAAATAATCAACTATGGTTGATGGGAGAGAAGGAAATCCCTATTTGGGGACTGGAGGTTTGAGATGAGTTTGCAATGTATGTGTGTGGGAAGCCAGGGGGTCTGTGCATATGAAAAAGAGAATTCTAATAAAAATGAGACCCATTTAAAGTTACCAGATGAGTAATAACAAAAAATAAATATCTTGGAGAATAGTGCAAGGAGAGATTGAATAGGTGAATAATATGGGCATGGAATGAATTAGACCTAATTAGGAGTTTTTACTCTATACTCTCAAGTATCCAGTGACTACATTTATTAAAGCAATTACAAACTTCTACAGCAATTTTCTTGCATTAGACTATATTTTTGAGGCTAGGTGTTGTGTCTTGGTCGCCTCTGTATCTTCCAACACTGTGCCTGATTCTTACTTGAGTGGATATTTTGAATTTCACATAGACAAAATTCAATGAATGAATGAATGAATGAGTGACAAAATGAATGAATAATGATAATAGTAATAATAATAGCAGTTAACATTTGGAAGCATTTAGTACCATGCATGGGTAAATCTTATTTAATTTTCACAACAATTCTATTACTTAGATACTAGTATTACCCATGGTTTATTTACAGAGGAGGAAATAGAGACCCAGAGAAAGGTAATAATATATCCAAGGTCACAGTTGCCCCTTCACAGAAGCCAGAAAATATGTGGGCATGTGAAAAGGTAGGAGAGATGGCATAGGGTGTAGAAGGATTCAGAAAATAATGTATTTGAGGCTGAAGAGGAACTTTGGCAGTATTCCCTAAGTGGCAAGAACTGTGGCTGGGTGGCTAGCCTGCTCTCTCTCCTGTGGCTTCTACAGGTTATCAGGCTTCTGGCTGGAATGCCAAGTTGTTAGAAGTTTGCCAATGTCACCCTGTCCTGATCTCCCCATTCTCTTCTGTTTCACCCACCCAGATCAGTCAAAATCTTTCCCACCTTTCCTTTTTCACTCCTACTAGAAAAAAAAAGATGGAGAGAAAAGAAAGGGAGTCAGGAGAAAAGGATAATAGAAAGAATAGAAGAAAGAAGCATTTGACCTCAGACTGCTGCTGTTGGGGGACTAAGACACCTCATTCTTCCACATGGACCCTCTGCTGATGTGCTCCCACCTCTCTCACCATCTTTACTTTGGTGACCTTACTCATGAGAACTTCTATATTCGATTTCTGTAAATTCTAAGCATTTTCTGGAATTTTTTACTGCACTACTTCTGCATGGTTTCCTCACTTGTTTAGTCTAGAAAACCGTATCTATGTCTATTGATACATTGCCCCATTTCAGAAGATTTTATTTATACATAGAACCCACCAGCTTGTGAATCCATCACTCCTATTCCTAGTCCTACTAGGAATGAACATGTACTGTCTCAGAGTCTAGACTGTCATTTCAATTTCTGTGTTTCCATCCTTAGCCAAAGGAGGGAAAGTTTGAGAGAATGGGTTACAGCAAAATTGGAATGATGATCTGCTTGATCATGAGTCTCTATCTGATAAAAGCCAGAATTTGAGGGAAAAGGGATGATTCATGTTAATGATGATTCCTTTAGTTCACCAGTTTCCTTTCTTCTTGACCTTCCCTCAGGAACCTATGTAGTGCCTACAAATTCCTCCCTTGATGTCAGCCCAGTAAGAACAGGGATAAAACAGCCTTTATCTGGCAAGCAGAAAACGTCTCCCACATTTTCCTGGCAATAATCCAACACAAATCCAAGCCTCAAAGTTGTCCAGACTATACTAAACGGTCTTTGGGGAACAGCATCAGAAGGTTTGGGATTTCTTTCCATTTTCTCTTTTGTGTTGCAGAACGAAAGCTATTAAGTGGCAAACAGGTGATATTTTCAATAACCATTACTTAATGCCCTAGAATACTCCAGCACAGGAGTGAAAGACCAGAATGCTTAACAATAAAACTCAAGGTCACCTCAGGTCTCATTCTTCAAGTCGCAGCTTAAATGTCAATTATTTAGGGAAACATTTCCTGACTCTTCAGTCTTTGTACACTCTCACAGTGCCCTGTGCTTTGCCCCATAATAGTTACCATAACTGTAATTATTATTTCTACAATTATGTTAATGCTTTCCCCACTAATTCCTGAACTAATAAAGCTGACCTGACAATATTTGATACCATAGGCTGCATTCTTATGTCCATAGTCCCAATGCCCCTTACCATGCTCTATCTTCCTTTTTTTCTCTTAGCTCTTATCACCTAATATCATTTTATATAATTTACTTATTAATCCTGTTTATTACTTATTGTTTGTCTTCCACAATTAGAATGAATACTCTACAAAGTCAGTAACCTTTTGTGTTTTGTTCATTGTTATATCCTAAGTTCCTAGAAGACTGTATATATAGAATGAGTGATAAATATTTATTGAGTGGATAAATGGGGAGGGGAAAGATTTCTCTGGTATACTTCACGTCCTTAATACCTGGTTGATTGTCTTCCCAGGATTTCACACTCAATGCCTACTAACTTGAACATTAATGAAGACAGGGGATGAGCATGAATGAATAAATAAAGGATGCAAATAGTTTTGAAATGTTATTTTAACTACCTATAACTAAATCCTTCAAACTAGTTATCTTCCCATAAAACAGTTAGTTTTACTGTTTATTCCATACTGGTGAAAATAGCTCACCATACAAGATATCAAAATTATGCAGGCTCTACCTAATCCACGGAATTCTCTTCTAGTTTGTGTGAATATGTATGTTTCTGTATGCATGTGTGTACTTCAAGTAGTGACATTTTTCCTGTGCCACAGACAAGTTGGACAACTAGGGAACACAAAAAACATAGATAATATAAGATATATATTAATATAAATATATAATATCTATAGATAATATAGATATATGAGAATAATTTTGTTTGCCTTATTTGCATCCTTGTTTTTATTTCACCCCTTCATTTAGATGAAAATTTCTGAAGATGCATGTCATGTAAAAAAGGACATCACATGAAATTTATTCCAATATCATATATGTATAGACATGAGTATATATTTTGGGGACAGCATATATTTATATGGACATATAATTCCACACAGAAATATTAAATACTTTCAATATTGAAATATTTAATGATTTGAATTTTTCTCAGTTGAGAAGTAATAATTTCCCATGAGAAAATTCCTAAAATACGTTTTCTTTAATAATATATTTTGGAAGATCTTATCCAATATGTAATAATATTCACTTTAGTTGAATCCTTCTATTTCTCTTTTGCTTTTATTTAATTTCATAGACAAAATGTGTACTTTTAAAAAACTTATTGAGAAATAATTGACAAATATATATATTTAAAGTGTACAACGTGGTGAATATATATAAATATATATATGTATATATTTAATGTAATGATTACCACAATGAAAGTAACACATCCATCCCCTTAGTTAACATAATTAACTCTTGTGTGTGCGTTTGTGTGTGTGTGTGTGTGTGTGTGTGTGTGTGTGTGGTAAGAATGCTTAAGATCTGTTCTTACAACTTTCAAACCATATTATTAGCTATTATTATCGTGCTATACATGAGATACTCAGAATTTATTCTTCCTATAAATGAAAATTTGTACCCTTTGACCTACATTATCCAATTCTTCCCCCCCCAACACCTGACAAATACCATTCTATTATGTTTTTATGAAACTGGCATATTTTTTTAGATTTCACACATAAATTATAGCATGCAGCATTTGTCCTTCTCTTCCGCCCTATTTCACTAGCACAGTGCCCTGCAAATGTCAAGGTTTCCTTCAGTTTTATGGATAAATAATATTCCGGTGTGTGTGTGTGTGTGTGTGTGTGTGTGTGTGTCTGTGGTGTGTGTGTGTGTGTGTGTAGTTGGTGAAAATGATACAGCCACTATGGAAAACAGTATGGTGGTTCTTCCAAAAAAAAAAAAAAAAGAAAAATTTAAATTGAACTACCATATGATACAGCAATCCCACTCCAGGTATATATCTGAAGGAATTGAAATTAGTAGATTTCAATGGATACTTTTTTTAAGAATTAAGAATTAATATTTTGGCAGATAGTTTTAGAATAAAGTTGTAGTCCTAGATATCACATGTTAGAGGATGGCCTCTAACATCCTCTGAGGCCACCAGGACATTTCATGTTGCATAATATTACCAAATGGCTGTGAAATCCAATAGGCAGTTTCTGAGATATGTCTAAGGTCAACAACGGATTGCAAACATAAAATCATCTCTTAAAATCATCTATTACTAATAAAGAGAATTAAGAACACAGATTATGTCTTCATTGGTCATGTGCATTTCCAGAACAAGTCTTTGTGTTTGTGTTTCTAGGTTTCAACTGAGACAGGATCTATAAGCAGTTGAACAAATGGGTGGTTGACTGGACCCCTTGTTAAATGATCTTATAACTAGCAATTTATAAATTGTAACTTCAGTTACAAGTAAGTGAAGAAGCAATACCATCAGGCTGATTTTGTATTTGTCAAATAACAGTGTAAAGCCCAGATTATGATAGTTACATCCATTTTTAGTCAGATCTTTCCACCTTTAATTTTTTTAATTTGGTATATAAATGTTTTTACTTAGTTACTTCACTAGCATAATATCCTTTGGTCCAACCATGTTGTCACAAATGTTAAAATTTTCTTCTTTCTCATGGCTGAATAATATTCCATTGTATATATACCACATCTTTATCCATTCATTTAGCGACTGATTATTTAACTACTGTGAATAATGGTGCAGTGAACAGGGAGTATATATATCCCCTTGAGATAACGGCTTCATTTCTTCTGTACATATACCCAGAAGTGAGATTGCCTGATAACATGGTAGTTCTATTTTTAATTTTTTGAGGAACCTCCATACTGTTTTCTATGATGACTGAATCAATTTACTATCCCACCTACAGTGCACAAGAGTTCCATTTTATTCACATCCTTGCCAACAATTGCTGTCTATTGTCTCTGACAGGTGTAAAGTGGTACCTTGTGGTTTTAATTTTCATTTCCCTCATGATTACTAACGTTGAACATTTCTTCATGTTCCTGTTAGCCATGTGTACGTCTATGCCCTCTGCTCATTGTTACGTATTTTTTAAAAAAATTTTAGCCATACTTACAGCTAATATTTTTTTCAAATTTTTATTTAAATTCTAGTTAGTTAACATATAGTATAATATTGCTTTCAGGAGTAGAATTTAGTGATTCACCACTCACATACAGCACCTGGTGCTCAACACAAGATACCTATCACACATTTAGCCCATTCCCCCCACTGACCTCCCCTCCAGCAATCCTCAGTTTGTTCTCTATCATAGAGTCTCTTATGGTTTCTTTCCCTCTCAGTCTCTCTTTTTCCCCCTTCCCATATGTTCATCTGTTTTGTTTCTTAAATTCCACGTATGAGTAAAACTATATGGTACTTGTCTTTCTCCACCTGATGTATTTCACTTACAATAATACATAACACATTCAAGCTCCATCCATGTAGTTGCAAATGGCAAGATTTCATTCCTTTTGATGGCTAATATTCCATTTTTTAATATAAACCACATCTTCTTTATCCATTCATCAGTTGATGGACATTTGGGCTCTTTCCATACATGTACACTTTTGAATCTGTATTTCTATATCTTTTGGGTAAATACCTAGTAATGCAATTGCTGAATCGTAGGGTAGTTCTATTTTTAACTCTTTGAGGAAACTCCATACTGTTTTCTAGAGTGGCTGAACTAGTTTGGAGTCCCACCAACAGTGCAAGATAGTTCCCCTTTCTCTACATCCTTGCCAATAGTTGTTTCTTGCTTATTTTAGCCATTCTGACTAAATGTCAGGTGTGAGGTGTGAGGTTACATCTCATAGTAGTTTTGATTTTTATTCCCTGATGATGAGTGTGATGTTGAGCATCTTTTCATGTGTCTGTTAGCCACATAAGTATCTTCTTTGGAAAAATGACTGTTCATGTCTTCTGCTCATTTCTTAACTGGATTATTTGGGGGTTTTTTTGTTGAATTTGTTTACAGTTTATAGATTTTGGATAGGAACTCTTTATCAGATATGTCATTTGCAATTATCTTCTCCCATTCAGTAGGCTGCCTTTTGGGTTTCATTGGTTGTTTCCTTCACTGTGAAGAAGTTTTTATGTTGAGAAGTCCCAATAGTATATTTTTGTTTTTGTTTCCCTTGCTTCCAGTGAAGTGTCTAGACAGAAGTTGCTATGGCCTAGGTCAAAGAGGTTGCTACCTATGTTCTCCTGTAGGATTTTGATGGTTTTCTGTCTCACATTTAGGTCTTTCATCTATTTTGAATTTATTTTTGTGTGTGGTATAAGAAAATGGTCCAGTTTCATTCTCCTGCATTTTGCTTTGCAGTTTTCCCAGAAACATTTGTTAAAAAAGACTGTCTTGTTTCCACTGGATATTTTTTCCTGCTTTGTTGAAGATTAGTTGACCATATATTTGTGGGTCAGTTTCCGGGTTTTCTATTTTGTTGCATTGATCTATGTGTCTGTTTCTGTGTCAGTACCGTACTGTCTTGATGACTACAACTGCTCATTTTTAAATCAGATTATTTTTCTTTCATGTTTTGTTTTGTATTTTGTGTAAGTTTCTTATATATTTTTGATATTAATGCTTGATCAGATATGTGACTTACAAATATTTGGTTTCATTCCATAGGTTGCCTTTTCATTTTGTTGATTATTTCTTTTGCTATGCAGAAGCTTTGTTATAATCCATTTGTTTATGTTTGCTTTTGATGTAATCCCACATGTCTATTTTTCCCTTAAATTTGTTAGTATGTTTCATATATTTAGGTGTTGGGTATGTGTGTGTGTGTGTGTGTGTGTGTGTGTATAATATTATAATTGTATAAAAATATAAATATATATTATATATATTATTTACAATTGTATCTTCTTGATGAATTGACTGCTTTATCATTTTACAATGATCTTCTCTGTCTCTTGTTACAGTGTTTAGCTTAAAGTCTATTTTGTCTGATATAAGTATAGCTACAACTGCTCTCTTTTAGTCTCCATTTGCATAGAATGCCTTTTTCCATTCTTTTTCTTTGAGCCTATGAGTGTTTTAAAAGCAGACTTAAGCTTCTTTAAGGCAGCATAAAGTTGGAGCCTGTTTTTACATCCATCCAGCCAATCTGTCTTTTGATTGGAGAATTTAATCCATTTATATTTAGAGTAATTATTGATAGGTATGACTTTACTAATGCCATCTTACTGTTTTCTAGCTGTTTTATGACTCCTTTTCTTCCTTTCTTACCACTTTACTTTAAACATTGATGATTTTCCATAGTGTTATGCTTTGATTCCCTTCTTTTTTTTCTTTCATGAATATACTGTAGGCTTTTGCATTGTGGTTACCATGAGACTTACATGAAACATAGATATTACAGTCTATTTTACGTTGATAAAATCTTAGCTTCAATTGCATACAAAACGTCACTTTTTTATTCTCCCTTTTTCATGTTTTTGATGTCAAAATTTATCCTTTTGATATTCTGTATTTATCTACCAATTATTGTAGCTATGGTTATTTAAATTTTTTTTTACATTTATTTATTTTTGAGAGACAGCAAAACAGAGCACATGTGGGGAGGGGCAGAGAGAGAAGGAGATAGAATCCAAAGCAGCCTCCAGGCTCTGAGCTGTCAGCACAGAGTCCCATGCGGGGCTTGAATCCACAAACTGTGAGATCACAACCTGAGCCGAAGTCTGACGCTTAACCAACTGAGCCACCCAGGTGCCCAAGCTATGGTTATTTTTAATACTCTCATCCTTTAACCTTCCTTCTAGAGTTCTGTGATTGACACACCACCATATTATAGTATTAGAACATTCTGAATTTGACTATATTTACCTTTATCAGGGTGCTGTATATTGTCATATGTTTTTATGATAGATAGCATCTTTCATTTCAGCTTGAAGAACTATTGGCAATTTCTTATAAGGCAGATCTTTTGTTTCTCTGGGCATCTTTATTTCTCCTTCATTTTGATGGATAACTTTGCTGGATAGAATATTTGTGGTGGTAGTTTTTGTTAGTTTGTTGTTTGTTTTTTGTTTTCTTTCGGCACTTTGAACATATCATCTCACTTTCTTCCAGCCTATGAAGTTTCTGCTGACAAATCTGCTGATAACCTCTGCTTATAAATTACAAACTTTTTTTTTCTTTTTCTGTTTTTCAGATTCTCTCTTTGTCTTTAATATATGACAGTTTTATTGTAATGTGTTTTGGAGAGGATCTCTCTTTTTTTTTTTTATACTTTAGATTCTTTTTTTTTTTTCATGAAATTTATTGTCAAATTGGTTTCCATACAACACCCAGTGCTCATCCCAAAAGGTGCCCTCCTCAATACCCATCACCCACCCTCCCCTCCCTCCCACCCCCCATCAACCCTGGAGAGGATCTCTTTAAGAAGAGTTTGTTTGGTTATCTATGAACTTCATGAAGTTGGATATTCAAAACACTCTCGAGACCTAGGTATTTCTAAGCTATTATTTTTTAAAATAATTTTTCTGCCCTCGTCTCTCTCTCTTCTCCTTCTGAACTCCAATAATTTGCAAACAGTTTCTTTTGTGGTTATCATATAGATCACATAGGCATTCTTCACTCTTTTTCACTCTTTTTCTTTGTTCTCTTCTGACTGGATAATTTCAAAATCCCTGTCTTCTAACTAAGACATTTTTTTCTTCTGCTTGATCCATTCTACTAGTGATGCTTTCTATTGCATTTTCTATTTCACTCATTGTATTCTTCATATCCAGCATTTCTGCTTGATTATTTTTTTTTAATTTGCATTTCTTTGTTAAACCTCTTATTTTGTTTGTGTATTATTTCCCTGATTTTTATTGAATTGGCTTTTTGTATTCTCTGTTTTTAATCTTTTTTTTTTAATTTTAGCTTTACTGAGGTACAATTGACATATAAAATTATAAGTTTTTTTTAAGTCTAATTGTAATTGTGGTGATTTAATATACATTGTGACTGGGTGGCTCAGTCAGTTAAGCATCTGATTCTTGATTTCATCTCAGGTCATGATCTCAGGTGTATGGGACTGAGCCCCATGATGGGCTCTGCACTGAGCATGGAACCTGATTAAGATTCTCTCTCTCTCTCTTTCTCTCTCTCTCTCTCACTCCTCTCACTCTCACTTTCTCTCTCTAAATATATATACACACACTTTGTGAATGGATTCCCCCATCTATTTAATTATCACATCCATCACCTTACATATTTATCTCTTTTTTTAATGATATTTTGGTATTTTCTTGTAGCTCATTGAGTGTCTATGTAATGCTATTTTGAATTTCTTTAACAGGTAAATCACAGGTCTCCATGTCTTTGGGATTGGTTACTGAAAAATTATTGTGATCTTTTGGTAGTGTTATGTTTCCTTGATTTTTTCATGTTCTTTGAAGTTTTGTGTTGCTGTCTTTGTATTTGAAATAGTATTCACTTCCTCTAGTCATCACTAACTGTTCTCTCCAACGCATCCAAACTCATTTTTTTTTTTAATTTGCTTTAACAGTGCACTGGAACTTCTCTGGTGGAAATATGGATTTCCACAAAGGCTCTCTCATCCATGGGTAATTACCTAAGACAGTCTTTTCTAGTGGCTTCTGGACCACAGCCCAGAGAAGCTGAATCCAGTTCAGGGGCTACTGTAGGGCCCACAAATGGGACCAAGGTCTGCATGCTCTTTATCCAATAAACAGGTAACAATATGCCACCAGGTTGTTTGGTATATGCTGCTGGACCCCACAGCTCCAAAAAGGAACTTTTGTCTATAAATAAATGCCAAATTGTTATTGTTGAGAAAGGGAACAGAAAGAAGGAACATCTTATTCAGCCATGATCCTGCCTATTTTATTTATATATATAATGGTTGCTTAACAATATTGCATTTTGTTATGAATAGCCAAGGGCAAGTTGGCCTTGAAGAACTATATGCTATGCAGTTTCTTTATGCCATGGTAAATAATTTTGAACATTTTCATAATTTTCTAGTTGATTAGGAAATATCTATAGTCTTCTATGCTAAAATCTTACCATATTTTTAAAGGCTTTGATGATTATAATTTAGATGTTTTTTTGAGGAAAAAAAAATCTTATGAATCTTCATTTTCTCCTGTTTGAAAGTTTCATGCCTTTGAAGTTTCTGCTTCTCAGGAGAAATTTATTTTTCCAGTACAGAATTTTCAAAGTTATGTTTTTCAATATTGTTATATCATGAATAAATCAAAGCTTATAAACAGACAGATAAAAGAAACATAGGTTTTCTCAACCGCCCTCTTCTTCTCTTTCTCTAAACATAGCCTTTCTCTTTTCAAGCAAGGTTTATCTACATGGAGAAAATGTGACTAAAACCCCCAGCCCTCCTGCTATGATCACTATACATCTGCTTTAACCCCGGCTTAAATGAAGCAAATACTCTAATGACTTTAATATGCTTGGCGACAGTGGTAAGAATATATTAAATACCATATACTTACAGGAACTAAATTTAGCTTCTGCCTATATATTTAAAAGGAGAAATTCAACTAAATTTACTAATCTCCTCTTACAAATAGCCATTTTAGATAATTCAGAAAAGGAAGAACAGAAATAAATATTTTTCTGTCACTGGATCTATGCTAGCAAAAAATATAATACAGACAAATTGAGCCAAAATAGTAAGCATTATTTTTCAAAATATGTTTCTGTTCTAATTATTTAGATATTTCTAGTAATAACACGTTAAGGTTGAAGTATCCATATAACCCCTTTGACTCTTCCTGTGTGGACACAAAGAAAACCAATCAAAATCCTGAAACACTACAATCAAAATTATAATATTGAACAGGAAATCAGAGATTAATTATTCAAAATAGTTGAAATAGACTTTCTACATATCGATGAAAATGAATACAATTCCTTTCCATTAATTGTGTAAAACTTAATCCAATTCATCTGTTATTAAACACACTAATTTTATGTGGTATTTTTTAGATGTTAGCCATACTTAGCCTTTCAGACCTCTGTGACAAATAACTTTCTGATCCCTTGCTTCCTCTAGCTTCGTTGCTAAATTTTATGCAGTTATATCTGATTACCTGATTTTCAAAATATTTTTATTGACAATGTTTATTTCTAAATCTCCAATTTACATATATCTTATCCATGTTGGCTAACATTTGCAAAAATAAAGCTTAGTTTCTTTATCAATTGGAGCTGTTTGTAAAGAATAAATTTTTAAAAAGTAGTATTTTCAGATTTGCCTTGCTTTCTACAATGCTGCTTATATGGCTACTACCTTGAAATATGGGCTGTTCTGCATGCTCTAAGTACAGAACGTTTGGGGGGAAACAAACAGTTTGGACACCTAATTATGTATTTTTGTCTTTAGTTATTTTACTTTGAATTAATGCTTCATTTCAGGGATATATACAGGTTTTTACAGTGAAACATCTCTATCTAACTACCGCCTACAATTACTGTGCATTACTTCAGCACTGTCAAATGAGAGCCAATAATTAGATCTGCCAAAACAAACCAAGGTTTTATAGCCACTGGGAAATTAATTACTACATAAAGAAATGAAACTAATCACATTCCCAGATTATTCCAAAATGGTCATTTTATAATACTGCCTTCTAGGTGATCATTTTGATTAAGAACACCACTTCACCTAAAATTTCTGCCTCCTGAAAACCGAAAGACATTAGTATAAAACTAATTTCATTCTACTTTAGACCATTCCTATTATCTCTACCCCTTGCACCATTTTTTCAGCTGTAATACTAGGAAGTCCTTTTCTTAATTTTCCTACCTCTTTTTAGCCAGGAATCAGTCCCTACCCAGTTAGCCAGAGCAAAGATGACTGGCCATTTAATAAGGAATTACTGCCATCTTGTGGCCATTATAATTGAAGGCAAATAATCCTAACGAACCACTGAGCAAGAAAAAAAGACTCGGGTGATATAATGCTCTCTGTCTTTTATCCATTTACTTCCAATGTACATCATTAAAGAGGCACCATAATGCACATTGTTTTTCAGTGAAAATATGTACACTAGTATTATAACATTCAAAAAGATCTCTTTTCCACACTTGGTCAAAATGTAAATGTGAAGTGATCTAAAATAAAATCTTGAGTCTGCACAGAATAGAAAATTATGTAGGCAACTAAACAGAGGCATTAATAATTTCTATTATCTACTGCCTACGTCAGTAATTTATCTTCATTGTTTTTAATGTTAAGAATTTGTAAAAGGTCATAATTCAGTAGGTTCAAATATTCCTAACTCTGAAGTGATGTGTTTGCCACACATCTCAATAGCCCATGTCAGCACCGGAAATTGGCCAAAACCTACTAATAACCAGAAACAGATTTGAAATGAATGCTTCTCTCAGATCTGTATGGCACATGTTGTCTTCAGTATTCTGTCTCTTGACATGTGACAAATTTGCAAATTCTGCATTTTTAAGATTCACATGATACAGCCAGTAAAACACTAGCAGTGAGATAGAATGAGCACATCTAAGAACACTTTGTTCTGAAACTATAAAGCAAAAATTCGACCCTGTCTCTCTATCAAGATATGTGACATGCCATATAAAGTTAGATTTTGGGGCAGAAATCCCAAGGAGTATTTATCTGCATGTATTTGATTGCGGGAAACACCTTACTAAAAACTTGTTTTTCAACTAAGTAGAGGTTCAAAAGGATCATTTTCTCCCCCATTAGATTTGTATTGATTCTAAAGTGTAAAACCTTAAATACTTGGTAGAAAACACTCCACCTGGTGGTAGAAGAAAAAGGGTAGCCACTTTTTGCAAAAGACCCTCAGAAAAAGAGATGGAATCAATCAACAGAATACACATCTAGTTAGAAACTGTGTAAGATACTCCACTGCAGTTGGTGAGCATCTTAAAAGCAAAATCCAGACAGACTCTGTCTCTCTATAAATCTTTCCACCCCTTTCCATTACTAGTTAGGTATTGTTGGCTCTAAGCCATCTGATTTTACTATGATTTATTAACTGCTATGCATTATATATGAGATTCAGGTTTGCTGAAGAGTTACCCTTATGGTCATTGTTGCATACAAATCAGCTACTGTTAGAGAGGTTTATTGCATGATTTTATGCCGCCAGCATTTTTGTTAGTCAGTAGTATAATATGTAACTGGAAAAGAGAACCCTTCCTTTTATATTTTTCCATATATGTTTCTAGCGCATGCAGTGCATGTTAAGAACAATAGTCCTTTGTTCTAGTCTGTTTATAAACAGAAGAAAAAGCATCCAGAACAATAGATGAGAAGAAATAAAAACCTGTTGTCTAAATCAGAGGGATTGGTATTCTCCAAATCATTGTTACAGCATTGAGTCATTTTCTCTGGTAAGACCAACTGAAACGTGAGAAAGAGCAATAATGTGAGCAAAACCAATTTACTCTTGGTAGGAAATGGGAAAAACGGTAGCAGAGGTCTAAGCAGATCTGTCTGTTAAATGAGCTACCACAAAACAGTGCTTCCACACTCTTTTTACATCTAGACATTTGATTAACTAAGTAATTCAACTCAAATTTCTAGTCCAGCTCTCAGCACAGTGACTTGAAAGCTTGCCTTTAGCACCTTTCTTACACGTTTGCTCCCAGCTGGCATAAACAATCGAGACAAAAGCAGCACATTACCCAAATGGCCTTGGTTTACCTACAACAATCACACAAAAGAGAGAGAGAGAGAGAGAGAGAGAGAGAGAGAGAGAGAGAGAGAGAATGGATAGTCTTCATATCCAACAGAAAGGGAAGAGGTGTGACTGATCATATATTTTTTTTTTAAAGTGGACGAGAGAGAGAGATGCTTTCCTTCCTATCTGAAATCCTGCCATGTTTCTTTAACCGCAAGCATTGCGGTCCACTTCAGTGTGGCATATGTTATGAAGTGTTTCTGAAGAAAGGTGTCATTGTTCAGTAACAGCACTATGTCCAAGAAGAATAAGGCAAATATTCTGCAGCTTTAGCTTTGGCATGACTGACTGATCCAGGTATACTAGAATCATATCCACTGAGACATATGTAAAAAGGTTTTAGAATCTCATGTATGTGGATTATTAAAGGTATATATGCTTTTTAATTCTTGTTTAAGCCATCTGTGAGTGCATTTTCTAGTTTTTTAAATAGCCTGATTTCCTGTTAATTAATTGAGTAATAATAATTATAAGATAGGTTCAACTGGAGTCACGTTTAAGAAAATCTGGATGAAAAAGTTTAGTTCAATAAAAAAGCTTAGTTTTATTGGATGCCCACTATGTGTCTACTGATAACTTTTAAGCATAACAGTGATAAATGGATAGTTAGTTGATATTAGAGATTCTTGATCTTTACAAGCCTTTGATTTTTATAGACATTTTTAAAATATTTATTTATTTATTTATTTAGGGGAGAACGCAAGTTGGGGAGGGGCACAGAAACACAGGCAGACAGAGGATCCAAAGCAGGCTCTGCACTGACAGTCTGACACAGTGAGCCTGGTGTGGGGCTCGAACTCACAAGCCAGGAGATCATGACCTGAGCTGAAGTCGGATGCTCAACAGACTGAGCCACCCAGATACCCCAATGTTATAGACATTTTTAATGTATATTGAGTATTTTCTCACAAAAACTGCCAAAGAGGTGTCTAAAAGGAAGATGAGGCATTTGAGGAAGACAGGTAAAACGATCCAAGAGAATGAGCTGCGCTCATAAATGGAGAAATTTGGTAAGTGTCAATTATGGGTTCTACTAACCATACAGATCCCTAGTCTATGAATTCATAAATGGCCTTTAAACTCTCAAGACTATTCCAGTTTCTAGGATCAGTGGTTTGAGAAATGCCCTAAATACATGATCAGAATTTTATGTCGTAATCCCACCCTCAATTTTCTTTTAATTTTCCTCCTCAAAGGGTATATGATTCAGAAACATGGAAAATTCAACTCGTGAAAGGAAACTATTAACTTGTAAATAATACAGTTATTAAATGCTTTGTTTTCCTTTGGGGATGGGAGTGGGGGTGGGAATACTGAAACCACAAAATTTTCTGTCTCTTAAAGATCTTCAAAGTGGATAACCCAACCATCTCAAAACCTAGCCCCAAACTACTCTCACATGCACTTGGAATATATTTTTTACTCTTTTCTAAGATCAGCGTACACTCTGCCTATTTTCCAGGTGACTAACATGAATTTTAATGAACTACACAACCAGAGAGTGAAGATAAATGGGTCTGCAATGTTTATTTCAGCTTCTTTCTTCCAATAACACTGTTTAAACTGATAAACATCATTTGGCCTTGGCAATCTAGACCCTCAGGTCTGCAGACAAACCCTAATTAAGCTAAGTGGTACCTTTTCCGAGGACATCTGCTCCCAAAAGTTTCAAATATCCATAACAAAGCATGATTTTTCAGCCTCCAGAAACATTATGATTAATATAGAAGTATTCTTTTTCCAAAAGGGTAGAGTTACGAATTGAGATAGTGCTTTCATTTTCTTAGAACTGCAAAACCTTGACTTACTCCACTTTTTGTGTTTGTTTCTTTCTTTGGGTATTGGGACTCTCTCACCAGTTTCACAAATTTAATAATTAAGACAATGTAAACAAACAGCAAAGCATTACAATGCAGTAGAGGCGGGAAGAAAATCTAAGATGGTTTTTTGTTGTTCTTCCTCTCAGTCTTTGCAGATTTATAAAGTAGTTTCTTTAAGAGGGTGTCTCTATGAGGCAAAGTAAAATTAACACTATTCCAGTTCATGTGAATGAGTAAGTGGTATAAAATGACACACAGGTAAAAAAAAAAAAACAAAAAAACACTGACACACAAGTAACAATTTTTACATTGCTTAAAATTATAAATTTTTATAAGTTTTTATAAGTTTTATAAGTTTGCTGAGTTTGTGTGATGAGTTGGACCAAGATAATAATTAATGTAAGTATTTCTTATGTTTCTAGACATACAAAAAGTTTTTGATTTATTTTATGTTTTATATTTTTGGTAATGAGAAATAAATAAATGAACGGTTGTTTAATTCTGTTAAATATATACAAATACAAACCTCTTTACTTTCTGGTAATCAGGGACTTAGGGGGGACAAACTTTTTTGAAATACTCATTTGGGTAGGAGTGAATTTTTGGTTGTGTGCAAGTTAAAGGGTGTCTCGCTCAGCAACACTGAACTGGCACAAAAGCTGAATATTTATTTGGTTCAACCAATGTTCAATTGTGAGTTTTAGTGATTACAGTGCTTGGATGGTATACAACAGGAGAACAGGTACTCCCAATTGGGGAGGTGGGTGAGTGCTGCACAAGTCTTAGAAGATTCGTGACAGAATTTGATCTTTGTTTTCAAAAACTGATTGGATTTAGGTTACACAGATCTGCCCCCTCATCCCTTGAGCTACCAGTAAGAATAAGGAACTGCATCCCGCATGCTATATAGCATAATTCGATTTAATGCATTTCATATATGTCATGCCACATTATAATGCAGCTTACACATATTCAAAACAATTGCTATGCATACTCTTTAAGCTCCAGCTTTTGTCACATTGTGCATTATTTACAATCACTTGTAAATCCGGCAAAACACCCAGGCAGGAAAATCAGAGCAGGAGGTAGAGCTTGTTTTAATGTGATTATATTGGCATCTGATATGATGGTGCTTTGGACCATATTGACATGAGTGAGGATTCTATGTAGCAACTGTTCAATACCATCCGTTGGACTTCTCTGATAGACCACTTAACTATCTCAGCTTTTCCAGTGATCATCTCATTTATCTAGGATTATTGCACTGAATTTACTGTTTGGTTTTCTTCCAGAACTGAAATGTCAAGTCCAGTGTCATGTATGCAGTAGCTTTGTGCTGTGAGAGCTTCACAGATCCCCCAAAAGCTGCTAGCAGTTGATCTTTGGATAGAGCTAGAAATAAATAAATCCTCTTTAGCAGATCAATATTCATCCCATTTAATGCTTGATGTGAAACTTGTGGATTTGTGGTGGTAATGCTGATGTACAGCTAATCGTTGAAAATGGGCATTAGGGCTTTTATAGCATGGCAACATATTGTCAGGCAGGAAGGGAAAGAAGTGGTGAGCGCAGCCTGGAAAAAATATGGTGAGTGTGTATAAATTTGCTGTACACTTGGAATTCACTTGCAGTGCTTTACTATGTAATACTAGAAACCAATAATATGGACAACAAATGTATCTGCTCTGTAAAAACACCACCACCAACAACAACAAATTCCTAGGACCTTCCCTTGGTTTGTCACTCTTTATGGTACCATCTATAAAAATGAAGTAGCTAAACTTGTTTAGAGACTCTGGGGCTAAAGAAATTGATATTGAAATATTTTCCCGGTGGTGATTGATATAATTATCATTAATTATAATGTGCAAAACAGTTTAGCCTAAAAGCCAGACACATTGAAGAGCTGTGGCGTTTTGGTGCTAGAAATTCATACTAAAACTGGAGACCCTCAAAGAAAGGAGTATAGTGTCCTGAACAATTAAATCTGACTGAGGAAAAAGAGAGCAAGATCTGAAACATGGTTAATGTCAATAGTTAAGGTATTTTTTCTAGTCAATGGTGTGAAAGTCATGTATCAGAACTTTCTTAGACTGCAAGGGTTAAATTGATCCCTTTTGATTTAACAGTCTTAGTTTTTGCTGTAAATAGATGATAATTCATACTGTCATGGTGTTCGGAAAAGCAAGGTGGTGCCGGGCATTCTTCGCATGCAATAGCTTGCAGCCCAACCGCATAATCTGTAATATAGACATTTGTGGTTGCCGATGGTATATATATTTTCAACCATATTTCTCCATTATTAATTTAATATAACGCAAGCAAAATGTGCACATGATCTCTGTGTGAAAACCTTGACTTGTCAATGTTCTTACAGACTCAGCCTGCCCCGTTGAATTTTAGCAAGCATCTAAACTTATTTGTACAAAGGGATGCCTTTGTGAATAAAGCATGAGAAATATGCGCTTACTGTAAGTATTGAAACTAGAGAACTGGTATTGATTTGTTTTCCCAGGAGAAATGATATTCTTTCTCAAATAGTAAGTTTTCATTTAGGTTTACTGAGAAATGAAACATTATAATCTTTACATGGTGGGAGAGGTCATTAAGCTTAAAACATGCAGAGTAACATCTGCTGGCTCCAGATAGTCACTGGAGTATTCAAAAGTGTCAGTTTCTCTTGTGCAAGTCCCAAACTTTACCACCGATAAATGATTTTCCCCCTGCCCACCGATAAGGATCTCGGGCACTCATACTTCCTTTGGTTGGCAAAGGAAGACAGGATAAGGGCAGGTCATGGTCACAGGATTGTGTTTATCTGGTGAAGAGTAAATCAGTAAACAGGGGAGGAAAGGTATGTTTATGCTTGAGGCCATGAAGATTGGGAAATAGTAACGTGCAAGGCCAAAGATGACAATTGAGAAAGTATGTAGGTGTACCTTCGATAGCATATGCTTGTGAATTCATGCACATACATGCAGAAATATGTTCAGTTAACCTGGTCATACAAAGAGGCATACTAATATATGAATAAATCAACACCTGTAGACACATTCCATCTACATTGTGTTATGTGTGTATGCGAGTATCGTATGTGTGCATGTACTACCTATGCATGCATTGGAATATCATAATCATATCCTAGAGCTTGAAATGGCTAATGTATTTGAAAATAACTTTCCTAAAAATGAAAATTTTAAAGTTGATATGAATTCACAGATAACGGAGTAACAAATGGTTAGTCACAGAAACTAAGCTGTCTTTTCTCTCTCTCTAAATGTTGAGGTTGATATCAAGGAAGATAAATAGCCCTTTGCTCTGCAGAGCAAACCTTTCACTGCAAGAATGCTGGACTAGTAGATTACTATGACAATTCTTTCATTGATTTAAAGTGACATGAAATCAGGGATTTTCTGTGTCTGTTTTTTTTTTTTCTATCCAGAAAAATATTTTTCCAGGTTCTCAATTTTAAGAAGTTATTATTAAGGACTTTACAACTGGCATATTATTTGACAAACAGGGCCATTAGAAAATTGATAAGAAATGATAGGGTTTTTCTTTTTTCCATTTCCCGTAATAGTTACATTCTTTCATTTGAATTCAGGACAGTACAATCTATGCAGCTTTTTAAGAATGAAAAGAGAATGTACCCCCATGTACAAAGTGGAACAGCTCACTTCATATTCTCTCCCTCAGTTACCATCCTTCTTATTTAGAGAGAAAAAAACTTTGAAAAATAAAGGTCTGATTTTATGAGATTTACCATTGTGTGTGTCGGGGGTGGGGGGTTGGTGGGTGGGTGCTGACTACTCCGAAACACAGAACCTGAGAGACAAACTATGCATTTTTGCCTCTTAATTTTGTCTTTACATCTATCATTTCTCTATCCATTCATTTCTTCAACAAATAATGATTGATCACATTTTGTGTGTTAAGCAAAGATGCAGCCATTTGTCTCCAAAATGTTACACTCTTTTCTTTTTTTTTTTCTCCTTAGTCCCTGAAACATCAGTATCTATTCATATATACTTTTTCGATGTCCATACTTGCCATCAACTATACCAAATTATTTATAAAGCAAGGTCAAATATAAATAATACAAAGATGATTGGGTTGGTGTCTGGATGGACCATAACTGAAAGGCATTCTAAAAACATGTTTATGGATAGATAGCTAGCCAGTGGATAGTATGAGGAATCCTATGTGATTATGTGTTCCTGGCTGTACTCATAAAACACAGAGCTATGCTATTCTCATAGAACAGAGTCTATCAGTTGAGCAACAGATTACATTCTTCTATGGGAAACAAAACCACCCAGGCCAAACTGTTCACCAAAAGAATTCCTACACAACAGGCTCAGCTTTCTAAGATAGGAAAAGTAAGACTTAAATTTCCACTAGAAAAGATTTAGGTACCACCTAAATTTAGCTAAAGTGGAAAATTCAAGGAAAAACTCAATGACTCACAAACTTGTGTCAGAGACGGGTCATCTTACAAGGAGACAAACATATGTAGAACATTTCTTTCATGCAAAATACTTGTGTTTAATACAGAAATGAAAACTATGCTATAGTAAGGAGGTAAGTTCTACATTCTATCTCTCTGGGATGATAGTCTTCAAGGGCAACATATGGTCCTAAAGAATGTATGGGCTGATGATATCTTCCAGAGGATTTAAAATTATAAATGGTGGAGTTACATAATCCTTAAATGTTTTTAGCCTAACTTTAAAAAAATTCTTATGCCAGTAGTGAGATCATGGTGGTTTACGTGAAAATTAGGAATATTAACAGTTAGACTAGATGGGCCCATTGTCTAGAAGGTTTTCCTATTGTGAAATGTCTTCCATGGACTAATGTTCACAAGAGAAACCTGGACTTGTGAGTCACTGCCAGACTGATGCTCTATCAGTGCATTCCATCTGTGCAAATATAGTCTGTGATATTTTAACTAAAATTTGCTGGAAAAACTATTTAAATGTGGAAGCTTATCACTTTACCTCCCTTCCACTAATCCCTGTTAAAATATTATAAATAACACAGAGCTTAGAGTTGCAAAACAGAGACCCAACAAGACTTAATCCAAAATCTTTTTGTAAAAGATTCAAATAAAACCTTACATGAGATAAACTAAACCAACCCACTTTGATCCATATGAATTATCTGTAGTCCTAATTCCTCCAATCTTAGAAGAGAGAGAGAGAAAGAGAGAAGAACCCTCATAGTTGAAGCAGATTATTTTATAGACTTTCCTAAAATAAAATCCTTTAAGATTTCTTAATATTTTTGTAGGTAATTCTTCTTAGAAGAAGAAAGTGTCTGATTTGCTCTACTGTTACTGTTACAAACCTTCAGTGCCTTCTTATTGCTGGAATACACAGGGGTTCCTTGAAACACTCCCTGAAAAGACCTGGAACTTCCTTTTTCTTTTTCCCCCCGCAAGACAATGAATGAATAGGATTTCACGCAAAGACAATGTTAGAGAGACAGGGACACACTTTGAAGTTAACTAATTTGACAAGAAGTTTGGGGATTCTTAAAAAATAATGAAAAGGATCTTTGCTGAATTTTTATTTTGTTTCTGTTCTGCCTTTAGTTCACACAGGCGGGTTCAGGCAGGAAGCACAGCCTGAACAGCTCAGCCAGATCTGGAGGGATTAGTTACAGCAAAGAAGGCTGTTGTGTGAATCTGAGTCATTTTTTTTTATGGTAGCAATTCTAAAGAAAAAAAAAAATTCATGCATACGTTAGCGTGCCAAATCCCACCTTTATAAAAAGTATATCTGGTCAAACATTTTAATATAAAAATCTCCTAAAAATCACCTAATTGGAATGATTTTTTTCTATGATACTGTTTTATTGGACTCTACTAAAGACATGTTTTCTTATTTCTGAATATAATGTGACTTTAGTCATAATTTTCAATATTTGGTTTGGCCTGGGCTTTGTGCTTCCTCAAAGCGGCATCGTCAATTGCTTTTAGAGACAAGTAATTGGTAAGGCCAGAAGATAGAGTCAAACAAGCAGAATGAGAAAGACTTCCAGTCAACTTTAAGAACAATAAGGGGGATGTTAAAGGTGAGATGGTGATCCAAATTTTCCACAATGCTTTAGGACTAAAACTACAGGTGAATAAAAAAATAATTTTCTATTTCCAGAAATATAATTTCCTAGATAAATGTATGCCAAATCGGAAGAATAAAATCCACTCCTTGAAATATATCACAAGCAAAGATCTACTGTAAAATATTATTAAGGATTTGTTTCTGCTACACCTAAAATTGCATCACTCATTAAAGTTTAGATTTCACCTTCTGTTCTCCAACCAATGCCCCAGACCTGGAACAATCATGAGACAAATGGGCTAACTTAACTAAAATATTAACTCCTCAAATTGTAAGCTGTACCTCCTGTTGCATTGTGTTCTCATACGGTTTGTTTGGAAACCTTCTCTGACTATGGGGTAATAGATTTACAGGCTTGTAAAATTAAAACAAAAAATATTTTAATGATAATGGTTTTGCAATTTTCCCCAAATTTTGGTTCCAGAACCACTGGATGAATAGAGTAGGGCCAGTGGTGCAAGGAATGCCTCTACTCAAGATGACAACTTTATGTAGCCAGACAGCATTACACATGTTATTCCAAATCCCACAAGAGAAATTTTGAAAAAACTCCATTGGCTTTCTCCCACAAGAACCCTACTGTTGGTAACGTTTGGAATAGCCCACCAGACCTGACAGATCTGTTTCTTATTATATTGTGTAAGATCATTTCTCTTTTCTGCCTCATCATTTATCCATTTAACTAATGTATCGTAGATAACGATTATTTATTGTTAACAATCAGAAAACACACTTGGCCAATTAGTAGAAAGAGGTCCATTATTATTGTGACATTGAGGCATGAATATTCCATTTATTGAGATTCATTATTAAAAAGGAGCTAATGGATTTTGACATTCCAAGAGTTTCCATAATTTTGTTGGCTTATGTTTAGCTTGAGGTATAAAAGGCAAACACAATTTCATTTATCAATACATAAAACTGAGACAAATCCTGGTAGAAAAGTAAAGAATTAGAATACTTATTTGAAATTAAAATCTATGTTACTCCACTAATTTGTTAATGGCTTTTATACAAAAATTAAACAGCATTCAGTATGTAGCAAGATATATTACCAGCTAAGAAAGACTTCTTTGGCAACTACCCCACTGTTTAGTTTCTAAATTTATTTTGAAATAAACAATTATCAACACAATTACCTCAATATGTATCCTTTCTGCATTTGCAGAAACACATAATCTCATTTGTTTTAATTGTATTAGATAAGTGGACAAACTAAAAGTTTGCCAAAACCTATATTCTGGCTTTATTTAAAATGAAAAAAGGAAAATACAAATCAAAAAAGCAATAATGAAAAATAACTTGGGTCAAAAGTAGTTGTAAAGTCAAGTAGGTAGTGTCTCTTTCCTCTCTACCTCTATTCCCCACCCAGCACACACACACACACACACACACACACACACACACACACACACACATTTATTCACTCGCAGAGACATTAATCCAGGTATTTTGATTCTCTGATTCATCACAAGTAAAATTCAGTATCTATGTGCCATTCTCTCCTCCTACTGTATAATATGCAGGTACCATTAGAATTTATTTGCCTACCTAGCCACCTTAGAAGAAATAACATTTTCAGCATTTATTTACAGAGGTATTTAACTAAGCCTTACTCAACTTGCTTGCTATTTTTTCTTGTAATCCTGTAGATAGTGAAGTTCAATAGCTCTGCAACTACAACATTTTGCAATAATGTTTAAAACATAATTGCACAAAATTTGTGAGGTTGTGGGTCAATGAATTGACATCTTTCTGTTCTCTGGTCTGAAAGGACAGCAGAGGGAGCCCCTGCATGATTTAAGGAGACTAAAGGCAGGCAGGAAAAGAAAGAAGTTGGAAGTTACCTGCGGTGCCCTCTGCTGGAGTCACTGGTAAAAGTTCAGATTTCAAAAAGAATTTGCAAGCACTGAATTCCAAACTTGATCTTAGCATGCATTACCAGTCATCACACAGGGTGTAGCAGGATTTCCAAAATATAATCTAATTTTAATTCATTTCAGTTAAAAAATTAAATACATGCTTTATATTTTTTCCATGAATTTTGAAGTCAATAAGTCAAATTTTGGTGGAAAATCTCACTACTCTGAAATTTGTATCATCACTGAAGTGTTACGATAGTTTCTCCATAACTATACGACTCCTACATATTCCAGAATCTTAATATGAAATATATAAAACTATTATATTCATATTCCTATAACGCAGGAATATCATTTTAATGTAAAATAGTTTTCTAGTAGGTGAAAGAGTCTGTTTAAAGGGGTTTGGGATCAGAGCTTGTACCAACTGAATGATGTGGCTTTCCTTGTGATAGTTTATCAATAATTCCAGTTACTGAAAACTATTTCAATGTGCTTGCTTTTCAATTCCTTTGAAGAACCCTTCAGAAAAAGATATCTTTTAATTCAGATTAATTGGTAATACAATTACTTTCAATTTTATGGGAAATAAGTGTTAATTATAAATAAAATAGTATTCATTATAATTTCTCCTGAGAAACAATAAATCTCTAGAAATTCCTAGAGGTATTTTTGTTAGAGGTAAATAAGGTTGGAAAATATTTCCTCCATTAATATTTTGCCACTGTTTTATGACTGTTGAAAAGGTCCATCTATAGTAAATAAAGCAGATATTTGACAGCAAAGAGTTTGATTGTTTTTGCTTCCAGTTTAGACTGGATACACTAGTCATTTTTTAGTCTATATTTAAGACATTACTTTTAAATTATCCCTAAAAGATACTTTGATTAGTGAGGTGCAATGGTGAAATATAAATGTTCTATGTGTGCACTTAGTACTAACTTGCAAAAATTTTACTTTTTATTCAGAGAAAAGGAGATATTAATGTTTTCCACGTCAAAAAGAAAAAAATGATTATTAAACATAAGTGAAAATAAGCAACTTTTTGCCTGTTCTGTAACATGAACTTCCACTTGACCAAGCCCAGCATGAATGATACAACATAAAAGGAAAGTACCTTGAGTTGTTTCCTTGCATTTGGGGTTATATAGACCATTAAAAATACTGAGCATTAACCTAACTTTGAAAATTAGGCCTATATGTCAGTGTTGGGAGACGAGAGTTGGGGAGAGAAGAGGTAAGCATGGGCTGAAGATGAACAAGTGTTATTAGTTATTATATGTTCACATTGTCCTTCTTTTGGTGTCCAATTTCATATATATATTTACTTATTTTGAAGCCAGTGAAATTTTAAAGAACAAAGGCAACTAAAGGATGGCAGCTAGGAACTGCCCAATTTTACCTTGAAATCTAGATCTACATTGTTTTTAAAAGCTTTCAATAATCCAAGCAGAGTAAGACTGAAACTCTAAATGTTCAGAAAAGTTTAATTTTATAAATATTTATACACACTTCTAGAATGCAGAATAGGAATTAAACTATATCTACTTTCGATTCAGATTAAACATTCATCTGTTCATCAGACAAATATTCAATGGCTCTCATGAGTTAGACCCAGTCCCAGGTCCTGGTGAGGAAGCAATACGCTGCCCTCATTAAGCTGACATTTTCATTTCACAATAGATAACACTGTTATGTCATTTATCATATTCTACAAATATTCATAGAGCTAAAGCACAGTTAATCTATCCAAGGCAGAAAAAGAGTTTATGGAAAGTGTTGAAATCGTTTGTTGTGAATAATACACTGTTAAAAGTTTATAGGTTTTTAATCTCACCCTTTTATTTTTCTTACTGTCAAAGATTTCTGAAGATTTCCTGCATTTTTCTTTTTAGCTTCTCAGTTTGGGACTGATGCATTGATCATGTTTTCAAAAAACAACGTTCTTGCTCATTTTTAGAGTCATATAAGGGAGGGCTTACTAACTTCAAATACTAAAGGGACCATGATTGTAACAAATATTAGATAATATAAGTGAACGCTAGGAAGTTCAAACTCAATCTGAAGGAGTTCAGTATTCTTTCAATTCCCATCACAATCTCTATCTCTATCCAAAAATGGTGCCTGGCAAAAATATAACACGTTTTTTCACTGAATTAAGCCAATAGGGATTTTGCCAACGATTTCAGGCTTTTCCATCACCCTCTACTTTCCCCAGCCCTATTTCCCCATAATCTCCTCAATGCTGTCTACATGGGGGACATTTTAACAACATTGTTTCTTGTGTATTACTGATTCTCAACTTTTCTCCTAATTTTGTCTGTAAATTGTTTTCTGGCAAAAATTATCTTTCCTCAATTTTGTTGTGAACTTGAATCTTCAAGAACTAATTGAAATGGCATTTCTTTTTTGAAGCAACCTCTGATTTCCTTCACAACTAGAAGCTTCCGTGTGTTTTCTCTAAACTCGTATAATACTTTTTCTAAACTTCTTTCTGAGCTTAGTATACTTAGCATATTTAATTTTTTTCCAGTACAAATCTTAGGTATTCTAATACTAAACTCTGAGAATCAGTGAATCTCTGGGTGTGATAAATATGAGTGCTGAACATAATGAAGTTTTTTGAAAACACACATATATATACAAATAATTATAATTCATAACCGATTATTTTTATTCAAAGCACTTCTTAGTGAAATTATCCCCTGAGGTCTAATGTGCCTTTAAGAAACAAATGGTATCCCATGCTTCAGGTTATTTTGGCCTCCGAGATGCTGTACAAAGTTAGTTTATCAAATGATGAATTATGATATTTAGACAACATTGGAATTAAAATTGGAAAGTATTTTTATTGCAAATCATTTTTTTTAAGGAGTGACAATTTTCAAGACTATGTTTTGCATTGAAAAGATGTGTCTTAGGGAATTTGAAGAAATGTGTTATACTATTGTTTAAATTATGTAAAAAAGATATATTTTCACATCCAATAAAGCTTTCTCAACTGAAAAACAATAGATAAAAATGAAGATAGATCGATCTTAGAAGAGTAAAATATAAGGAAATTTTGCTAATAAAAGTTTTTCTGTAAGTAATTTTTATGTACTAAAGCCTTGTTGGCCAGGTGTTTATGTCCTACATACACTTAAAAAGAAGACTCAGAGAGTGTGTGATTATTTGTCACATTTTTTGAATTAACATTACACAGAGATGCAATTATGATATTCATTAAAATATAATATTCATTATCCATTTCTTTTTTTTAATTTTTTAACGTTTATTAATTTTTGAGACAGAGAGAGATAGAGCATGAATGGGGGAGGGTCAGAGAGAGAGAGAGGGACACACAGAATCTGAAACAGGCTCCAGGCTCTGAGCTGTCAGCACAGAGCCCAACGCGGGGCTCGAACTCACAGACCACAAGATCATGACCTGAGCTGAAGTCGGCCGCTTAACCGACTGAGCCACCCAGGCGCCCCTGTTATCCATTTCTAAATGTCATTATGGACATTTAGACATAATGACATTTAGAAATATCTCTTTGGCAGAGACAAATACAGCCCTTTTCCTTTTTTCTAGCTAGACCACATTTCCAAGGCTTCTTTTCATGTTTGGTGGGACATGACCAAGCTTTGACTAATGGCCAGTGAAGCCTCACGCAAGCAATTTTTCATGTTCTGTTTTCTTGGAGATGACTCCAGGGCCTTCGGGGTTAGTAGAGCCACACTATGGTAAGAGCCTTGATCCCTGAATCATCACCTGGAGGAGAGCCACAAAACAACAACAACAACAAAACAAACAAAAACAACTTCCTGATTGAGAACATTCATGATGGATTGTTATAGGAGAGAAAAGTATGTTTTATTATGTGAAGCCACTAAAATGTTGGCATTGTATGTTAGAGCAAATGGCCAACTCTAACACAGACACATCAGCAAGTCAGACTAGCTTTCTTGTGACCTGCAGACATAGTCCACATAGAAGTGTGCATAAAAGGGTCACATTTCTAAATTTAGATTAGGCCAACCAAAAGGCAGTAAACCTTAGAGCATGATGAACTCATTATTTTGCATGAGATCCAGTTCAGTAAGAATAGAAATGTTTACAAGCTAGATTTTTTTCACACAAACAAAATTGTATTCGCTGAATTGTGTGTGGGAGGAAGGTCTTATCTTTAAAAGCTACCTTACATTTATTGGAAAAGTGTCACTGACAAAACAGAAACTTAACCCTAAAGTCTTAGTGTCTGGAATTATTGGAGTAATAACAGTGTGGAAATAGCTCTTATCTTTCATTTTAATATCTGTTAGCAAGTTAGAGTTTGCAAAGAGAATTCACATGTATTATCTCATTTTATCAAGGGAGAAAAATTTCAAGGTAGAAACTATTGTTAGCTCCATTTTGCCATGGGGAAACCAAAAGGTAAAATGATACTGGCAGATTGATACAGCCAGCAGTGCTGGTAGCCACAGAGCTAGGCGAAAATTAACCCGTTCCAAACAATGCTACAATTTCTATCTACTTTGTGTCCAGAAACTCTCCTAGTGCCAGGCATTACTGTGCAAATACAAAGATGAATAAGAGGTAGTCCCACCTGAACTACCCTGTCCCAAGAATATGCCATCTCTTCTTTATTTGAGCTAGGCAAGGTAAAGCACGTGGCATAGCTAAGTAGAATCCTTTATACCATTTTCCAGGAAGGGCCCTTTCTCTTTTCAGACTTTGGGAGAGTCCCAGTAACCAGAGTCTCTAGATTAGGGAAATTCTCAATACCCTTTTCCTCACGTGCCCTCATCTGCTGGTCTCCCCAGGGAGTAAGTTCTATCCCATCCGTCTCCCGATCACCAGCTTTCTGGCAGAAACCCTTGCTCTAGCTTACCTCCTTGGAGAGCACTAAATCTGAAAAGGTTTTTTGCTGCGCCTGAAGTGATTATCCAAAAGCCTGCTCCACTTGTTCTTTCTACAGTGTTTGAGCTGAAAAAGACCTTGGGGAAATTGAGGACTACACTGGCTATTGATGGATGGCCCTAGTTCTTTGAGTTGTTTTTAGTGCCTTATGGAAGCATACCTCAGACCAGCCTGATCCAACTGGGTGAACCACATATTACACAGAATATCCTGTTTGTGTTTTACACACAAGGATTATTTAGTAGGCAAAGATTCAAATCATTATAATCCTAAGGAACTTGGTAGGTTTAATAACTAGTATGTTAGTCATGTGTTACATGCTCTTAAATGTGTTATCTCATGTAGTCCTCACAACAAGCCAATGAGATGAATACTATGAGTAATCCTGAAAATTTAGGCTTAGAGAAGTAGGAAAACTGACCAAGGTCACATAGCTGGTCAGTGAAAGGAGGGACACTGGAAGACTCTTCTTTTCTGATGCCAAAGCCCTTTCTTTTAACTGGTCTTGACTTGTTATATGTCTCTTCTTTGAAACAAAGGCACTCCATCAAAAGAAATATTAAGGTTGAATTTAGGGAAAAAAATGAGTGGAAGGCTATAAAAGAGTTCCTTACATTTAATACAATCCTTGCATTATGCACAGCCATCTGTCTGCATGTCTTCCTGAGAGCAAATGGTATGATCTCGTATTTGTAATCCACCATTATTTTATACTATTTGATGCAAACTATTTATATTTTTCTTATTCAGGAAGGTAAGAATACAGAGAGACACATCTGTGCCTATTTGGGCACTTAGGCCTGTGCTTTTTGAAATTTATATGAAAAATGAAGATTATGTTACAATATTTTTCAAACTTCATGGTTCATACTCTTTTAAAAATTGTAGGGCAGGAATTTAGTCTTACTGTTACACCCTTCTTATTACTTTTAGCTCTTTCTAGTATTTGAGATACTAATTGATTAAGGATTAATACAAAAATCTAAGAAATTATATAATAATTATCCTTATAATCAACTTTAATTGAGGATTTATATTTCTTGCAGATATATAAAGTAGGTGCAGATTAGACTCAGTCATTCTGACACTAGGCCTTGCCTTGTAAGCCTCCCACATCTAAACATCACTATTGAAAGGAACAAGAAAAAATTTGTTTGATAGAAATGCCCATTAAAGTTCCCCTGTTAGAAAATACTCAATTCGGTGTCTAGAATTTATTATTATAGAAAAAGTTCTATCCTTTGAAAGGAGTATTGCTTTGTGCAACAAAAAGAACCATCTCATGAATGAATCTGCTATTAAGCATAGCGAAGTGGCATCGAGGTCACATGTGTATAACAAAATATAACAGGTATTAGACAAGTTAATGGGAAAAACTTAAACAGAGTCACCATAGGGGCGCCTGGGTGGCTCAGTCAGTTAAGCATCTGACTTCGGCTCTGGTCATGATCTCACAGGTCGTGAGTTCGAGCCCTGCATCGGGCTCTGTGCTGACAGCTTAGAGCCTGGATCCCACTTCAGATTCTGTGTTTCCCTCTCTCTCTGCTCCTCCCCTGCTCATGCTCTGTCTCTCTCTCTCCTTCAAAAATAAATAAAAACATTAAAAAAATTAATTAAAAAGAAGAGTCACCGTAAATTAAGCAAAAAAAAAAAAAAAAAAAAAGAGAGAGAGAGAGAGAGGGAGGGAGAGAGGGAGGGAGGTAGTTGCTGAGTTGAAGTATTTATCTTCATCCAATCTAACATCATCCAAAGGAAATTGAAGTGGACTTTTAAGAGCTGACTTGATTGAATTACTTCCTTAGTGCTGAGCACTGTTTTGAATGCTTTACTTGTATTAATTTGTAATTCCAAACCATGCTAAAGGTTATTATCCCCCTTTTCCAAATAATACAACTGAGATACAAAAGTTTTTAATAAAATGTCCAAGTTCCATAGCCTAAACCAGGATTAAAGCCCAGGTTTGATGCCAGAGTACCCATTCTTCTCATTATGATTTTGTTACCATAATTACTACTCAGAAGTGTTTATTATTGAAGTTTTCTATCTTAAAAGTTCTGCTAAATTTTAAAACGCAGTAATATATTTGAAAAGTTAAATTATGATGTAGCATTCCACATATATTATGTCTCTGAAAAGCATCCGTACTGACTCTACTGCGGTTGTAAGTCAAATGACTTTCTATCTGACAACATCATAAACTCCATCTGGAATCTGAAAATAAAGCTGCTCTTTGCCTCTTGCATCGTCATTAGTCATATAGATTTTTTGGTTGGAACTTGGCAGTAGGACAAGGTGGAAAACTCCACGGTCTACTTGGGAGAGACATCCCTTTAGGGGAAAGACCTGGATGACCGTACTCATGTTAACTCTTCCCAAAAATATTTTTAATTTTAGGTAACATTTCTGCTTTGAGATCTTTCCTCCAGGCTAGTGCCAAGTGGAAGGACCACTAATATCTATGCAAATGACCTCTCCCATACCATGCACTTCTCCTTCCGGCTCACTTCTTCAGGTTCCATCTAGTTTCTGACTATTCAGATTTGAATCCTGACTACCCCCCTTACTGGCTCTGTGAACATAAAGCAAAGTAGTTAATCTTTCTCAATAACAAACTCCTCATCTATAAAATAAAGGTATCAATAGTACATACATGATAGGGTTATTATAATGGTCAAGTGAGGTAAGGCATGTAAGATGCTTAGAACAGTTTCCAGAATTTAGCAAGTACTCAATAAATATTAAATACATGCTTTTTGAAATTAAAAGAGCCAAGATTTGAAGTTGAATAATAAACCCCTGTAGACTAATACTAAGTTGTTCAAAGCACTTTTCAAATATCTGGAATATGTTCTTGTTCTACGCGTTAGTGAAGAAAGTAAGATTCAGAGCAATAAATTGTCAGGACATTGTCCTTTAGGCACTATGAATATAGATTCCCATAAACTACTAAGGACTGGTACAGACCAACTGTGGGTTGTTTCCAAAGTATGATTTTTTTCTTCTTTTTATAAAAGATAAATGTCATATCACAAGTTGTCCATGCCTGGAAGACAATTTGATTGTTCTCCTCACTCAGGTAATATTATTTTCTGTAGAGATGGTTCCTCCTCTTTAGTGGAAGGGAGGAAAATTGGATTTGGATCTACAAAAATAAGTCCTAGTCAGGAGTATCATTTATCTGTAGAAAAAAAATATTTATAGAAGCTTGGGCTTCACTCTTAAGAGAGAAACTGCTCCTAGTTACAGTCAGGGAACAGATGAATGCAGTATCTGTCTTTGGCTAACCAAAAGCATAGTCTTCTCAGATTCTTCAATGTAAATTGTGTTATAGGTTCAAATAATCTGGTGGCAATGCAAAGAACATTGCCTATGGAGCCCTATAGCTAGAAGTTCACATCTTGAATCCACCACTTACTAGGTAGCTATGTATCTTTGGGCAAATTATTTAACTTCCTTGAACTGTTAATTTGTTTTTCAATAACCCATACCTGATAGGAAGATTAAATGTGAGCATGTTTCTAAAGCACTTATTACACAGCTCAGCAGATAGTAGCTATTGGAATCTGAGTTGATTTGAGCATTAAATAGCAGGTTGAAGCAGGGGCCTTTAAACAGCCCAAATATGAGATTCTTTAAGTCTATGAATCTTCAAATCCTGACATACAGCTTTTTCTCTAAACACAAAATGTATGCCTACCTTGTGTAATTCAAGGGATCAAAATCCCTCCCCTTCACATGATAAATAGAATCATCCAGCTGTGGTCAGTAAATTATGAAAAATCACTTAGTATTTTCTGCTGAAAGAGGTAAAGAGGTTATCCCAGATTTCATATCTGCCAAATATTATGTTCATCACCTTATTAAATCTATTCCTTCTAATACATTCATGCAAGTGAAACACTGAAGCCTATTTCATTACCAGAGTAAAATTCAGCAGCATAGCAACAAAACAACACTCTTTATGGATATACATTTTCTAACATAATGAAATTAATCCAAGGACTTTTGTATATCATGGAAAATATACATACATGGGTTAATACAGCCTCCCTGGTTAATAAATGTAATGAACCAGAATAGGAAGGAGGCGAAGAGGAAGGAAAGATACTCTGTCAGGATGAAGAGAAAATTTCCTGAGATTCTTCTTATAATTCTTAAATACCTAACAGCTAGTGGTGTTATATCTTTGATTCAAAACCCTTTATGAAGTGTAATTAGACATAAAAAGCCATAGAGCATTCTATAGTTTATGAGAATGAAATGTAGACATTTTCTCCTTACTTTGTTTACTCTGGAGCTTGAAAAATCATTTCAAACCCATAGAGCAAAACAGGAAGATGGGATTTGCTATCCAGGACAACTATTCACCACTTATCCACTTCTTCTTCAACTGTTTCCTAATAATAGTTAATGCTTAATGTACTACTGCTGACATTGTGGAACATTATATATAATTTTCCCGATGCCTTTGTTGACAAGATTAGCAATAAGTTAATAGCAATTTGATGCTCCTCACATGAGCTTTAAAATATTATTAATTCTCAATAGACATAATAATTTTAAACTTTCCATTTTGATCAGCGTCGCATCATAAGCATTATGAAAAAGTAAGAGGAAATGAAGAGGGGAAGGGGTGAGAAGGGATATAAACAGAAGAGAAAGGAAAGAGAAAGAAAACATCAATATAGATCTGAAGAAACTTATTTATTAAAAGTATATTAGAAAATATTTCATTATAAATTTTCTTATATTATTTTGTTTCTCTTATCTTAAAATATTTATTTTGACTCATTATTAAGACCAGTTCATTTCCACTTTCAAAAACCATTTTATTCATTGTAAGGCTAATATATAAGGATGCATTGCCCCTCTTCTTCTGTTCCTTACTTTTATTAATCCTTCCTTTTCTTTCACTTTGTTCTCCCTTAAAGTAGTCATAAGAGTACCTATGTATCTACAGACAAAAAAAAAACAAAAAACAAAAAACAAAAAACCAAAAACTAGTATTCAAGACATGGATTCTGGTTGTGTGAATGGAGGGAGCCCTTGTAAACAACATTTTCCTTCTTTGCAAATAATGGCTTCCAGAAACAGTTACGTCTTGGCCACAAGAAAAGATTCTCAGAAGTTGATTGATCTAAAATTCCTTTTAAGAACATAAAGGACTTTATAAATTCAAGAAGTGTATTACAAAAATATCCCAGCAAAAACAATTCACCAATGACATAAGCGAATATCTTGACTTCCCTGATTTTCATTTAGGTTCCTAATGTTTGAGTCCATTGAGGCTATATACAAAGCCTACTCTTCTGGAAGATATCACAGGGTTTTAAAAATATGGCTACAAAGAGCAAAAGAAGATTTGAGTCTCTAGAGAGAAGATCTCCAGATTGAATGCTGTATAGAAAACAATTTATTCACCTTATGAAGATGAAAGGAGGAAAAGACTGAAGGGTCATAAAACTTGTCCATTTTGGAGGGCCTCAAGAGGCTGTCTTATTGGGCTTGGTAGTTGGAAAAGTATCTGTAATCTCAAAGAAAACCCTAAATAGTGTCCACGGAAAATGTTTAAATGGATTTTTAAAACTCTACTGGTTTTTATTATATCTCTATTCCTTTACTTGCAAATAATCAATTCAGAATTATGCTGTTACTATTTTTATCAATTTATTCTGTGTTAAAATAACCCCAAAATCCTAATAATTAATTAAAATATAATCACAATGTACTCTAAATTCCTATACCATTTTGTAAAACAAGATGTCTTTTGTATTTGAGATATCTGAGCTTAATTAATTTTGAACCCCTACAGTTCTTTTTTAGAAAACCTCTCTCAGTGAGTAGGGCTAATAAACTAATAAGCAACTCTTTGGCCATCAGGTATATATAAGTTGTGAGATCATGAAATGGAACTATATCATAAAGATTTAAATGCAAAAGAGAATGACACGGCAACTATAAGGGCGAAAAAAACAAGAAGAGTAAAAGACAGTGATCAAAGATGAGAAATGGGGAAATAGTTGATAAAGACCTGAGGAAAAAAAAAAAGCAGAGACTGACCAAGAAATAACCCAGGTGAGTGATTGTCTCTGCCCACAGGTATATGTCCTCACAGAATTGAAGCTTTTCTGCAATGAGCAATTTTGACCTCCCTGCATGTAACTGAACACTCTCCTTGCTGAAATCTACTTCACCTGAGAAAAGGGTGACTGGGACATGATCTGAGAACCCCTGTATACTTTTGACCATTCCCAGGTCTCAAGGTCAACATATGTGGGACGGATGAAGGCACTACACTTTCTAAATAGAAACCAGGGTATAGCAGTATACTGAGGGGAAACTTTTGACACCCAGAAAACTTTGTCGTAAATGGGAATATTGACTCCTACTAAAGAGCTAGCACTGGTCAAATTTTGTGACTTTTGGGAACTTAACACTTAAAAAAACAAGTTGTACACTGTATGGCTTTGGAGGGTTATCCATAGCCCACTGGGCAAAGACCATGCCCATTTAGCAACTGTGAAAGATATATATTTACATAAATCTGTATATGGTAATGTTTCATTGATACTCAGAATTATAATCAGAACCAGTGTAACTCTTGCCAGTCAACTTCAGAAGCTATGGGATAGGAATGCAATAGGGAGGGTGTTAGGGGTGGGGTGGTAGACACTAAACATTATTTTCCAAAGTATATCTTGTGGAACACAAAACTAAATAGATAGACACTCTCTCTCCTTGCAAAATATTTCTTTGATCGAATAAGTTTAGGAAACACTTTATATACATATATATGTATATACATATGTATACAAATATATACATATATATAAAACACTTGTTTCATATATATGTGTATATATTTGTATATAAGTGTGTATATATGTATATATATGTGTGTGTATATATGTATATATATGTGTGTATATATATACACATATATATATGTAACTTAATTGGAGTTAAGTTGGAGATTAAAAATATCATTGGAGATTAAAAATTTATGTTAGTATAAGTTAGTAAGTATATACACACCAATATACATAGTAAAGTCTCTGAAAACTCCCCCAAAGCATAACATTTCCCAAGTATTTCTATCCACTGATTTCATTGGCATATTTGGAAACACTGCTGTTAAACAATGCAGTGTGATGCATGGGAGCCATCTAGACTTTATGTAAACAAAATGCAAGAAAGGGTACAAACTTTCAGCTATAAGATGAATGATGTCTGAGATCTAATGTAAAACATGTTGACTGTAGTTGATAAGACTGTAATGTATGATTGAAATTTTCTAAGAAAATAGAATTGATGTTTTCTCTCTCTCTCTCTCTCTCTCTCTCTCTCTCTCACACACACACACACACACACACACACACACACACACAAGATAAATATGTGAGGTGATGGATGTGTTAACTAGTTAAGTGGAAGATTCTTTCACAACATATGTCAAATCACCACCATGTACATTTTAAATGTCTTATGATTTTATTGTCTAATTATACCTCAATAAAGCTGGGGGTAAATGCAGGACAAAATGGAGTACATAGGTAAGAAAACACCTTACCAGAGGATAGCTTTTCATATATTTCAGCCCTAATAACATAGATATAAAAAACGCCTGAAAAATTGTGCACACACACTACAAATTTTTGCCTTGCCTTCTGTGTCTCCTGAGTGGTCCTAGATCCTAGCTGTGCATTAGAATTGCCTGATGATCTTTTTGTACACAGAGTGTGACTTAATTGATTTGGGCTGAAACCTGAGCATAAGCATTTATGGAAATTTCTCATGTGACTCCAGTGCTGTCAGGGTGAGAGTCACAAATGTAAAAAAAAAAAAAAAAAAAAAATGTGGAATCCATTTTGAGACCAAAGAAAATGTTTAGCTTGTAACTAGAGACTTTTGATCAGCCCAGCAGGCTGTGGCATGGCCTTGTGTAAGAGACATTTGTAATTGATGCTGGCCTGGAAATCCTCTCATTCAATGCTAGCTCACCATCAGCTTTATTCTCTTCCCTCCAATTCTCTTTTGTTTTGGCTTAATAAGTTAGCCCTCTCAGTATGCTCTCTCCTTCAGTTTCTTCCCCCACTACTGCCCTCTCCTGTCCTATATATAGAAGGGAGTTTTAATGTTGCCCTCCTCTCCGGGCTCTGAGGAATAACTCATAGATGAAAACAGCTTTGGTGGCCATGCAGCTGTCAATAATTGGATTTGGTATCCGTAACCATCTAAATGCATACAGGCCAATGTAAGCCACTTCTTTCTTAGCTAAGGTAGGAGGCCAAGAATAGGAGCAATTATCATATAGAAAATCTATATGCACCAGGAACAAGTGGCCCCTCCCTCTATCAGAGCATGTACTACCTTTTATGGGCAATTTCCTTTCCTCCTAATTGAACGTTCAGGCGATGCACAATAGCACAGTCTTCTGTCTTTATGTACACACGTTATTTGTCTTACATATACATATAAAGTTTGCATCAGCATCCAGCTTTTTTTTTTCCATTATCGTTGTCAAAGGGTAGCTTACGTTTTCTCCATGCAACAATTGTATTTAATGAAATTGTGGATTGGAGGGTCAACTCCCAACAACGGGAAATGTGAAACTGGTGTTTATCTCTTTTTGTTTCTTGGAGGACAGGGGCAGGGTGGGGATACTAGGATACTAGCTGGGCAGGGAGTGTGTACTACTCGTATGGGAAGGAATCTTTAGAAGATAGTTTTTTACTTCACCCAAATAGTTCTGTAAACATGAAACCCCCAGAATTAAAAACAAAAAAAGCCAATATCTTTTAAATGTATATGTGAGAAAGAGGAACCAAAGGGAAATGAAGAAGGGGAGACAGAAGGGGGGGGGTGGAGTCTGAAAGAGGAAAAGGGAGATCCAGAGAAGGACAGCACTTAAAATGCTGATGGCCCATTGCCTTTACCCAAAATTCTGTTAGTAACTTCACAAGTGCTCCTTTCTTATTCTTCAAGCCTAGACACTAACAATTTTGCTCAAATCCCCATGAAGTGATTTATTTAAAAGTGCATCTTTCCAGAAAATCCACAAAATGGAGTCAAATGGTCTCGTCCCTACTCCCACCATCAATTTTGTTATCTATACCAGCAAGGGAGTGATGTTTATGCTTTTCTTTTTTTTTCTTTCTGTCTCAACTATGTAAAGAAGAAATCTGTTTTCTATCAAACGCTCATTGAATTTTTTGAAAATATCATAGTATAAAACATCAAAATATATAAACTGAGATAGCTTTTTTAAATGAGAAAATCATCTCCATCTAGGAAATTAATCATTTGCCCAGACTGAACTATACCCCTAAATCTAAAAAGTTGAAAGTATGTACAGGCATACCTTGGAGATATTGGGAGTACAGTTCCAAACCACAGCAATAAAGTGACTATCTCAATAAAGGAGGTCAAATGAATTTTTTGGTTTCCCAGTGCATGCATATAAAAATTATGTGTACACTATACTGTATTCGATAAAGTGTGCAATAGCATTATGTCTAAAAAAATGTATACACCTTAATTTAAAAATTCTTTATTGCTAAAAAATGCGGACCATTACTAAGCATTCAGTGAGTTTTAATCACTGATCACAGACAACCAGGACAAATATAATAGTGATGAAAATTTTGAAATACTGTGAGAATTACCAAAATTTGACACAAAGACACAAAGTGAGAAAATCTGTTATTAAAATGGCACCAGGTTGCTACAAACCTTTAATCTGTAAACAACAAACAAACAGACACAGTATCTACAAAGTGCAACAAAGCAAAGCACAATGAAATGAGGTATGTCCATTTTTTACATCTAAGAAGAACTAACAGAACTAACATATTTCAGAGAAGGATCTCTGAGTCTCTCAAATTTCTGCATAAACAAAAAGACTTCATAATGGTCATCTACACCACTTTCATGTGTTGAAAGAACATTTTCCCGTTCCATAAATTTACACCATGTTGCTGCATACCATGTATTTGATCATTCTTCTATCATTTGGTACTGTGTTAAATTAGCATACAAAAACACTTTCTACACCTAAGGAAATTCTACGGAACATCCTACCATGACAAACCAAATGAGAAGGGGTTCCATAACCAAGCCTCTCTTGTTCCTGGGAGACTTGGAGAGGAATCAATCCTCGGTGAGAGAGATCCTGGGAAAAGCTGAGGAAGGTAACCAACTCCTTAGGAAGCACTCCCAACCTCAGCAAAGGACATGAATTAGTTGTTTTTGCTCCGTCTGAGACTTGGACAATTTAAGTACCTATTTTGCTGAACTGCTGAAATGTAGTAAGCTAACACAAGGGAATGATTATAATGCCTTTTGGAGCAGAAAATAGCCTTTGAAAGAATACCACAGGAGACCACGCCCAAATGGAGACCTGGCCATTATTTTCTTTCTCACCGTATCCTCACCTAGAACTCCTCTGTGTGTCAAACAGACCCTATCTTCTTATACTTTCTCAAAAGAAATAATAAGCATAATATATCCTCCTTTTGTTTTCTTCCCTTCCTTCTAACTGGCCTTAACCAGGCTGTAAGGAATTCTGTAACTCAGTAGCCTCTCATCCATCACTTCTGCTCCATTTGAAAAGCATGGCTATGAGGGAAATGGAATAAACCACATTCCATTTCCCTATTTTTCATTGCTCAGAAACAATGATGACAGCATATCAAATGAAACTCGTAGGACACAATCTCTTACTTGAATCAAGTCCAGGTGTCCAGGTATCACCACATCAGCCCGTCACCAGCCTGGTTCCTGTTGATAGTTCATTCTCCATCACCAGAGAGGGCAATGGACCTGCTGACAACATAGCATCCTCCGAAATATGGAGGCTGAAGTCATGCTTACTGGCCAGACCACATGAGGCTAACTTATGGAGGCTCAAAACTAGAAACATCAGGAAATATTAACCCATTAAAGACTCTTCGACAGGGAAGTTGTGGGATGGAACTTGATTTTGACTGAATAACCTGGGAGTCATACGTAAATTATGACAATATAGAGATTGGTATAAGAGACAAGGAAAAAGGAATTTGTAATATTGTAGACATAAATGAAAATATACAATGGAGAAAGGAGAAGAAAGGGTGAATTAGGATGACCTTTATGAGACATGTACTTTGAAAAATTAGGATCTGACTGGATCTAAATAATAAAAGACGTAAATACTCCTAAATTGACAGTAAGAAAGAAAACCTTCAGTATTGGGATAATTTTGTTGCTAGAGAGATGTTTGAAAGGACAGTCAGGTTAGCTAGAAGCTAGCTAGAAAGGATAGCAAGAAGGTAACTTTGGTTTTAGACATGCTGTTAAAAGTAAGGGCAAGATATACAAGAAAATAAATACAGCAGGTGCCTGGTGATTCTGAAATGACAATTTGGTGGGAAGACAGAACTAGAGCTGGGCATGGAGAAGACAAAATGTAGAGGTGATACATGAAGCTGAGAGTGGGTGAGATGTCCCAAGAGTAAGTGTGGAGGGAGTCTCAAAAGGTAGGGATGAGGAAGAGGCAGGTGGGACTTTGGATGCAATGAAAGATGACAGTGCAGAATTTGGCATATCAGAAGAGAGACTAACAGGAAAAGTAGCATGGGGTGTGGGAAGAGCAGCAGTGTCATAGTTACAGAACAAAGATTTTGGTTCTGGGTCTGCTATTACTAATTTTTACAAACCTTTTCTTAAATTTTTCTTTTTTTTTAACGTTTATTTATTTTTGGGACAGAGAGAGACAGAGCATGAATGGGGGAGGGGCAGAGAGAGAGGGAGACACAGAATCGGAAGCAGGCTCCAGGCTCTGAGCCATCAGCCCAGAGCCTGACGCGGGGCTCGAACTCACGGACCGCGAGATCGTGACCTGAGCTGAAGTCGGATGCTTAACCGACTGAGCCACCCAGGCGCCCCATACAAACCTTTTCTGAATAGAATTCTTTGTATGCAAAATAAGGGATTAAGATAAGATCAGCATTTCTTACAAGTTGTTCCACATAAGATTTTTAAGTCCTAAACAAAGCAAACAGTGTCCAGTGTTCAAATACACCTGGGAAATGTTTATTTAAAACACTGTTAAACAGATTTTATTTTTTGCAGGATTTATCATAATTTTTATAATATTGATGTGTGTCATGAATCTCCAAGAGAGGAGATACAGTTCGCAATGTGTCCTAAGTTATATGACAAAAGAATTTGGGGTGTGCGTGTGCGTGTGTGTGTGTGTGTGTGTGTGTGTGGCATCTCAAAAGATAGCGTCCCACAGAACTGTGGAAAGTAGTACTCTGGAAGTTTTCTAATGACCCTCCCAGCTCCAGAATTTTATGAATCTATCAGATACATAATCTGATTCTTGAAAAATGTACCCATTTTAATAAAGACACAGAAATGTCATCATTAAATGTGCTTAACTTAAAGTTAAGAAATGTGTGTTTGGGGCGCCTGGGTGGCTCAGTCGGTTAAGCGTCCGACTTCGGCTCAGGTCATGATCTCGCGGTCCGTGAGTTCGAGCCCCGCGTCGGGCTCTGTGCTGACAGCTCGGAGCCTGGAGCCTGTTTCAGATTCTGTATCTCCCTCTCTCTGACCCTCCCCCATTCATGCTCTGTCTCTCTCTGTCTCAAAAATAAAACAAAGGTTAAAAAAAAAAATTAAAAAAAAAAAAAGAAATGTGTGTTTATTATTTCAAACTCTGTTTCTGATCCATATTTATCACTAGTATTCTGCACTGTCAAACATGACACATTAATACAGTTCTCCAAGAAAATTATGTTCTTATAAATGGATAGCTTATTTCTGTCAAATACAAGGTTTTTATTATGTGAAATAAAAGATGTGTTAACCAAACTTAGAGTGGCAGGTATTTTATGATGTATATGTATACCCATTTATCATGTTGTACACATGGTGCTATGTGTCAATTATATCTCAGTAGACCCGAGGAAGAAAAAAATTTTGTGCATGGATAAAGAATCTACTGGATTCAAATGGAATCTACTGGAATCTACTGGAAATCAAAAGATTTCCCTTCAAAACTAAAGGTTCCTAAGAACTATTAGTTATAGAGCAATTAAAATTAAGAGAAAAAACCCTATATATACAGAGTTCATGATTTATCTCTGATAATATTGAAGAAACAAACCCACTCACCAGAACGTATAGTTCTTTCACCTCGCCTGCTGCTGTTTTTACTGATTCCTGACCAATGTTCAATGATGCTGTCACTCATGGATGGAACTGAAGATCTTCTTGATTTTACCCTGGCCTCTCTGCAGATAACCCCAACTCTCTGACAACTTGGCCTATGTGATAGTCTCATTGAACTGTTCTCTTCCAACCTTCATTCAGAGATTTATTCACTTGGTGATTTATTTTTATTTTATTTTATTTTATTTTATTTTATTTTATTTTATTTGAGAGAGAGAAAGAGTCTTAAGCAGGCTCCACACCCAGTGTGGAGCCCAACACAAGGCTCAATCCCACAATTTTGGGATCATGACCCAAGCTGAAGTCAAGAGTCGAACACTCAACTGACTGAACCACCCAGATGCCCCTCCCTTGATGATTTTTAAAACAAATTTTATGTGCCTTGCAAAATGATAAAAAAAAATATTAGATCAAACGTTAACCATAAAACTATTGATATTTCCTATTTGTACCACTTATTCTATTATGAACATGCATTTATTTTATAATCAGAAATCTTTTAAAGTTTTGTTACGTGGCTTTCTAGTACTCACAAGATTACTACAAACAGTTGAAGGTTTGAAGGTAGGAAGAGAAATTTAGAGGCAGTCACTGGGCTGTTACAATGAAGTGACAGTTGACAGGCTAACACCAAGAAAGGTGACAGAAAAAGGCACACATGGGGATCTGTTACCACATGGGAATGGATGTTCTTTCAAAATGATTAACACTGGTAGTCAAGAAATGGTTGACTTATAGTCTTATAACTTTTATGCTAGTCAGTATGGAAATGCATAATATATTTTATAAAAATTTAATCCAGAATGATAGAAATGGTATGGCACACAAAAGGGTAAGCTTCGGTGACTAACACAATGTCAGTTCATAAAACTTCTCTTCCTTTGCTGTTGGGTAAAGAGATGTAAATGTAGTTTCACATATATATGTACTAAACCACATTACATATGGTAAGATATTTTCTACTGTTTAGTTTTTATCAAAGTGTCATTGTTAAAGTTTGTTAACTTTAATTTGCTTAAGTGAAAATCAGCAAAGACACTTTTAATTATTTGACTGCACAAATTCCAAACAGTGAAAATGGCACCCTTGGCCATCATGGTACAGAGGTCATGACAGCAAGGTAGACTACCTGGCTAAGGATGCCTCCCTGTCGGAGGCATCCCCTTCTTGTAATATTTCCCAAGCTTTTCTAACAAAGACATAGAAAATAGTAGATGTATTTTATGGAAAATCTTATTTTTCTTAATTTTAAACTTACAATATTTTTATCACTTTGAACTTCAAATGAAACCCTGGCTTTTCAAAAGATTATAATGATTTGCAGCTTTTCTCATTTGTATTAGAAAACCTGAATCAATTGTCAGTTTAAAATTAGCTCTATAAATTTTATTTCAGTAAATAACCCATATACCAGTTTTTCCTGACCAATACAACACGTATTTTCCCTTCCACAATGAGCACATGACAGAAAACATTGTCAATTTCTGCCTTGGCCCTTTTAAAAGACAGCTTATTTGAGGGCAGTGTATTTTTGAATTAGGTAGACCAGTACCATCAACTAATGTGACTCTATGCTCAATTACTCCATCTCTGGAAATATGAACCAGAAATATTAAATCCCATGCACATTTTCATTCCGTGTGTAGTCACAGTATCTGTGGATATCTTTAGTCTCAGTATAGTAGCTGTATCATCCATACAAATGCTGGTGTAGAAGTACCCTCATTTCAACACTTCAGAAACTAAAGCAAAATTGGAGACAGAGTTTTAAACAAAACTCGAACTATCCTTCTCTCCAGTTTAATTCATCCTCAGAACACAAAATGCTCCTACCAGCTTTTCCCCTAATAGGAAAAAGTTTACGATAGATAAAGTGATAAATGACAATTGTTACTTATAGATTTCTTGGTAGGTGGTCATGCCTCTCCCTAATTTCTCTAAGATAACATGATTCTCATTCTAAGTGTGTTTTCTTATGGCAAAATGCCAACTTGAACCACATTTGTCTCTTTGTCTTTTTTGGATAGGAGGTATATGCTAAACAATGAAAACTTTCATATATAAACTATTTACCTCTGCAAGAAAGCCAAGCAAACATGCCTTACAACAAGACCACATAATCATTAGCAGTGTTTTTGTTAGAAGAGAAAAAAAGAAAAACTTGAAAGTTGGTCAAGAGGGTTTATAACTTGAAGTTACACCTGGCATCCTTGGAGTTACAAAGGAGAGATAGCAAAATGTTATTTAAGAAAAGTACACTAAAAGATCTTAAGGTTCATGTAATGCTTAAAATCCAAAAGTAATTACCTCATATCTAAACCAAGAAACCAAAACACTATACGTGTAGAAGCTTTTAATGCAGCAGCATCTTCCCAGTTTTCTGAAATTTGTGACAAGCTTTGTCTTCCATTTTCTTCCTACAAACATTTTAAAGCCATCACAATCTTTCTTTTGCCCTGTCATCCTCCATGAGCTGTGCTCTTAGTGCTTAAATAAGTATTCCACTTTGCTATCTAGAAATGGGCTTTTGAGCATGAATGACCTACTCTACTGGTAGATTAAGTTCAACATCTCATTTAGAGGAAAATTATACAGCAATCAAGAATTTAACTCAGTGGAAATTGCTTTTAATGTGCACTCTCTTTTTCAAAATGGCACATATAATCCTCATAGTAAATAGATTACCTAAAAAGAAAAATATTGTTTCTGAAATCTTTTTCTTTGGACACAGCAAGGAAATGTTTGTACATTCCCATAGTATGCTCAACTTTCTTCTAATTTTTGATATTCTGAAATTGAATTTTTGTTAGAGAAAGAAGAATATCCTATCACTAAAATCAAGTTATTTTATATTTATTTAACTACACTTTACTTAAAGTAAACAAAGGGACCAAATATCTGTCTTCCCAAAGCAAAGCACAAAAAGCACATATTTCCTATAGATTAAAGTCATCATGCATGGTTGTCTACCCAGTGGACCACGATTAAGTCATACAGGTCTATGACAGTAAATGACTTCATTGATTCATATCATCTTCACAAGGCACGTGAGGAAACTTTCCATTGAGGTGGTTGAGTAGGGCTTATATAGGTCATCTGAATAGTTTTCTTGCTCTTTGACCTACCCGTTCTATTGCCCCAAACCATTCTTGATTATTATACCCTTATCCCATTATCCCTTCAAATCCCACCATCAGTCACATATTCCAATATTTAAATTTAATCTCTCTTTGAGCTGCATTTTCAGTCCTGCAATATACCCAGTCTCAGCTCTCCAGTATTTTCCCGTATAATGCAATCAATTGATACATAGAAAGTGGTAGAACTAAGCCAGAAACAGAGATGATGCTAATGTAATATGGTGGTGCAGAGTTTTAATTCAAGTCAGACTACCCAGTTTTGCACCTCAGTTTCATTACTTGCTATCTCTGAGTCCCTGGAAATAGCACCTATTTCATGACATTAATCTGTGGATAAAATGAACAATCCATGAAAAAATGCTTAACATTGTGCCTGACAGAGCCCAATAATGCTGTAATTACAAATAAAAGGAAAGTTGTCATGTGATAGTAAGGACGGAGCTAATAATAATTCCAAATTTCTACTGGGTGAATATTTTTATTTCCTATATCCTGAAGAAGATATCTGAGCTGGTTCTTCTATGGGTTTCTTTTAATTCAGTTCAACAATAATATAATAATTGAGCACTTACTGTTTGCATAGTGATAGGTGCTAGTTAATAAAAGGAGAGGGAGAAAGGGGAAAAAGATAGGAACTAATATATATTAAATGTTAAATAGGTGTCAGGCATTATACTCAGTATTTTCTTTTATCTTTTTTTCAAGTTTTTATTCAAATTTTAGCTAACATATAGTGTAATATTAGTTTCAGGTGTAGAATTTAGTGATTCATCACTTACATATAACACCCAGTGCTCACCCCTAGTGCTCTCCTTAAATTTTTTTTTTAATGTTTATTTATTTTTGAGACAGAGAGAGACAGAGCATGAACGGGGGAGGGTCAGAGAGAGGGAGACACAGAATCTGAAACAGGCTCCAGGCTCTGAACTGTCAGCACAGAGCCCGACGCGGGGCTCGAACTCACGGACCGCGAGATCATGACCTGAGCCGAAGTCGGACGCCTAACCGACTGAGCCACCCAGGCACCCCTCTAGTGCTCTCCTTAATACCCATCTTCCCATCCCCCTCCCCTCCGGCAAGTATTTTAAACATTATGTCTTCGCCAGGTAGATTGAAAAGTCACCAGACTTGCCAAGTGGTGAAGCTCAGATTTGAGTTCAAGTTCTTCAGACTTCGGCCTGTGTTTTTTAGTGAGAAAAGCAAACAAAGAAGCAACTAGCCATAAGGCAATATAGAGTTTATGAAGTAGTATGGGAGATTAAGGAGAGAGTGATGAATTTCAACTTGGCAGAACCCAATTAGGCCAAATAGAAGAGGTGGCACTGAATTTATTAAAATATAAATAAAAATAGCAGTAATTCATAATAAAATATTCAGATGTATTAAATAATTACTCTGTGCACCATTCTAATGTTTTATCTGTGTAACCGATCGATAAAAATGAGAGAATATATTTTGGCAGAAAGATCAAACTCTACCCAGAGTTGAGATAGGAGATAGAAGGAGCTTCATGGTCCTGCATATCCAGTGATTTTGTACACAGGGGAATGAAGGTGATAAAACTAGAAATGCAGGTTCTGAAGAACTCTCTGGCCGTCATACTAAGAAATTTAGACTTTATCCTATAGTACAAAAAGAGAATCAGGATAGAGTCAGCAAAGGAGTTATATAATCAGATCTGAATTATTAGAAAAATAATTGTTAGAAAGGTAACAAATGGATTGGAGTTGGTGGATCCTAAATAAATAGAAATAAAAATAAACACAATACAGTGATAGTACTCAAATAGTTCAAATAAGAAAGGGAAGAAGTTTGAACTGCCAAATTGAGGAGTATGAATGGATACAGGTATGGTGGGTAGAAGAGGCGAAGTAGGTAGAAGAGGTAGGAATGGAATTGACAGAATTTGGTGGATAAATGGATTATCAGTAGTAATGATAAGAGAGATGTCATCAAAATATTCAGGTCATACTGCCAGTAAATATTTAGAAATGTATCTGTAGTTCCAGAGGAGAAACAGAGCCAGAAACAATGATAGATGATAGAGAGATGATAGATCATTGACAGATGGCGAGAGTTCATAATACTTCCATCATATATTTACGATGTCTGTTGTAAGAGGAAAGTACTCTACATTTCTCCTATACGAAAATAGGTGAAAGTTCAAGCCACAAGAATAAATGATGGAAAAAATATCCCTCATGGGGATGGAATATGAAGTAACAAGAGAAAGTTCAAAATGAACTCTGGGAAGTTGGTCCCACATAAGAGAAAAACACAAGAAAAAGAAGTACTACAGGAGATAAGGATATTAAAACAGAGGAGTCAAAAAAACAGGGGAGGAGACACAGCAAGAAAGAAAGTCACAGAGTCCCCCAAGGAGAGTGACTTCAAGAAAGCAAACATCCGTCAATGCCAAACGCTTGCAGAGATTAATCGGGATAATGATCAAGAAGAGCCCATTGATCAGACAGTTAGAAAATCTCTGCTGCTTTACTAGTCTTTTGGACACAATGGGGTGAGGATAAATGGTAGGTGAAATAGTGCAAGCAAAAATTTTAAACTTTTATGAGAAAGTTGGCAGTGAAGAAGAATATTGGATTACTTGGAGCAAAAGAGGATTTTTATTTTTTCAAAGATGATGATAGATTTTTTTTTTAATTTATAAGAGAAAAGAAGCAAATGGAAGAGAAATATATTTTAAGGTATCCTAGATAGGGAATGACAGATAGAGAAAGATTGGGGAGGAAATGAAAAGGGTCTTGATCAGGAGCTCTGGAAGAGAAATAAATGCTCCTTTACTTGAGGCAGAAGAGAAAGAAGGGCAAGCACAGAGTTTTGTTTTGGTTTTTTTTCTGTTGCCATTGTTGCTTTTTTTTTAAAGTTTATTACTTATTTTTTAAAAATTATTTTTAACGTTTTATTTATTTTTGAGACAGGGAGAGACAGAGCATGAACAGGGGAGGGTCACAGAGAGGGAGACACAGAATCTGAAACAGGCTCCAGGCTCTGAGCTGTCAGCACAGAGCCCGACGCAGGGCTCAAACTCACGGACCTCAAGATCATGACCTGAGCCAAAGTCAGAGGCTTAACCAACTGAGCCACCCAGGCATCCCATAAGTTTATTACTTATTTTGAGAGAGCCAGAGACAGCATGAGTGGGGTAGGGGCAGAGAGAGGGAGACAGAGAAGCCAAAGCAGGGTTCACACCGTCAGCGCGGAGCCCGACATGGGGCTGGAATTCACAAAACCCTGAGATCTTGATCTGAGTTGAAACCAAGAGTCAGAAGCTTAACAGACTGAGCCACTCCGGTTTTTGTCTGTGTGTGTGTGGGGGGGGGGGGGGGGGGGGGTTCTTTCCTTTTCTTTTCTTTTTTCTTTCTTTCTTTTTTTTTAAGCAATAGGAGATCAAAGTTGAGGGGTTTTAACAAGGTGTGTGTGTGTGTGTGTGTGTGTGTGTGTGTGTGTGTGTGTGTGTGTTTAGTAGAAGTTTAATCATTTTGCTTTTATGGCAAAGACTGAGATGAGGTCATTTGCTAAAGAGAGAAGGAAAATCAAGTTGTGGCAGAGGTTTAAAGAAGGGAATAAGGTTGAAATTTCTCCTTTGAGAGACAGAGAAATGAGTTGACTAGAGATAAGTGAGAGGATTGCTGAACAGTCCTAAGGCTCAATTTTAAATTCTGGCATTCCAACCAGCAGAAGTGAATATTTTTCTCCGTCAATACCCTCTAATACTGGAGGAAGAGGAGGATTCAACTGACTCAGCGCTGGCCATTGCTTCACCCCTAGGGTGGAACGGCAAAAGGACAAAAGAATTAAGAATGGTTTTTAAGACAGTTCTTAAAATAGTTGAGCCTGGAATCTAAGTTGAGGATACAAGTCAGAGACCAGAAAGAGACAAGGTGGACAACAGTGATGGTGGTGGTGGTGATGGCAAATACTGTGCTGCTCTGTGTGCGTGGCACTAGTCTACATACGTTACGTATATTAACCTTTTTAATCTACGCGAGGTCATGTCATGCATGCAAAAAATAGGTTTATTTCCTAACCAGCTGTACACCCAACCTCACACTCCCACTTTTAATGTGTTTTATTTGTAAATGCATTTGTATATAACACATCATTTCCAGGACACATGGGCAATTTGTTTCCACTTTTCTAATTCACATTCTAGATGGCTTTGGATCAACACTGGAATATTTAGCTCATTTTCCAAACATCACATTAATGCATGATTTAGGAAGTAAACAAGAGTTGAAAACAAAATCCTCTTGGATATTCTGTTGTTTTAAAATCTGAAGGGTTCAGTAATCCTTTAAATCTGTAATCACTAGGGGCGCCTGGGTGGCGCAGTCGGTTAAGCGTCCGACTTCAGCCAGGTCACGATCTCGCGGTCCGTGAGTTCGAGCCCCGCGTCAGGCTCTGGGCTGATGGCTCGGAGCCTGGAGCCTGTTTCGGATTCTGTGTCTCCCTCTCTCTCTGCCCCTCCCCCGTTCATGCTCTGTCTCTCTCTGTCCCAAAAATAAATAAAAAATGTTAAAAAAATAAATAAATAAATAAATAAATAAATCTGTAATCACTAAAAAGACAGCCATTGTCACTAAATCACATGTAACTCTACAGAAACCACATAATGCAAAGTTCTCCAAAGAATAATTATCATTAAATGCGACTATGAAACAATAATAGTATGTTACAAGGCCACTTACACACGCATGCTATTTTATTTGACATTATTGAAGTCTTTATTCTCTTGCATAGAGTTGAGGTTATAGCAAATCCAATCATGGTAATAAAATTACCAGAGGTGAAAAATCAGTTCTCTAGCATTTGGAAAAAAAATGCGAATATTCAGCAAGAGGCATAAACAAGGAGAATATTTGAATTAAAGTTGGCCTACTAGGCCACATCTATCATGAAAAATGTTAAACCCTGAAATAATCTCTAATAAATATCTCAACATATGACTTATTAGAATCACAAAACTATATGTAATGTCTATATGTTAGATTATATCATTAACATTAATAAATGTAGTACATTTTTTCAAACTTTTATACCCCATTATAATCATCACAAAGAAATTTTACTTAGAACAGTATATTGAGGAAAATTTATAAAATTTGATTATCTACAATAATTCTTTTATAGTGATCTTTTCTTCTTTCTTTAAGCATTACATTTTTTAAAATTTAAATTCTAGGAAATGTTCCTGCTTTTATTATTATTTTAAGATATCCCCCTTCCCCATTAGTAGCATTTCCTATTCCATCTCTCCTTTTTGAGACTTTTTAAATCTTGATTCTATCTGTAGCATCTTAAGTTTCTTCTATTTTTGTATGGGAAGATATTTAGAAGACCAATCTTTTAATTTTCGATAACTGAGTTTTTTGGGTAAGGTTAAATGCATACTCTTCCTTGTGATGACATCTGATCTTTAAGGAATAATGTTACAGAGAGTTTCCAATGTATTAGGTTGCTAACTATTAATTGCACTCTAATTTTTGTGGAATTGCTGTCTCCTCTTTAAAAACTGGGAAAACTAGAATGAGCACAGGAGATTAAATGACATTCAGGGTCACAAAGTAGAAGGTTGAGTACTGGGACCAAGATCTCCCAATATCAGAATCTTACCCCAGAGTAAAGCACAGAGAGAAGTCTGTACCCCAAGCCTCCTATCTTCATCCCCCCAAGCCTTCAGTCTCCTGAAGGTTAATTTTTTAATCGATATAGGAAGGCATTTGTAAATTGTCAGGAGCTTGAATAGTTGAATAGTCGCTGTACAAAAAAAAAAAAAATCTGTGTGTAAACATCTCTGAAACAGGCAAATGATAAATAACCCAATGGGCGTTTTTTTTTAATCTTCCCAGCTTCAGCCTTCTGCTAGCTTATAAATTTTTAGAGGAGAGCTATAATGGTATTGAATTGATGACAGCAACAGACAAGAATTTAGAGACAGGAAGATTCCTTCAGACAGACATTCCCCAGACAAACTGATAGCACTTAAGAGTTTAAGTGACACCTCTTTTCTAAAATCCCTAGAACAAAAACGAAAAAGAGCCATCGGATCTCATGGCATCAGGTGTGAACTGAAACACAATTCATCCGTTGGATTACATCATATCACCCTATAAGCCTCTATGTTAACAAATCATATAGAATATGGTTCCACTTCTTTTCCTCAAAAAAGTAATTAGGCAAAATCTTCTCTTTTCATTTACCTTTGGTTGAAAAACAGCTGGCAGCCAAAAGGAATTTCCTGTTGCATGTTCAACATAAGAGTCTGTATTTTCATGTCAGTTAAAATATGTTTTTTCTTTTGAAGATAACTTGGACAGATATATACATATTTAATTAAAATGTTAATAAATCAGTATCATTACAGGAAAAGTCATATAAAATTACAGGTGTCTTTGTATGTTCTTTTTTAATGTTTATTTATTTATTATTTGAGAGAGAGAGGGAGAGAGAGAGAGAGAGAGAGAGAGAGAGAATGACAGGGGGAGGGGCAGAGAGAAGGAGAGACAGAATCCCAAGCAGATTCCATGCTGTCAGTGCAGAGCCTGATTTGGGGCTCAAGTTCATGAACTGTGAGATCATGACCTTATCCGATATCAGGAGTCAGACACTTAACCAACAGAACCACCCAAGCACCCTCTTTGTATGTAGTAGTAGTTTTCTAATCTATACTATATTGGTTTTTAAGGAATGAAGATGCAACTGTATGCTATGTCAAAAAGCATCCATGACCAGAAAACATGTGGCCTGAGTTTGAATTCCAGATCTGTCATAAACCATGTTTAAGAACTTGCTCAAGTTGTTTTTGCTTACAGCCATGGTTTCCTCATTTTTAACATTGACAAAAAAAGGTAGGTGATGGTTTTTTAGGTTCTTTTGAATCCTGTATCGTATGCACAGAGATAACATAGTTCTAAATACTAATATATTAGTACTTTAGCTATGGAAGGGGGAATTGCCTCAGCAGTCAGCTGGCCTCGTAGATTGCCGGGGTTTCTACTAAGGCACCTTTGGCCAAATGGGAGTTTTATCTAAAACCGATACGGTCTTCCTCCTCATTCAAAAGATTCACAGGACTTCTGGAACCTCTTCAAAACAAGTCTTACCAAACCCATTTTGATGAGTTATGTCTACATCAATCAGAAACATACGGAGTGAATCTTCCTAAGTTTTAAAAATTGAATGAAAATAACCCAATAAAATGAATTTTGAGTTTCTCCAAAGCTAAAAAATTAAATTATGTATGACACTGTGGACAAGAGGACACTGAGCTCTTCCCACTTTAATGCTGTATTCCTGTTCGTTCAGATGACTTCTTTACTACCAATTACATGATTATATGTTATTTCTTCTTCTCAAAGTATGATTAGGAGATTAAGGATTCATCAATTAGGGTTCTTTCTTTCTTTCTTTCTTTCTTTCTTTCTTTCTTTCTTTCTTCCTTTTCTTTATATTGGTTGGTGTTCAAGGAAAATCAGACTCAAACTATGAGCTCCACATGCCTAGAGAGAGCAGTTATAATCTGCATTCCTTAAGTCCGATGACCTCCCTAACATTTGTCAGTAGCCTTGTAAATATGCACCCATATCCAAAGAAGGGCAGTCTCAAGGAGTATGGATGAATGAGATCTATCACTATCAAAAAATGAATGATTCCAAGTATCCCTTCCCAAAAGAGATTAGGATCTGAAGGATGGTGGGATACAGTGATGCAGTGTTAAATACCGAATCATTCAATATGGTAGCTGCCAGCCACATACAGTTATGTAATTTTAATTTAAATTAAATTTAATTTAAAAATCAATTAAACAGTTGCAAGAACCACATCTCAAGTGCTCAATAGCCACATCTGTCAAATGACTACTGTACTGAACAGTGCAGACATGAAACTTTTCCATCATCACGGAAAGCTTCATTGGCTAGTGCTGGCCCAGTATAATTCCTAGCATGTAATAGGCACCCAATGAAATTAAAGAAAAAACTTATAGGGGCACCTGGGTGGCTAATTTGGTTAAGCATCAGATTCTTGTTTTCAGCTTAGGTCATGATCTCACAGTTCGTGAGATTGAGCCCCACATCAAGCTCTTTGCTGACAACATGGAGCCTCTTTGGATTCTCTCTCTCCCTCTCTCTCTGTCCCTCTCCCACTCATCCTCTCTCTTTTAAAATAAATAAATAAACTTAAAAAATAATTAAGAAAAAGAAAAAAGATAAACGAATAAAGACATTTGAGTAGCTAAGATTAATTGTGTAAAGTCTGTTTCAAAGGACATACATTTCTTTTTTTTGCTTTTTTACATGTTCAAGGCTTTTCCTCCATCATTCCTCAACCTTTTGGGATATCTTAATGTATACAATATGCCGGAAAGATCACTACACTGATCAGGTAATATAATTGAGGTGGTTTCTAGCGTTAATAATAAAACATCAATTCAGCTAGTTTCTCTCAATTACCATTAATATTACCATGTATTTGCATAAACTTAATTACATGGAACCATTTAGCACACAAACACTTGCATTTTTATTTCAGATTCACAGAATTCTGAGAACTATAGATTTTCATCTCTTTTTATAGATAGGGAAACATGTTGATAGCATCAAATGGTTTTTTAAGATTATGCAGCTATATTAAAATTTAGAGGAAGTGACTGCTTGCAGTTACACAACGAATAGCAGAATATGTCAGAGCTAAAGCCTCTTTCTTCTGATTTAAAGTTCAGAGCCCTTGACACTAAACTATGCAACTTCTCAGCAGATCAATCCAAATACAGTGTATGTCGTTAGATGAAGAAATATCTTTACAGTTTCTATATCATATATTAGTATAAACAAAGACATGAATAATGAACTCATTAGAAAAAATATAGATGCCTACATGCTGATCTTGTAGTTTCATCTAAAATTCAGGTTTGAACAATGGAGTACTACGTGGAAATGAGAAAGAATGAAATATGGCCCTTTGTAGCAACATGGATGGAACTGGAGAGTGTTATGCTAAGTGAAATAAGCCATGCAGAGAAAGACAGATACAATATGGTTTCACTCTTATGTGGATCCTGAGAAACTTAACAGAAACCCATGGGGGAGGGGAAGGAAAAAAAAAAAAAAAAGAGGTTAGAGTGGAAGAGAGCCAAAGCATAAGAGACTCTTAAAAACTGAGAACAAACTGAGGGCTGATGGCGGGTGGGAGGGAGGGGAGGGTGGGTGATGGGTATTGAGGAGGGCACCTTTTGGGATGAGCACTGGGTGTTGTATGGAAACCAATTTGACAATAAACTTCATATATTGAAAACAAAAATAAAAATAAAATAGAATTCAGGTTTGAAGTAATGGTCTGTAAATCTGACACTACCCGTTAGTCACATGGCCCGATGCTGGGGAGCATATTCAAATTGTGGTCCATCTGGACAGCTGCACACTTCACATCTCCAGCAGATTTCACTCACATCAGAGTGCATTGATTTCTGAAGTAGGGCAACATCATATATAGCCCTTCAACTTGAGCAAGCCCAACCTTGACATTTGGTATCACATCCTTTGCATACCAAATGGAACTAAATCTATTGAGCTACGTTGAAGTATTGTAGGAATAGTGGTACAAATACACAGGGATACCAGATCATTTTCAATGATTTTTGACACTTTATTTATTTAGCAGACACTTTTTGGGTGCATACAGGTAGAGAGAGAGAGCTAGGTTTGAAATTTTGTACTTTTACAAGAGGAGCAATACAGTACTGTACTTACTAGCACAGGTTCTGAGGTAAAACTGTGTGGGTTTAAATTACAAGCTATGTAATCTTGAACAAGTTACTTGATTTCTCTGGGCCTCGGTTTTCTCATCTGTAAAATTGGGATAATAATATCACTTTTCTCTAGATTTAAACACATTAACACAAGTTAATTAAGAATAATGCCTGGCACTTAAAAGGGCCTGATAAATGTGTTTTGTTGTTGCTGCTGTAGTTGTGATGTTGATAAGAATAATGATTTGATATCACCTACTGTGATAGTTTCCAAAAACAGCCCCCAACGATCAACAAGCCTCCAATATTTATGCCTTTGTGTAATCTGCTTCCACGTTGAATACCGGGCTGACCTTGTGGCTGGCTTCAACCAACAGAATGTGGTAGAAGTGACACTATTCTAGTTTTGGAACTAAGCCTTAAAAATACTGAATAGCTTCTTCTAACACACTTTTGCGACCTATTGAGCCACTGTGTAAGAAGTTCAGCTAACCTGATAGAGACAGACCATGTAGAAAAACCCTGAAGAAAGGCCACAAAGAGGAGCAAGGCCTCAGAGAATACATAAAGAAGTAAAGCAGTCTTAGAGGCACCTGGGCGGCTCAGTTGGTTGAGTGACTCCTGAAATCCAACTCCCGACTTTGGCTCAGGTCATGATCTCAGAGTCATGTGGGAAGCCCCACATGGGATTCTCTCTCTCTCTGTCTGTCTGTCTCTCTCCCTCTGCTCCTTACCCTCACTGCTGCTCTCTCTCTCTCAAAAGAAAAAGAAAAAAGAAACAGAAAGGCATCTATTCATCATACCATCCCAGCTGAACCCAACTTTCCAGTCATCCCACCCAAGGCACTAATCCTGGCCACCATTTGACCACAGCCACGAGAGTTACCTCAAGTGAGACCAGTGGAAGAATCATGCAGCTGAGCCTTATTTAATCAACAGAAACATAATAAATAATTAAATGTTGCTATTTTGAGCCACATGGTGGTGAGGTAGTTTGTTATATATCAACAAATAAGGGCGCTTGGGTGGCTCAGTTGGTTGAGTGGTCCACTCTTGATTTCAGCTCAGGTCATGATCTCAGAGTTGTAAAACTCCCCTCTGGGCATGGAGCCTGCAGATCCTCTCTCTCCTTCTCCCCCTCTCACTCTGAAAAAATAAATTAATTAATAAAATCTTTATAAAAAAACAAATAAGTAATAACCAAACACCTAGTATTAGTTATAAAGCTACATATTAATTTTCAAAATTATTGTAATCATGGATGCTATGTAAGGCTCTCTATTCATTGCTTTCTACTTGTGATAGCAAGTTTTTGTTTTTGTTTTATCTATCACATTTACCTCATATCTAATTTCTCCTAACACAGCCTCTTTACTATGCCTAAGCCAATCTACTTGGCCTATCCTTCATATAACCTCTTTCTTCCATTTTTGCATCTTGTATCTGGAGCATTTTTCACCACCTGTGATATCCCTCTCTTTCTTAGAGGCCAATCTATTTTCGTTTTCTGTTTCCTGGAAGCCTTCCTTAACTCTACTTCTATTCTTCATTGGCTCACAAATTCACATTATGTACCACATAAATGCACTGATACACATTTATAGCATATGGTTTATTTAGGACAAAGTCTCATGTGTGCTTCAATCTGATTTCCTCCTTGAAGAACAGCAGTCCATTTGTTTTCTACCCTTGTGCAGTGTTTAGTTTATTACCCTGCTCCACATATAGTTGTCTCCCCAAGACAGACTAATATTACCAAGTTCTAGAAAGAGCTAACTATAATACTGATGTTAGTTCATTAATTTATGATAAGAATAGTAATTTCCAAGGTAACCACACACTAGAAAATGGTTTCCTCACATTATAATATTTTTAACCTATTGGTAATTGACATGAGAATCTAAAGCTTTCTTGATGAGGATGGAATGTTACTTCTATTTGAACACGTAATGGGGCCTATCTAAGAGAGTCTTATGTATCCGAATGTACAATAAGGTTATACCTATGTTTAACTGAGCAAATCCTCAGATCAGAAATACTTTCATCTAGACTGTATTGAATAAACACTCCTGAACTGAATTTTCATTCATTCAAAAATATTTACTAAGCATCAACCATATGTCAGCCATTAGGGATAAAGCAATGCCTAAAGAAACAAAAATCGTCATCCTACTGCAAGTGACATTCTAGGAGAAGTTTCTGGCTTACTTCTAAACCCCTTAAACTAAATTCTTAAAAAAAAACCAACAATATATATATATATACACATTATACATATATATATATATGTATATATATATATTTTTTCTCTATATTAGAAAATATACATTTTACCTGGAATTTTGAACTGTAATATCATCAAAAGAAACAAATACCCTGTTGAGTTTGAGACCAAGAACTGCAGTTTGTCAAATGTGTGAACAGTTAAACCACACCCCCAGTGTATGACTTGTAAAGCATTAAATCCTGTATGAACATAAAAATCATTGTAGCCCTCAAAAATGTTTAGATTTTTTAAACAAATCCAAAGCAAGTGTCTCCTGCAGTCTGTGTTCTCTGATATACGTTTTAAACTAATGATTATTTCTTTAAGAATTGCCAAAAGATCTAGAAAGTGAAGGGAAATTTTTATCTGGTACAATCTAATGCTATCCCACATCTTGTCAGTATCTGCTGCATCATCCCTAACAGGAAACAAACATGCTTTGCATTTTACTAACCTCATGAGGTATCCAAGGAATCATTTATATGGTAGGATTTCAAAACTATTTAAGTGGGTTTGATAGAACTCCTTCCCTCTCCACTTCCTATTCTTCAAAAGCATAAGTAATTCAGCCTTCAGTAATACACCCTGAATGGCCTAAAAATGTCTATAAACACATTTTCTTTGCTTATCTAGAGTTCCCCTCTGTTGGTTGGGATCAATGTTTAGATTATTTCCAGAGAGGGGACAGCACCTTGTCAATGCCTGTAAAATGTCAAGGGGTCATCTGAGCTCCGAATCCACCATTGGAGCCTGGCAGGAATGCATTTACGTTTAACAGGCTGCAGTTTTAGCCGGTGAAAAATTAGCATGTCAACGGATAGCCATTTAAGGAAGGTTAGTGTAAAGTTACTGCACCATTAGGCCTATTGGAGTGGAACTATCAGCACTTCAAGGAAGCTCCTGAGCGAGCATTAATGGAAAAAAGAAATGATGACAACAAGGCACACAGTAAAAACACAACCCGTGGTAATAGCTATGCTAATAATAAAATAGAGCTTATAGAAGTCAAAGGTCTACAAACTTGAATTACTAGATGCGATTCCTAAGAAGATTCCTTGTTATAACTTTATACTGTTTTTCCCTCATAAAAGTACCTCTGTAATAGAGGCACTTTATCGGCACGTTTTTATTAGCATCTCACGTTTTCTATTTTGTAAAAGTATGAGACACACTGCAGCCATTTTTATTGTTGTCTCATTTAGATTCTTTCTGCTTATCAATGCAAACAGGCGACACAAATTTCTTTCACAAAAGTTTTACTACAAGTGTTAACTATGGAAGAATCCGAGCATTTTTGATCAAATTCACCAGCCCAATCAAAGGGAAGGTTTTGTGTGACTCAGTAATATAGTAGAAAGAGCATAAAGTCAGGCATTTACTAGCTGTTTCTCATTGGATAGGCACTTAACTTCTGTTTCCTCATTTACTAAAGTAAGTGTAATAATACCAGTTCAAAAGGTTGTTATCAGATGGTATGAGTGTGAAATGCCTCTAATGCTGCCAAATCCATAAAGATTGGTTACATATTCATTAGAACTAAGGAAAGAACAAGTCATACGAGAAAGAGTGAAGCTGAAGAAACTCCTAAGCATCCAAAATACTTATTAGCAATCATTCCCATCACACAACTCAACCAAGTTTCCTCAGAGAACTAAAAGGGTCATCATTCCACACTGTATCTTTTTAGGTAAGCGCATTAGTTTCAGGGGGCTAAAAATAGCTTAATTTAGCAACTCAAAAGCAAAGGAACAAGGATTTTCCTAAGGTAATATGTAAATATGGACTTAAGCCAGGAGCTCCCTAGGCCCTCAGGGCTGGCTTGCTCTTGGTCTCTCAAATGAGCCATCCTGGGACAGCCAGTAGCTGTGGAATATGACGGTACAGCTTGGGATCGAGCCTTGTGTGCAAGTTCCTGATCATCAGGTTTGCACAGCCGAAGCAGTGTTGACAGAGTTTGTGAACTGTAAAGAAACTGTAAGACAAGGCTAACACGCCCTCTGGTTTGGCTTGAGAGCAGTTCTTTGCACAATCAAGGCTGTGGGTTAAATGGTTTTCAAAGGGCAGAAAGCTGAATGAATTTTATGTTCCTTTCTTTTCTATTATCTTCCTAATATATCATCTAAATCCCTACTGTTATAGTTCCTTCCTCATCACTTCGATGGAAAAAGAACAATTCAGAATCAGGTGAATTATTCCTCAGAAAGCCTGACCTATGCAAAATCTAGTAGGAGGATTAGCACGGGCTTCTTGCCTGCTAAACTTTTATTTATGCACAGTTCATAAAGGCACACGGCTGATTCCCATTTAGCTTGTTATCCACTCTAATGCCATTATTTTTCTGCTACTGTTGCTTCACTCTGAAAGGTTCAGTCTGTGTTCTTAGGATAGTTTTCTCTTCACAGGTGAATTGTTCTTTATTGTCTCTATCAGACATCATTCAACTTTCAATGGCATTTTGAAATTCAATGCTCTTTTCCAGGATCTTACTTTCTAGATGCGGTCAAGATGCCTGTGAATATCTAAATAATTGACAAAATTGTCATCAATATATACTGAACAAATATTATAAAATGATTACAATATTGTACAGATCACAGTGGATAATATAAAAAAGCATAATGCATTGTCCCCGTTCAAAGAGATGTGAACTGCCTGGGAAGGCCTGACATCCAGAAAAAACAACCAGAAGGGCAAAGCAGTGCATGGACTTCGGGAGAAGAGAGCACAGTGAGAAGCAGAGGCCAGGTGGTTAACAAACAGCCCTGATGAAAGGTTAGGATGTTGGTGAACAAAAAGGGGGATTCCAATGACACGACACGGGTCACATTTTAGCAAAGGAATAGAGGTTTTCTGGAGCCCATTTGGATCATGAGAGCACCAGCATGTCTCAAGTCAAGACTTCACCCAGAAGCTTAGAAAGAGACAACCTAGG